>NC_142192.1:13482500-13832500 GCF_026936395.1 Plectropomus leopardus | reverse complement strand
AAGCATAATGGCACACACAAATACACAAAGCTACATTATAATGAAATATGCGAACACACGCACGCATACACGCACAGACATAGACACACACACACACACAAACACACACACGGGTGCAGCTCCCTGGGCTCCAGCAGGGAGCTGCCTTAACTGATTTATTAAGAGCTAAACGCGTCATTAGTGTAAGCGGCTAACCCTGAACATTGGGCTCATTAGAATATGCAAATGCTGCAGTATAGCCTGGCAGTCTGCTAGATTGCAAGCCAAGGCTTTTGTTATCATAGACTCCAACTGCTTTTATGGCTGCTATTCTTTAACATAACTCCCTGTCATAACGCTAGCTTTCATCACAGCACCCATCTGCACACTTGTGCAGCTCAGGGCTGTGTGCTGGGTGTAACTGTAACTGCCTTATGTCACTGTTGCCTCAGTTGCGGAGGAGGTGGGTACATCATTATGGAAGTTTGTACAGCGCTGGGGGATTAGGTATATTTCTTGGGAGGTAGTATAATGCCAGAGAGGGGGGGTGATACTGTTAATGAGATCTGTGTACTGCTGGGAGGAGGGTGCATTTCTTTGGAGGTATATCTCTGCAGAGGTTGTAAAGACTTTCTCCTCTGGGTTTGCACACAGCTGTGGATTTCATTGGTTGCCTCAACTTCGAGGTATTCCAACTCTTTTAAAGAAAGTCACAGACACTCAATTAGCCCTCATGAAAAAAGAGTGCTTACTTGTGCCAACTTCTATCTTCAAGAAACTAAAAAAGCAGCCTTCACCCACTTGATTTTTTTGTACACTTGCCAATGGGAAGGTCTCAGTGGCAAGCTAATATCTTTATCCCTAAAAGAGCTCCTTTTCTCTGTAGAAAAATAGCATAACTCAGGTTTTGACCAGCTGCTTGCATTATAATACAGAGACACCTCTTAAATGAGTTGACTGCCACTGTTGTAGTTAGCACTGTGTGCTTTTGGCTTACTAGCCTCAGTCATACAATACTTCCATGTCAGTTTTATTAGTCATGCTTTTATTGTAAATTATATAGCTAGCTTTATGTTATTCTACTGTGATAATTCTACAACTTTAATACTACAATGACTTTATCTTTATTTAAAAATTTCTTTAAATCAAATATATGCAATACTAATTGGAATGTTTTTTCTTATTCTTATTCTTTTATTACTACTACTACTACTATTGTAATAGTAGTAGTTGTTGTATTTGTTATTGTTTGTGTTTCAGGCCATCCAGAATCTGTGAAAATTATCACTCACATTGTTGGGTCTACATTTTCCACACACACATGCCCATCCCCTTGAACCATCCAGTCCACACAAACACACACTCTTTAACACCTGGGTGCCATTCTTTATCTGAAGGACCATAATCAGGATTTGTAGCTGTGAAGAAGCTCATAAATCCTGGTTGACTCAGTGACAAATGGAAAGCACCAAGAACCGGGGATAAGCCATCAGATATGACAAGTTACTCTCACACATCACCTCACCTCTTAGGTATTCCTCCTCTTCTCTCTCTATCTTTCTCACTCTCATTTTCCTTCCAGCTATCTCTCTTAGCAGCTCCCCTTTTTCTAGTGCTTAAAAACGGGCCTGTATGGTTGATGACTCCAAAGCTCATCTGCAGTTGGACAGACTGTCCACTCCAGGACAGATGAACCTGCAGTGTCCCTCTAAATCAACACTCCAAGTGATTAGTGGAGGTGTTGGTCCAAAGCAAGGAATAACACACAAGCAGCACATATTTTATTCTGCATTTTACAACAACAAACACACACACAGACCTCTGTGTCCTCTGCCACGAAAAAATGAAACATCGCATAAATCTCATTTTAATGGAAAATTTCCTATATATAATCTTCTCCAGCGTCTGATTGAAGGGCTGAGGTGACATTCGTTGATGACCTTTTCCCTCCTCTCATCATTCCACTTATGACACTCCTCTTCAACCCATTCTTATTCCTTTACCCTCTTTTCTCCTCAAGGCAATAATTTTCGATTTTGTTCAATACCAGAACGCCCTTTGGTGCCACTGCCCTTTATTACAAACCATTCAGAGTAATTATAGACCACAATACGCCGAAATAAAAGCCCAGCATCATTATGTCAGTAATAACTCTGTTTCATTTTACCTGCTTCACTACATTTCCCATCATCTTTGTCAAACAAATGTGTGCCAGAAACTGAATTTACTGCAAAGAAATAATTTCCATTGTTCTCCATTCATTATCTCTCCCTGTCTGTTTACGCTGTCTGATACAAGACCATCCTATTATATCATATGATATCTTCCTCAGGAAATTACCGGAAATGATCTGCCATGTTAAACATTAATTGAACAGGCGGACCTACTGTATTTAAACCCGCCACGAGCGAGTGCAATATGTTCACAGAATGAATTAATTTGCTGGCAGATACTTCCCGCTCCAGTACCTAATAACATCAAATGCAACAGTGATTCAACACAATAAGAATGCAGACTATAAATGACCTATTTCAACCCTGGAAATATTCATTTTTTTTATCCTTTACGCAGAGGAAATTGGCCAGGGCAATCCCTAAAAAGCATTTCCCTGTTAGAAAGCAAACAGCCCAGCACCATTATTCCCTAAAAACATGCTGTCATCATGATATTTGATTACCCATGTTGCACATGGATGGCAATAAGAATTTTGTATTTCCAGTAGAGGAAAACCACACTATTCTCTTTTGAGGAATCTGTGTCTCTGTGTTTCTTTCTCTCTACCTCTCCCTTCGTCCCTGCAAACCAAGAGCAGTAATTGAGTCCTTTGAGGCCCCACGTTGCCATGAGCCCTGTGTTGTGGATGCTTAATTGGCTCTGTTATTCACAAGCCAACCACAGTGTACTGTACTGCGATAGTGTTCAGGGCTTCGGAGTGCTGTTTGTCTACTTTTCCGAGGGAGTAGATGGCAATATTTATACTCACTGCAATTTTGTATCTTACTCTATGCATATAGTATGAAGTTGTGTGTCTTTGATTAGAACTGTGCCTTCTGCAAAGCCCATGAACTTTTGTTCTTTGTTGTTATGTAACTCTATCCTTCCTTTCTCTACTTTCATCAACATCATAATCTCCTATCCATCTCACAGCCCTCTTCTGTCTTTTCTTATTTTCAGTTTCTTGTCCACTATCATCCTCTTCAACTCTCCTTGAAAACTGGTAGTCTTAAATAATTTTTCATCATACATTCACATCCTACATTTTTACGGGCAAAAATCTGCCACTGGGTAAAAAAAAAAGAAAAAAAAAAGCTTGTTTCCTTTGCTTCTTTACCCAGTTTCAGGATGTTTGTGAAACACGTGACCGCATGGGCACTGACATAATGTAAATGACACAATCAAGACCATGCCACTTGATTTGTAAGCGTCTAATGGTTCAATATTTTAAATTTTGGGGGATATATATACACTGATACTTTTTTTTCACTACTTAAATCTCTTGTGTAGTGGAATTCACATCATATTATGCATACTCTTATCGTGATGGCCCACACCTCAGTGTATGTAATATTTATTCATTGTGCAAAATAAGAAAAATACTTCAACTTAGGGTTGATGCTTTGTACAAGTTCACTTTGTCAATAAAAATATACAGTATATAACTGTCTATCGATAGAAATCAGCATGTTGACCAGTTCTTATATTTCACTTTAAAGCCAAAATCTGCTGATACTGATGGCATGCAGATATGATGACATGCCTTACACTGTTCCTTTAAGCAAGCAGGCAAAATGAGACTGTCCATATGTCTGCAGCTTATAATTTACTCTATATCAACTTTAGTTTGGGTTAAAGCAAATCTTTAAAACAACAACCCAAGGCCCCACTTTGTCTATCTTTTAGCCAAGTTGTGACAAAGTCCCCTTACGTCACTTTTTTGGTTACATATTTTCTGCTATGCTGCTTTCTGTGTATGTGATAGTGTATGAAAGCTAATGAAAGCAAAATAGATCCTCGTTCCTCCGCAGTACTTCCTCACTTGGCCTCAGCAACACAATACTGCAAAAATGTCTGATTACCATACATAAATTATCTTGGCACGTGTGAAGTGACCGCCTTCTGTGGACACTTGCTTCAGTAAAGGTCTCTCAGCAGCCGGAGGGACATTAAGAGAAGCAACATTTTAAGGAGCTGAATTGATTAAAATACACAAACTATGTTTTACACTACAGTTTTAGAACCCCATCTAGGCCTGGCACTGTAGTCTCCCTCTCTTTTCTACGTATGTGTATGTTTTCCCTGTTTGCGTCTCTCTGACTAAAGCATTACTCCATGTTCATCTCTTCCTTATGCGCCTTCAGAGATACCATATCCATTTTTTTAGCCTCCCCTAAATCCCTCTACCCTCAATTTCTCTCATTTTTCCTCTCAGTTAGCCACGTTTCACTCGCTCCCTTCGCTTTCCATCTTTTGCTCCTTAATACACTGTCTTGTTTTACTTCCTCCTCCATTCCCATCCTCTCTCCATTCTCTCTATTCTCTGGTCCCAATCCATTGCCTGCTGGGTCCGGCCTCTCACTCGACCTTAGGGAGAGACCTAATGATGCAGAAATGCAGCAGTGCTCTGCAGGAGCTCCATGATGCGCTGTGAGAGCAGGAAGGAAGCACACACACACACACACACACACACACACACACACACATATACAAAATACAAACGTAGGCACACATACAAACATGCACATTCAGGCACAGCTGCAAAGGCGCAATTGCAAATGTGCTCCCACATGCCCACACACGCACTTGTAAGGGGCAAGTAGTGACAAGAACTTGGCCAGTGAGGGCAAGGAGGAGAGAGTTATATGATAGGAGCATCAATAGCAGCCCGCAGGAGCTGACACAATGAGTTCAATGCCACTGGCTTAATATGACAGCCCTGCCAACACCTCGCAGCCTCTGCATGAAACACACACATGCACGTACCCACACAAGCATGGGTGAGTCAGACACTCCCAGGGGCATCTCTCCACCTAGCTAAAGCTTGGCTCTGACAAACACAACACCTTATGGTTGGCTACTGGTGCCCAAGGAGAAACAGCAACACAGACACCATCCTAATTCCTCCCCTGTACTATCTCTAACTGTACACATGGCACGACAATGTCTTGATGCATTTTGTGTAAAATACAATACACCAGCAATTAGGATGGCTTTAACATAAGCCAGAAAATGATTCACACCTTGCATTGTTTGTGTTTATCACCAAGCTCAATGTGTGTGCAAAAGAAAGAGAGCGTGTTTAAACACCAGTGTGTGTACAGTGCTTGCTGATCAGCCCTCTGCTACATCAGCAGCAGGCAGGAAATCCATTAGAGCTTAACAGTCAATTACTTCAACTGTCACTGGCCTGCCATTGCCTACCTCCCCACGGACAGCAACCAGTCACAGCGAAGAATGATGCGGCACCACCAATCACAGCAGAGGAGGATCCCACCTGAGTCATAGAGGTAAGGTATGGTTGCAGACAGGAAAGAGACGCAAGATTTTTGATTTATCACTGCAATACTGCAATGAGTGTTCTTCGTCTATTGACATGCATGCAAGTCATTAAGTAACCCTTTCAAACTTGAGCAAATCGGCATGAGTTCCTTAAAAACATGAAAAGATGGCAATGAGCAAATTAACACGAAATGACTCCAAAATAAGCAAGAAATTGGTAGTTACCTGAAATATGCAAAGATAAATTAGAAAAGTAGAAGAACAAAATAAGGAAATGACCTGAAAAACCTGGTAAAATAGAATAATTATAATAAATAAATAATAATAAAAAGAATAATATATTCTCTTGTAACCTAATTTTAAAATATGTCATTATAACAATTATATTGTTTACTTTATATTTTTTCCTAAGTTATTTGATAGATTTTTAATGATTCTCTTGTTCACTGTCTCTTTTTTTGAGCTAATTTTGAGGCCATGTTCTTGACACTGTTTACTATTTTTTTGCAATATGTGGGACCTTTCATGCCAAGCTGGTAATTGTCTTTTTTTCCACATTTTTGAAAGAAATGAAAACCAATTTCGATCCAGGTTTCAAGGGGTTACTCTAGACTACTACACATTTAGACTCAGATACACCAAGCCGACATCCAAGGACTTGCGGTGATGACAGACCCGTGCTACACTGCCTCAAGTCAGTGTGTCTCAGACAAAACGTTGCATATGAGCACACCAAACTGACGACACCATTTGAAAAGGGAAACCTGAAGACCGTCATGGCACTAGCCAGTTAGCACATTAACAACACAATATGATCCTGAAAAAGCAAAGCATATGAACCACGTGGCAGTGAACAACAGTACAAACCATCAAGAAACATTTCTGCCAAGGAGTTCAATGTCTAAAGAAAAATGATCTTGCCTCATATAACACCTTTGTTTCAACCTCAATTTCTCTTGACTTGAGCTCCACCACTGCTGCCAATTTAACATGCTTAATTGGCAGAAATAAAAGCCCACTAGCAAAAACGAGGGACAACAGTGCGGGACGCACTGCAGTGACGCTCACCAACAGCCCAACATTGACCAATGGCCGACCATCATCTTGGTGTGTCAGGCCCATCTGCATTCTCCTTCATGTTATTCAAAAAGAAACTAGCACACAACTGTTAAAAAGTGCTGAAAATGCTGCAGAACTGAATCTTTTCCTGTGTGCCAAGTGTGGAGGAGAACTACATCGGAACAAAAATGTGAATGACCCCATCTAGAGCCACTTGATTTGGAGTGCTGTGGCACAGAGGTTAGGCAATGTAGCCCAGTGCTGTGGGCTCCAGGTTAGTTCGGTTCCAAAAGTAACAAAATAACACACAAACAATGAACTGATCTGAGGCCACAGCAGACTAGTTAAATCCTTGTTGTCTGGGAGTTAAAGTGAGGGTTTTGATCAAAGGAGCTTATGGGCTGCGTCCACAGCAGCACATGGATTTATATGTAGCAATGACACTGTGCAAAAAACCTACATCAAGTCATGCAGGAAGACGTTTTCAGATGGGCGTTGAAATAGCACTTTGACAATAAAACATACATACTTCAACCAAAATTTGAAGTTTGGATTTGAATAGGAAACACTACAGGGAAGCTAAAGAATTATATAAAAACCTCAAACTCAAAAAAGCAAAATACTAGAGCTGCTTGAAACATATCAATAGCATATCATAATGTCCCTGCTCACCCGAAGAGGAAAGGATTCTGTGTTCTGTGAATTGAAACCAGCGCTTATAATATGTCAGCAAAGATGCTGATATATTGCAGAAAAGCAGACTCAAGGTAGATGAGGTCACACATATATATTCTGCTGAAGTGCCCCTTAGAATGAAACTATGAAAAACTTGCAGCGTTTCATTAAGTGATAGGCGAATGAAGCTCCCTTTTCCCTTTGTCAAGTGTAATGCACACACACACACACACACACACACACACACACACACAGACGCACACACACACCTGAGTGGTGGCCTCTTAATACACATGCACACTCACACATATGCACACACTTACTTTCCATCCAATTTTAGCCCATTTCCTCACCAATCGAATATATCTGCGCTATAGCTCAGAAAACAAGCCCACTGGATCTCTTTCACTGATGGCGGCCTTCCCTCTGGTCCAGTTAAAAGGGGAAAAAGATGCCAAGAAAGTGCCTATTTAGAAAGGAGATCAAAGCATAAGACAAATGCTTTTTGGAGATACTGTGCCTCATTGTGCTCCCATTTTAGCAAGAACATATGCTTTTCACAGTAATGGGCTGGACTCTGATAAGAGTAACAGAAGAACTGTGCAGCCTGGTACAGGGTGTCCACACAGGCAACCACTTTGTCATCAGTGGCTTTCCAAGGTGTTTTCAATGCATCCAATCTGCAGACATCATCATTATCTAACACACAAAAAATAAACTTCCATCTCATAGTCAATTTTCACAGGCCTCTCATTCTGTTTTGAACACACATGAAGCAATCAAGTCATGGAAATTTCATTGGCGCTTACAGCCATGCATGTCATTATCTTTCTGATTCGTGTCATGTGCCATCTAGATCCATCTCAGTGAGAGCCTCATGCAAAATGCAGGGATAACAGGTAGAGTATGCATGATAAAGAGATGCGAGTGATTCTGGCTCAGTAATAGTGCAGACACTTGTTTTGGGAAGAATCATTTTAAATATGCTTTTACTGCATTTTGTTGTTTTCCTGTATGAATCTGTTTTTTGTTCTTTTTTAAACACATCATTTTAATTGCGAAAATTTTGGAACAGGCAATACCAGGTATTTTGACTTTTTAAAACATTTTTCATGGCACTCAGTATGAAATTGAAGACCCCGCCCCCTCCCAAAAAAAACCCCTAGATTGATTAAATCGTCTTCCAACTTTTGAAAGATTGTTTTAAGACATTTTTATTACAAATTGTGGCCTCATTTCAGATAATGAATTCCATGATGTTACATTCCCCAAGTAGGCTCAAGGGATGAAGGGAGAAATGTTATTTCATCCGTAACATCGGACTTTTTAAGGACGGGACTGCTTGTCTGACAAACAGTCAGACAAGCAAAACCAGCCACAGACAACTTATCATGTTTAGGTCAACTCCCTTGTTAAGGGTCAAGTTGCAAACACACAGGATACTACATTTCCCACAATGCAATTAAATAGCAATTCTGATGATATCGATAAGATTATGTTTTTCATACTTTTGAAAGCTTCCTCCAGAGCCACAGAGGACATTTTCCAATTGGCTGTTGCAGAGTAGAACTCCTTGCGACAGTTAAACTGAATCTCAGATTAGTGGAGCTGCCCTTTAAAAACTGTCTGCTGTGACCTCTCACTATTTTCGTTGTCAATACTAGACTTCTGTTTGTGACCAAGCTCTATTTCCAAAGAAGAGAGAGACAAAAACAGACAAAAACACAAACAGATGGGGGAAAACACCTACATATCCTGAGCGATGTCTCTCCACAGAATATAACACCAAGCGATCGAACAGGAGATAGACGATTAGAGAGAGTAAACCCCAGCAAAGCAGAGTAATAGCTTTTCTCTGATGTCCCGGCCACATGGAGCTGGCAGTGTGACAGAGAGATTATTATTATCGTCAGATGGTCAGATGGTGGTTGTTTTCGGGACTCAGCTGGTTGAGTTTGGCCATCAGATCATCACCAGGTGCTGCCACGTCCTCCCTGGGCACAGACTAACCATTGGAGGGCACTGCAGGGTTAGCGCATTCCCTAGCAGGCGAGGTTGTGGCAAGAATAATGTTGGAAACACAGGACACAAGACTTTGGTCATTTTTTAAACTGGCAGGATGGTGCCAGATTTAGATCCTATCAGAGTTTATCTGAACGAGGAGGAATTAAAGGAAGAACGAACAGAAGAAAGAAAGCACAAAAACCACTTGGACAAGCATGCTGAGAAGAAATGAAAACAGGAAAGAAAGGAGGAACAAAAGGAAGAAAAAAAGGCAAGAGTACACAGTCTGTGGGCTTTGCTGTTTGAGCGCGTGTCCTTGAATTAATTTAGTCCAAAATGTAAGAATAGAATTTCTACTCTGATTGAGGCAGATTAATTAAAAACCAAAGCCCTGTTAATTATACCCAGCTATCTGAGACAGATGAGCCCTCTGATGCGTTGTCTGTCCCTCTCTGTGATGCTCACCTCAGCTCCGCTGGCGTTGTCCCACTTTAGCTCAAGCTCCTCGGTCTCCAGTACATTTATACATCTGGGATATGAGTTCACATTGCAGATAAAATCATCAGCCCTACTTTGCCCTCTGTTAAGGGAATTGCAGCATTTCAGTGCCATTGTCACTGAGTATTTGTAACTTACTGGTACACCGATGTTATTCGTTTGGAATTTGGCTTTACACATTTGATTTCTTTACCACATTATACTGTAAGGGGCATAATGCAAAGTACTTCAGAGTTGAGTTGGGCCTGTGCTGCAACAAAATGCCTCTACTCCCTCGCTGCCATTTCTCATTTCTTTCCTTTTATAGGTGTAATGAAGAACACCGAATACATCTCTCTACCTCTCTCTTTCTTGCTCTCTCTCATCTCTCGTCTCTCCATTTCTCTGCCACCTTATCGATCCCTCGATCCAATCAGGCTCTTGAGGCTACGTGAATCTCATTCTGAGGACATGGCAGCACATTTAATCCGAGCACGAATCAATAGCAGAATGTCTTGTGAAGGAATGCAAAGTGTGTATGTATTTATGTATTGAAAATCTTTTTCTGTATGCATACGTGGAAAAAAATGCTGTAAATCGAGCCTAGAAATAGGCAAATGTAAACGGATTATAAATGAGGTAAGAGTGAAGATTCTGCCTGCGTGTTGCCTTCAATTAGTCTGCAGGGCATGATAAAGAGAGAGCCATAGCATATAACCAGCATGTGATTAGTATGTGTGACTGTTAAGCTGAAGTATTATCTCATTTTAGAAAGATGTGCATATAAGGTAGACATGCTGCACTGTATAGATGAAATGTTACAGATAAGGTCACAGGGAGAATGCAGTTTTTCTATGGGTACTTGCAACCTGACACCTCACTGCAGATACAGTATCTATATGAGAAATGCTGCACTGCTGTTATGGCTGTTTTGAAACTGCAGGGCAACTCCTCCATCACTCATTCATGCATACACACACATACAGAACACACACTGCATGTCTCTCCCAAGTGTAGGAAAGGTGAGTCTGCATTTCTATCTTCACTGAGTATGAAATATCAATGTGCTGGTGTCAGGTAGAACTCAATATTGCTGTTTCACGCCTTCCTGGCACTCAGTCCCACAACACTATCTATATGCTACAGTTGCAGTACACACAAGATGCTGTAACTGCACCACACTGTTATTATCTCTCTGCATCAGATTATATCACAGCAATGAACACGGACACACAGCGGCCCTTTTTACACATAGATCACGCTACAGGGACACTACCAAGTCCTTTCTTTATGCCGCCTTTGCATTTTTACATAAAAACAAATGACATCTGCTCCAGTGTGTTATTTTAGACTACATGCTGGCATCCCACAAGCAAAACAGCATGACAGGGTAGACGTGTAACACAACAGCGTTGGCCTCTAGTGTGACGTATAACATATGCGTCGGCAGTTCTTTCCAAACAATAAAAATGTAACAACATGGCAATGACAATCATTTTCCGACCTTGTTATACTGTAGCTGATCCTATACCCGGTTTGGGTTTATGTATTTATGTATTAATCTATGTATTTATAATTAATGTATTAATGTATTAATGTTAAATTAATGTATTTATCTATTCATAATTAGTTAGTGCAAAGGTAGGTACAAAAAAAAAAATCTTAACAAAAACAGGGTACTGACAGACAGTGCATACATGGGGGTAGATGGAGTCGGGAATATAGAAGAGACCAGACAAGACAGGAAAAAGCAAGACAAAAAGACGTCCAAAATAAATAAATAAATACATTTATAATAATAACAATAACTATAAACAAAATACATACATTAAAATAACAACAGCAAGCAGAAATAGAAAGAAGAACACAAGAAAGAATAAGAAATAAGAATAAGAGTAAAGTGAATAAATAACTAAAGAGAAAATATGGAGTTGGCAATTCTAGACATCCTCCAAGGCATGCATTCCACATTGTCAAAACATCACACCCATCCTGCCAATACTCCCGTCCTTCCAGCTGTCCCTTTTACACGTAAGTTGATTCAGCACTGTTACTACCTCCACTGATGGCTCAATGTTGAGACAACTCTGCTCCCCCCATTCTGTGATTGTATCTTTTAGGCGGCATTACAGCCCCCACATTCCTGCCTTGAACAGGCAGCGTAAAAGGGGCTTGTGTATCACACAGGGACAACAGACCATCAAGTAAGTATAGGCCAACAAAATGAAAGACAGGTGGATAAATTCACAAACAACACATGCATACAAACACACACACACACACACACACACACACACACACACACACACACACACTGATTTGGTGAAGGGCAGTAAGGCAGTCGGTGTTGCACAGTGTGTCACTCAGGTTAATTACTGGACAGATGGCTGTCAGTGACGTTGGGTGGATGGGGGGTGGCATGCCTGAAAGATAACAACACCTCTCTGTAAACATACATTAGTAATGCATTTACATAGGCGGGCGATAAGCAAATGCACACACATGCACACAAATAGGCAAACCAACTTGCAATCGGCAGATTGTGCTTCTAGCATGCAAAGATCCCTTCATTGCTATCTAATCATCTCCCGGCTATTTTTTCTCTCTCCCTCTCTCTCTCTCTTCGCCATCACCTCTTCTCTTCCTCTTTGCTCCTAACACCTCTTCTGCGTTGCTGCTCTCTCACTCTCTCGCAGTGACACATCTCACCATTCAAATCTCACACAGCGAGCGCCTGCCTCGCTGCAGCTGATAATGTGCAATGCGCCACAGAGAAGCAATCAGACAATTTAACACAGAAATAAACAAGCCGTTCACACATGACAGGTAATTCGTCATTAATGACTGTAATTTTCAGCCGACATTTCTAGTTTCTGGGGCCTTTGTAGTTAACGCGCTGCCAACATGCTACAGTTGCTGTATTCCATTGAGACAATCATACAGTAAAAAGAGAAAAAGCCAAAAGCATTCAGGCTCAATTTATAGCATAATGCAATGTTAAATGAAGCAGTGATGGCTGGGATGGTGCGCTTCTTTTCTTGTTTGACTACAGATTATGCTAACAACGATCACTTGATCTGTGATGTGTAGCTTCGGCAACAACTTTCATGCTAATGTTGCAAGGAGCTAAATGTGTATGACCTCAATGAGGATACGACCACCTCCTGCACGCCGCTGCTATACTAACCCTTTGGAACATGGATTGACATTGCTTTTCTTGTGCTGCGTTCAGCCACCTTTCACAGGTATTTAAACATTTGAACCCTGAGTGAATTGGTTTGATTTCTCTCAAAAAACATGGGGAAAAAGGCAATAAGCAACTTGATAAGAAATGTCCTGCAATTTACAAGAAATTAGTAATTTCAAAAATTATTTTTTAAAAGCTAGGGATACATTTCTAAAACTAAACTATCGTTATAATTATCATAATTATAGTATATAAAACTATTTATCGATCATTAGTATCATTTTTAAGGGGTTTTTTTTTTAGGTCATGTACTTGTTTTTGTTTTTATCCCCCCCACCCCTCACCCCCTTTTTTATCATTCTAATTTGTAGGTAATTTCTGTGTACTACTTCCTAATTTTTCGATAAGTTTTGGGTAAGCAGTTCTTAAGTTACGTTGCTCAATGCCTTCTTCCAATGTTTTTTTCAAAGAAATTAAGCCTTTATGCCTAGGTTTCAAAGAATTACAATTGGGAGCCATAAGATAAATAAATAAATAAATAAATAAAATAATAGGATGCCATGTAGCTCTGTAAGAGGCAGTAGGGAAGCTAAGTGGATGGGGTATAGTTCAAGTAGCACCATATGGTTTACATCCTCCCCCTTACGTGATGCACTTTCTGGGGGTATTGATCCACGACATTCATAATCTCTCTCTGCTCTTTGTGTTTCCGGAGGTTTGTGGATGGCAGAGGTGGCTGCAGACACCGAGGGGACAGAGAGGGACGGGGGAGGGGGATGAGAGAGCTAAAACCAGGCCCAAGGACAGCTTGTTATGCTCACTGGAGTGTAAAGAGAATCGCAAATATGGGACATTTATTAGTATACTAGAAGATGATAACCATCAGTTGCAATACTATGATGTCAGTCGCAGAGATCTTGGCAGTGACGCCTTATTAAAAGAAGGCAGACGGTAATTAGCAGCTGTGAAATATGACTGAGCTTTGCCAGGATGAGACTATTACTTTGACTGAGTTTCTTAAAATGAAGATATCAGTGGCTTAACCTATGTGGCTGTTATCCATTTAGGATGCCACACATGAGATTATGACTTAATTGGAACCATTTCCCCCTTGAATGTTTCGTTCCAATCACCTACACCACCCCTTCTTTTTTATTTAAAGAGCATTATTAATAATGCCCGAAGCTATATTAATGCTTTAACTGCCGAGCTGACAGCAAAAAGTGTGCGGGCATGGTGCTAAAAAAAGATGCATGCTAAGATCAAAGTAAGCGGAAAATTCACAAGGGTCAAATCCAATCTCACCGTGCTCCACTCACAATGCCAAAAAAGACTCCTCTGGGCTCTTTGAAGAGTCGACTTTGGAAAATGACAGAAAACAAAAATCACAGGTTAGAAGAGAACGAACAGAAGGGATTAAATAAGAGGTGAAATGCGCACGCAAACAAACATCCAATACATCACTCTTATGGGTCAGAACATATCTGTCACAACATCATATCACAGGCAGATGAGAGAATTGAAGATTATTTACTACATTTATCCAATAATAACTGACTGAGTGAAATAGTAAACCTGCAGGGGAAAAGTATCTCTCTGGAGGATGCGGTTATATGAGCAGTGCATTTCCCAGTGGTCTGACAAACCAAACAGTGAGAGTATTGTCACCTCTAGTGACTTCTAAAATAAAAATTAACAGCTATATATATATAAACTGCACACACAACATGTTGTTTTTTTCATCTTGCTGCTGTCCATCATTTCATATTTGCTATGCCTACATTAACAGTAAAATCAACCTCGTATTACTTCACAGCTGCAGGTGGTATTTTGGGCTATTTCTTGCATAAAGTCAGGGTTAGGCAGGAACAGATTACATGTAATCAGAAGTGTGTAATCAGATTACAAAAATAAGTAACTACAACCAGACTAGATACTATTGAACAAAGTAATTACATTAAAGTTACACTGAGTGACAATTTTGAAATTATTATTTTGTTATGATAACCAATGCTCTATTAACTCATGAAAATCGCATCTGACATCCAAGACTTCTTAAACAAGTGTGTCACTTTGTGGTGGACCGGATGGGAGTAAAAAGAACCATATTAAATCAAGATGGAAGGTTTAAGCAGCAGCAGTCTTTGTATTTGTGGAACTTAAATTGTTGTCTGAATCATACTTTGGTGTTCATGTTTTCCATAAAATGAACAGTACAATTGAATTGTGGAGAATCTAATCAAGCTAACAACATGTAGCATGTCCATATTGACTAAAGTATAAACATTAATATTTGCATTAGAACTAGCTCAAGTGTTGCCAGTGCTCCAGTGGGTTTAAAGAGGAAAAGGTGAAATATTTTCAGCGTTTCATTTTGAAGTAATCTAAAAGTATTCACATTAGATTTATTTCTTGTTGTACAATGGTTACTAATTACAAAGATCAACATGTAATTTGTATTCAGTAACTGACTATGTTTCAAAGTAATGTGACCCATCTCAGCATATATTGCACGCTTTCCATACACACATATATACCTACATCAACATGTTTCAACATACTTTTAACACAAATACCAACACACACAACAATAGTTGCTCTCATCCAACTCCACTAAGTTTGAGGCAGGAGAGGGACTGGCGTAGTGCCAGCTTGTTGCAGCGGCATTGGGTTTAATTATCTGACCTTCCCGCCGACTGGCTCACAGGCTCCCTGCCGATGGCAAGTGCTAATCAATGTCACCCTCGGCAGTGTGATGATAAGTAGCCATGACACCCCTTATTCTCCCTTCTCTCCCTCGCTTTCACTCTGTCTCTCATCACATACATTAAACTTCATCTCCTCTAACGTCTCTATCTCTATAGTTATAGCTTGTATGCTGGAAGCCCTCTCGTTTTTTTGGCTGCCATACTTTCCCCCTCTCTCTATCTCTCTTTTCAGCCTCCTCCTTCTCACATGCTTCCTTTTTGCTCCCCTTTCTTTACCCTTTTTCTTGTTTTTTTCCACCCTCCTCCCGTTGGCCTGTCTCCCCCAAGTCTCCTTCAGTCCCCTATCACTCTTTCCCTGTCCCCATATCTTCAGTCCTCTGTGCTGTTAGTGTAAAGTCTGTGGTGTGCCGAAGGCTCAAGGTCTTGTGTAAAAGAACTCTTCCACTTAGCTGGATGTATTTGTATTCCTGGGCTCATAGTGCTGAGGCAGCGCTGGTACTTTGTTCAAGCTGTGGCGAAGTGCTCTCATCTCCCCATCACTGGGCGACCTTGGTGGTCTCCTATACCTGACTCCTTGGAGAAGCGCATGAGAGTTTGGTGTGTTTTTAAATCTGTGTGTGTGAAGCTGTGTGGTATCAGTGATTAACCTTTGTCTAATTGAACCCTCCCCTCGCACAGTGTCATTGAGGCACTAAAGTCTCTCAGTGGTGCCTCCTTGTCCTTGAGATGAGTGTGGCTCTGCAGAATCTGCGTGGTGTCGATGCAGTGCGAGTGCATGCAACAGCTTTGTGCATGAGAAGAAATTAGGAATGAAAGTGAAAAAAAATAATAATTGCCAGCAGTTCTCATCTCACACAGCTGCTAATTTATTCATGAATCCGTCAGTGTGGTTTGCCTTTTACAGCATATTCTAGCTGAATTACATTCATACACTACAACACTGGGTTTATTCGTAGTGTGCTAAAATTTACTGTTGAAAATAATCATTAGCTACATGAAATGAAAACAGCTGGGTGAAATATCACTAAAATACTCATGTTGTTTTGGGTATAATGTACTGTTTGAGTGCCGAGCACATTCTAAAAAACAGAAGTAGATTGGAGTACAGGGTTCCCACACATTTTCATGGACAAAATTTCAAAACAAGGACACATAATAAAAATGTTTCCTTCTTGCTGTACTTACATTTTTTCAAATATATCAGATTTAAACTGGAATTTAAACATGATTTGTGGGAGGGAAAGCTGAGAGAAAATAAAGAAATGTAAAAAAAAAAAAAAAAAGTCTCTTTGGAGGTTGTTTTTCATCACTTTAAGGGTTATTGCATCACTTTTGGGATGTTGCGTCCCTTTGTGAGGTTGTTTTTTTTTTTTTTGCTCCTCTTGGGGGTCGTTTTGCACCTCTTTTAGTATTGTTTTGCATCTCTTCATGTTCACTTTGCATCTCTTTGGTTCTTTTGCATCTGTTTTTTTGTGTCTCTTTGTGAGGATGGGGTTTTTTTGGCTTCTCTTGGGTGTCATTTTGTATCTCTTTGTTGTTGACTTGCTTCTTGTTTGGTCTGTTTTGCATATCTGCAGTCGTTTTGCATCTTTTGGGGGTTTTTTTGCATTTCTTTGTGGTAGTTCTGCGTTTCTTTGATCAGTTACATCTCTTTGGGGTTGTTTTGTGTCTCTTAGGGCTTATGCTAAAATTTCATTAAGCAAAACAAGATTCCATAACATTTCCAAAACGTTCCATGATTTTTACTAATTCCATGACTTTTCCAGGCCTGGAAAATGTGACTGTAAAATTCCTCAACTTTTCAAGGTATTCCATAACGGTGGGAACCCTGTTAAAGTACCATTAAAGGCACATAACAAGCCCTAGATGTGTACCTTTTACCTATTAAAGGTACAAAGTTGTTTCCTGTAGTTAAAGGCATACATGTTTGCCAAGTCAGTCAGCACTTAAGTCAGTCACATTGATTGAGGCTCCTGGAAGTTGCAAAGAAAAAAAGCAATGCTCAACCTGGTTCAATCCCTGGCAGCAGAATTTTCAGCTTGGCCAAGTGCCTAGTGACAAGCCAGCAAAGGTCATATAGTATCCTTGGCACAGCACTAGTGACAACTATTGGTTGGTCATTCTATCCTGTCTCATGCTGTCAGCACCAAGAGTAGAGATTAGCAGCAACAAGGACTGTGGCAGGTGGTCACTCCAAATTGGAAAAGAAAGAGAAAACACACACTAAATTTGTACACAAAAGGGAAATAATTCCCAAAATAGTACATGCACACAGCTTTGTTAAGGTACTAATTTTAAAAAGCCATCATTGTAATGGCTTTATGATTTACAAAAAGATGTTGCTCTGTAGTATTGATTATGTAGCTGTTATAGTAAAGTAACTAAAATAACTAATAACTTGCTTTTTCTGCTGTTATTTTAGTCCTTGTATATGGCATGCTTTGTATATGTCCTTTCTAACTTTGTATTGCAACTGCTACACAGCAATTTTCACTTAGAATAAATAAAGTTCTGTCTTATCTTACCTTATCTTGAGTTTTTAGGGAATCCATTCCCCTTTTTATATCTAAGTATAAGGTATGCAGAATTATATGTTTGCAGACACACTTGATACGCCAGCAAAAGTGACAGTAGAAGCAAAGTCCAGATTCACTCTGGTTTGGTGTTTCGCCTTGAAATATTTGCATTTTTTTGGTGCTGTGTCTCTTGAATGCCTGCTGTTTAGTGTGGTACCTGGCTGCTACCTTCTTAAAAAGTCCTGATCTCACCTGAGCACTATGAAGGTGCATGCCCATAAATGTCCTGAACAAAGGAAATCATACAGAAGGCAGAATCTCTGTAGAAAAATTCATGGCAACACACTCCTAGTGGGTCATAAGTGATGATTTAGAGGGATTTCTTCTGTGTGAGTCTATTTTTAGGAAAATTCTGCAGAATGTATCTTTAAATGTGTACTTTCATCACAAATGTGCATTTTTAAAGGTGCATATTGTAATGTAGGTAATATGATTGATATGGGGAAAAAGGGAAATGTATTGTTCTTATTTACCCTAAGCAATAAGGTTGAATAAAACTTGCTTTTCCTGTCTCTCTTTTTATTTTTTAATTTAAAACAAAATATTTCTTTAAATTCTATTGCAGCCCATTGAACCAAAGGGTTTAAGTAAAATAATAGCTGTACGATATCCTTCATTGATCCAGTATTATCCATATGCAGGTTAAAACATTTTGTTAAAGAAGGTAAAATTAAAATAATAAAATATAAATCCCCAATGAGCTACAAAATTAAGGAAAAGCATCTGGCAGGGACAAACTGATTGGGTCTTTCATTGGGTTCAGGTTTGAGGGCAAGGGTTGCTGACTCAAACCTTCTTACCCAGACAAACAGCTCTCTGAATGCTAGCAAGGTTAATGATGGTCAAATGGATAGAGGGGCTGAACAATTGTGAGAAACATTTGTGTCTAAGTGTACCTCATCATCACCTCAGTGCCTCTGGGACCACCACCACCACCATCATCATCATCATCATCATCATCATCATCATCATCATCATCATCATCACATACAGAATCATCGCCATCATCAAGCGCTGCATCACTATCTCGAGTCTCTAACTAATCATGTCTCTGCCCGTGGCCAGATGAGATAGAGCTGCCTTTTCCTAAACTGCGCGTGTGTGTGTGTGTGTGTGTGTGTGTGTGTGTGTGTGTGTGTGTGTGTGTGTGTGTGTGTGTGTGTGTGTGTGTGCATCAGCTGCTGAGCCATAATGGAATCCTCAGGGCTGTGGATGAGCAGAGGAGGAGGAACATTGATGGATGTGTCTGGTCACTGATGGAGGGTGTCTCTGATATGAAAAAGAGAGTGAGGGAGGAGGATGGAAAGACAGGAAGAGGCTGAATGAATGGAAGGAAGAAATGTGAGAAGGAACAGAAGGCAAAGGAAAGAGGGAACTAAAGGAGAAAAAAACAGAAAGCTAGGCAGCATTATGTTTAGACAAACAGAAGGAAGGAGGGGAAGCTGGTTAGTATTGCAAAGTGTATGTGTGTGTTTAAGAGAGATTACAGTAACATTACAGTAACATTAGATATTACGATGACTACATTTCCTGTAATTAAAAGTCAACGTTAGACAACGCAAACTGCGGTGTGTGTTATATCGAATATATCCAATGTATCAGCTTGTTCCACGAGAGATTAAATAACTGCATCATGAACATTTTGAACAAATTGTCATGCCATTTTTGAAAATCATCTGCAGGAGACTTGCTTGGGCATTTTGGCTCTGTCCCTCTCAAGGACACGCACAAAAATCAGGGCTTTTGCAGAGCTTTCGGATTGTGACTATTAGGTCTCATTTTGCTAACATGGAACACCATTGAGGCTTGCAAATACTACTAATATATACATTGAAGAGCTGTACTTTATTAAACATTATTGTAACTGTGGTTCATTTAATACTTTTGTATTTTAGTAGTCTACAGAAGTTCAGAGGACATTTCAAAATATCAAGATATATATTGTGTAGCGATATATATCCTAAAATATCACTACACTGTTTTTAGACTAATAAACAGAAACAGCACACATTCTCCTGCGTGTACAATATGTGTATATGTATTGATGTGTATACATATGTATACATATCCAGTGTTCACTTACAGTATGCACTGTGCAAAGCCTTAGCGGTAACTGCAGGAAACTCTTGACATCACTTTTCATTTGGAAGAATTCTAATTGGTCAATTGCATACCCCTCATGCTCAATCAGCTGTTGCCTAGCAACTGCAGTCCGGGGGAGCAGTAGGAGAGAAGCAGGGGGAGAGGACTGGGCAAAAAGTGAGAGGAGAGCAAAAGAGAGGTATGGGTGATGCTAGAGGTCAGGGGTAATTTAGTGTGTTAGAGAGAAGGAGAGAAGGAAAGATATACACAGAGGTGAAAGGAGAAGGGGAGGGAGAGAGAGAAGTCACACAGGACGTACAGATGGAGAGAATCTGAAAGGAGGTAAGCATCGCCACCCAATTCCATTTTCGACAGATTCACTTGAATAGGCTCAGCCATGCACAACCACATGTCCAATTTACCAGCTAGAGTGTCAACAAACACTGCACCTCTGAAGCAGTCCTTAGAGTGCTTTCCTGCATGATTCACTGATAACGCTGTCAGCTTACACATACCGCACGCTGTTGTCCCTCACAAGACAAATATCAGTGCATTGCCACAGCATGGCAAAACATATTGGGTAAATATTCTCCACAAGAATGATGAAATCTTGTGTAAACTAAAACCTGTGTTGACTTGGCTAGATACCCAGGTCCCCCCCATCTTTCCCTCCCAAAATAGATGGAGGCAGAGATGTAGACAAAGTAAAACAAAAACAACATGGAAATGCTTTCAAACTCTTGAACAACTTCAACACGCCACGTTGTTGAACCCGAGCAGAGGTAAAATGCAAAGATAAATCAAAGCTTAGAAACACTGTAGGAGGGACTGCCCCAAAGTTGATCCCAAATTTGATTGGGTAGATATCTGGTCCAGCATTAAAGATGCCTCTCACAACCCTGATCCTCGGGCAAATTAATTTTAACGATCTGTATTGAACTGATTTAAAAGAACATAAGTTGCATCTGATGGGTAAGCTAAATGACTCTTTTTTGCAGGCTTTCAGTACTTTCTTTCACATAATGTGGGAAAACTGCCCAGTTTCTGGAACCAGGTAGCTCTTAAACTGCCTCAGCTGTTGGCTTTGACAGTTCCTATAAACATATTTGTCTTGCTTTTAGATGATTTGTCAGTTTATTACAAAAGAACAAATAAAGATTATGTTCAATGTTTTAGCTGCTGCTAAGACACTTACTTCAACTAATTGGCCGTCTTCTCATTCTCTTCCCATCTGGCATTGCATTCTGTCTGTCTACCCGGACG
Organism: Plectropomus leopardus; assembly: GCF_026936395.1. Classification (NCBI taxonomy): domain Eukaryota; kingdom Metazoa; phylum Chordata; class Actinopteri; order Perciformes; family Serranidae; genus Plectropomus; species Plectropomus leopardus. Next base: position 13,810,994 of record NC_142192.1, on the reverse strand, counting down.
TTATGCTGCAGGGTTTCCCACATATTAATTTATCTGTGGTGGCCCCCCACGATTAAACATCTGTCGCATTGTACTGATTTTATATTTTTTGAGCTGGACTGCTCATTAGGAACACTGCTATAAAATCAAGCTCCCGGCGCACAGAGCTAAGTCTGGGCACTGATGGAGCAACAGAACAGCAGATGCAATGACAGTGAAACTTAACCTCACATCATGCTGGGGTCTAAATGTTTGTTTTCACTTGCCGCTGCAGCAGCTGCTCCTCTCATCCATCACATCAAATCGAGTCTGACCGGGTTGACTGATCAATTCTCCACCAAACCCCTCAAACCGCTCAAACTGCTGCTGAGAAAAAAGGAACTCATGACAAGTTCCAGCTGTACTGCGTTCATGAATCTACAAAAACATCTTAATTTAGCGAGGGGAGACAGCATGATAAAAAAAGGGACACACACAAACAGCGTTTATAATGTTTAGGAAAAAATTGAGTATACAATAAAACAAATTAAGCTTTTATTTCCATCAGTTCATAATGTAGCACTCTTGATGTTGCTTGAGGTTTTTGTCCTTTCAGGTGGATAAAGTCATGACTACTTGTGCTGGCAGGGACATGTAAGAACAGGCAGGACTATAAACAGAAGTGGGTATCCCCCAAGGTAAAGCATGTGACACACTTACCTAAGCTACCTTGGAGGAGCTCAGAATAACAGGCCAACGTCAGAGGTGCCAGGCAGCTCTGCGCCCAATGCCAAAGTAAAGTAAAAGCCCACATTAATGGCTAGGAAGACATATGATTGCCAAGGAGTCTGATATGCATGTCTCTAGTTGTTGTAATACTAAAGTGGTTATGTGCTATCATATAAGCGAGATGATCATCACATCTTCTAATGGATGCTTCTAGATTTAGAGTATTGTTAACAATATAACTGTATAACTGCAAGTCTTAATTACCCACATTTAATTTAATAGTACAACACACACAGTAATAAAGCCTTACTAGAACCAGAGCAATGCATGACCATACCTTTAGGATAGACAAGCTCTAAGACGCTCATGCAGCCGTAAATATCACACAGGAAGTGAGAGCTCTATGTACACTTCGCCTTTTGTTCTCTTCCTCCCTTCCTTCCCTCCTCCAGAGGTGGTCGATGAGAAAAGGCCTAGGTGGGTGGTGGTTATCCCTTAATGACCCAGTTTACTGTGAAAGGGCATTGATCTCAGCCAGTGCTTTACTCAATGCTAACAAAGAGGCCTCAGAGCTCATCTAAGCGCTATCTTAGCACTGTTAGTGCTGCATGGCTAATGCTGCAGATGACATTGTTCTGCAGTCCACAGAATAAATACTTTATGATTCTCAGTTCTTGTCGTAACACATCTTTGTCTCTGTCATTGAGAATATGATTACTCCTGGATAAATCTCTGTGTAATTCAATTCAGACCTTGCTTAAGCTACCCATATCTGAGATAAAAATGTAATGGACTGGGGTGAATTGAATTTTTATGTATTTTTCCATAGAATAACATTTATGTTTTATTTTCCCATAGAATATAGTTATACACTATCATTTCAGCCTGCTTTTGCAGAGCTGGCTGATAGTGAAAGAGCATCGTGTCCTTCAGATGGCATTCACAAAATCAACAGTTGACGGGACTGCAGTGGAGGGCCTGCATGAGGAGGAGGGAGAGCAACAACACTGTGGGTAGGTGAGTCTGTGTGTGCGTGTGTGTGTGTGTGTGTGTGTGAGAGAGCGAGAGAGAGAGAGAGAGAGAGTTTGAGAGTGTGTGTTGGTGGGTGGGTTGGTGTATTACTGCAGTATTAAAAAGATCAATCAAGGCTGTATGCATTTTTAATGTAAAAAATCACATAGAATTTATATTACTGTTGACCATTTACAAAGTAGAGATGTTCATGTTTCAAAGCTTTTTTCCTACCTGTGGGCAGTCCCTCAGTTCATTTCAGTACAACATAAAACTTTTTTGAGATAGGTATCCAACACAGTTAAGCTGTCATCTGTTCATCTTGATATGCCATCCCCGTCAGGTCTATCTCGAAAAAGGAGAAGTGCTCAGTATCACAGATTTCAACAAATCTGTGACCAAAATATGAGAGAAATAATTCTTTTATGTGCATAGACAAAGTATTAGATTCAATATCAACTTGTGAAAAACAGGAGCAAAAACAAAGGTGTTGCTTTTATGTTTTTGTTCAGTGTAATTTCAGTCACATGTTTAAAAACCTCAATATTGGTACAGCAATACACAAGCATGGTCTTTGTGAAAGGGTGAATGTGTAATTTGGTAAATGCTTGTTCTAAAAATGTTATTTAGTCATTGCAGGGTTTGCCATGAACACGTCCACCAAGAAGGGGCTTTTGATCAATCTTTCTGACTGCACAGGTGACAGACTCTTCACTCTAAACTGAAACCAGTTGCTGCCTAGAAGGCAAATTAAGACTGTAGAATATCTATTTTTTTCAATCTGAAAACATTGACTGACAGCAGTAATGCACGGCACATGGAGTTGTATTAACTTGCAACTTGCAACATTAAAAAACACCTGGTAAAGTTTTATGTTATGATCTCAAACATCTGCACATACATACTGTCTGGCTGACCTCGACCTACATAGACTCCCTGAGGAGAACGCTCACTGTCAGCCACACTCTTCACCCGTCTGGCTCGAGGAACTTTGCTGGCACTAGTCTCACTCCCTCTGGCCACGCTTGCCACTTTCCCAACTTTTACTCTCACAGTACTCAATCCTGGCTGGCACTGGAGAAATTGCTGGATGTCTATCCCCCCTCTGAAGGGGAGACACCAAAACTGAAGGAGCAGGAGATGGTGAACTGAGAGAAAGAAAAAGGATAGTGTGAGAAGAAAATGTCAGAATAAGGTAAAGAAAGAAAGAGAGAAGGGGAGGTGGAGCTAAATAAGGTACAAAAGAAAAGGGAGTATTTCAGGTCAGCCTGAGTCTTGTCGACTGGTACTACTGTCACAAGCTTGCTTTCAAATTTCTCTGCTTTTTCAGCGCACTCCCATGAGGTTTGAGCTGGCCAAATGAGGAGAAGCAGGAGAGGGAAAGAGCGAGACGGGGGCAGGAGGTATGGAATAAGAAGGGTTCCACAAATAGAAAAGAAGCTGGTAACATGATTCTGACGGAAAAGAGGAACAACAGGAATTAAATGAATAGATGGCAGATGTGGAAAGCAAGAGGGTCAGAAAGTAAGCCAATAGGCTAGGAAAAGAGAACACAATAAATAAAAGAAGGGGAATTGAATGTGAAAAAACATTATGCCTGGGGGAGCAGCAGCATGTGTTAGGTCTTTGAGAGGACTCGTGAGAATGTTACCATTAGAAGTGAGAAGATGGACCAAAAAGATGGGTGAATGAAAGATTTGTCCAACATTATAGCTTAAATATAAATAATATAATAATCATGAATTAAATAAATGTTTCAGATCTGATTTTGATATCAACATGCATGTGTTTTTGAACTATAGCTGATGAGTGCTTAATCAATAAATATCCAAGTGTAAAAAAACTGTATGAATGGTTATTCTGCATTTACACCAAACTCTACCTACAGCAGAGTATATGCTACTCAAATGATACAACAATGCTTGCCGAGAGAAATAAAAGACAGGAGCTGTGTGAAATACAAACAAGTGGCTCTATAAACAGTAAACACAAATTCACCGGCACTATCATGAATATTGACTTTAAAAAAAGGTGGAGTCAGGATATGATTACATAAAGAATAATCGATAGCATGTGCCTCATTGTCAACTTAGTCTCAAGAATTATTTATAGAAATCACAACAGATACAAAAACTGGCCTCTCATATGTTGCCTATAGCAGTGGTTCCCAACTGTCCCAGTCACAGCGCCCACATTATTCATTGTCATTAGTTTGCAGTCCACACATCAGATAAGAAATACCACACTTTCAATTTTCTTTCACAAAATGTAAACAACATGTTGGCTTGGAATACAAAAAAATGAAACACAGAAAGAATAAACAGGAACAGCACCTCAAAATAAAATCTCTATGCCAAATGTTTACTGAAGGCCTATATCAAAATTGTGTTGTTTACAGACTTGACACATTTATGCGTCACTTGCAGTCCATTCAGAATGGACCTGCGATCAGTTAGGAACCATTGGCCTACAGCATACAGTATATCTGTTGTTTTTATGTGTTGTAGTATAAAAGAGGCATAGACATTTCCAGTTGCCTGTCTGTGAGGTCTGCTAAATTTGGGGTAAATGTATGCCCCTGTATGGTTGGCATTGGACAGTGGTGGCCTGAAATCATCTCACCACCCTGAATCTCTCCTCCTGCCAATTTATGCTGGCTGGCCACGTCGGCACTTTAAATTTAAACATCAGTAAACATTGAAGAAAAGAAGGAGAAGAAGGGCCCCAGTAGGACTAACATCCTGCTAGTTATATGACAATAAACTTCATGCAACGTCAGTTTCTGTATTCTGTCCTATCAGACAGCACTGTTCAACCAGGTGACTCTTTTTTTTTATATTTTTGACAGAGCAGAGCAGAAAAAGAGGGTGTGTGCTCAATGTTCAACAAGGACCAGTGTGATAGTGGGAATGTAACGTGCTGTTCCATTCCTGCTCACTCTGAGCAACAAGGGGAATTAACACTCTGGATCACTGCTTTGCATTGTTCAATGGCAGGGAACAACCATGCGGCCATGTTGTTGATGTTAAGATATGTAAAAAACGGAAAACACGACATATGCCATTAGCGATGCAAGAGATGGAGCCAATCAGAGTCCGGAGTATGTTCCAGGACACCACTGTCAATGTCACAGATGACATCATAAACTCACTAAGTCTTTGGTGGATTTGATTTGTAAAACAATAGACTAACTAGAGTTAAATTGTTCAAAAAAGATACTATGGATTACCAGAACCATCGAGATTCCGAAAAAAGAGAAAAAACACACACACTGAAGTCTGAAAACACAGACAAAAGCAGCAGCTTACAATATAAGAAGAGGCAAAAAAGGACTAAATTTAGATTGCATAAGCTGAAGGAGCTGACAGGATCACACTTTACTGGAGTTTTGCCTTATATGATTTATTGTGACAAATAAATGATTGACTGAATGTCTACAATGATTTTTTTTTCCATTTTGTCAGGACACAAGCTAAACACACTGTATTTTTCAAACCTAAAACATAGCATACATAAACATTATGTGGCCCACTATAGATGTGATTACATAAAAAAATGTCTTTCTTAATTCTGAGGCCCTCATTCCCCCATTATCTCATCATCTCGTCATCTCATAAAGAGGAATCTTTCCACATTAAATGCTAGTGGTGAGTCATATGTTGGGCTTGTTACTGCAGCGATATGATATTGGAAGCAAATTCAGTAAAAAGTGCTGGGATAAAACTCCCCCTCTTCCTCCCCCCTTGCCTTACTGCGTACAGGTGGGGACGTCAGAGGCAGGGAAGCAGAAGGAAATCTCTGCAAGAGCTCCTCAACTTCCGCACTGAAATATGCATGAATGAGTGTGTAAGTGTTTACACCTTTTCTGCTCCGATCAGTAACTGGTAATCAGCCTGGTGCATGTATTTTGATACGGATGTTTAAAATCTTCTCTGCATGTATCGCCATCCTAAAGTGGGTGCCCTAACCCGCTATTTTTGTCTCATGGATCAACAGTGCCGCTCTCAGTGTTATGGATGTCAGAAACCATGGCCGTTGCCATGGTGATGCCACACTGCAATATAAGCCTGCCTGCCTGCCGATGCTTGCAGCAGCTTCCAAGCTGGGAAAAACGACAGAGGAGGGGGCTGGAGGGGAAGGGGGGGACAAGAGGACAGACTAGAGTAGAGGGGTCTGCGGCAGGATCCACCAGAATGCTAATCATCCTTTCTCGACGGTTTGTCCTTCATTATGCAGGAGACAATGCCCAGGACAACAAGAGAGGGCGTTAATGTGTACGTAAACACAAAGGCACACATACAAAAGCATTTTCATGCATGAGTGGGCACATACACTCCACATGTATATATAGACGCTGAAACATACATACAAGGTCATATGCATGAATACACACACATACACGGTGCAACAAACACAAAAATGAACAATCCGTGCTCACTCACATGCTTTAATACACATGTGTGCATTGACACCACAACATGTGTCAGTACTGCAAGGCTTAATCTGATGGCAACCAGCAGTCTGCCCTGCTGCTAAAACATCCACGCCATTAACAAATGCTCAATTATTAACGAGCCACAAAATGGATCTAATTGCTCACTGCAGCCCAACGTCTCCATCAGCATTCCCAGGACGTTTCAGGAGCAGCAGAGTTATTCCTGCTCTCAGTAAGCTCTCTGGGAAAAAAGACACTGATATGCAGAATATTCTCTGTGCCGTTGGATTTAGGGTCGGCACAGTGTAAAGAATCGGAGAGGATGTCGAGTTGCAATTACCATCTTGGCCGAGTTGCCTTTAATCTTATCACCATTTTTACTGAATTCAGCACATAAGGTTGCGTTTTATGTACAGTGCATATTGAAGTGCAGATCAGAAGCTAGGCTTGGTTTAAAAAGGTTGGGGACAATGTCAAGGTCACAAGTCATTTCTGGTAAAGACGTATCATCTGCATACTGTAATTAAAATAAGACTCGGGGGTCACTCGCCTCTAATTTTTGAGTCTCGAAGACTTAACTCCCTACATGATCTCTGGCCCTTCTTTACTTTTATTTGGGAGGGTATTAAATCAGTCATGTTTTATGAAGCATTCTACAAGGATCTATTGTCAGCCTCTCTGTAGTTTTCATCATCTTGCTAATGCTAATAAAGGATGCAAAGGGGGGTGCCCTAGTTTTGCTAATGGTAGCTCATTAAGCTTAGCTTGCTGGATTCCGAGCAGTGGGTTCACCCCTGGTGATGCAGAGTATTGACTTTGTCCATGTTTCCTCTGGGTAAATCTTGGCTATAAAGCATGAGCAAGACAATTTTACCCAAGATCTTAACTATGGCCATTTAAATCACTTAAAATATTTAGATGTACTCGTATCTGGGAACACCACAGGGATGGTTGTATGCTTTAAGTTTCCCTCCTGAACACAAACTTGCAATGATGACAGTTCCATAGTGTCTTCACACTGTATGTGAACCTGAGCTCAAAAAGCAACTACAGAACCTCTCCTGTCAACAATATATGAGTATCCATGTTGGTCTTGAGTCAATAAGGAAACCCTCCTGTGTGATGATTCAAATGCAGTGGACAAGCAAGCACTGTGACAGTTCAATAACATCACGTTGTCATACTGCATACCCTTGGGTACAGCAGGTGAACCCAAGGTCAGTGTTATTCCTAATCCTCCACAGCAAGGAAAGGAAATGCCAGGGGAGGAGGAGGAGGAGGAGGAGGAGGAGAGGAGATCCTGACAAAGAAGGGGAGAGATGGAAAGAAAAAAAAGACAACAGACAGAGGGAAGTCACAAGGGAGGGGTGGCCTAGCATGATGTGAGAGCTCACAGGAAGCTGGATAACTAATGGTCCTTCTCCTTGTGCCAATTACTGTTAGTCAGTCAGAGCTAGTCTCACTGGCTCCTGAGCCCTACAGAGACCATCCACCATGGTCCCGTTCCTCACCCACTCACCAAATCATCTCCATTCCAAGTGAGCGTTCATACTGAAAACAGCACTGTGTTAGAAAACATGATGGGCTATAGCGGTGGGGGCATTTCGCTACAGGTAGAGGCATAAAAATTAAATATGAGCCAGTGCATCCAGTTTGACTAATTTGGTGCCCCTGCTGTGTCAATGCTGTAGCCTCATTGAAGTGAATGAGGTGGTTTTGTTACTAGATGCAGTGATAATGTCCATCAGAATGAGGCCTAACTCTCATCTATCGCTTCAGTTTTGGTAATAATGCAAAATTTGTTTCTCTTTCAAATGTGTCATGTTTTTTATTACCAAAAACACTGTGTTGGTCGATAATGTGTTTTCATTTTTCTCCTGCCACCATTTCTGGCTATTTGGGTTGCCTTCTGGTTTCTGGTCCCAACTGACAAGCCTGGCGGCCCAGAGGAGCTCCAGGCCCACAGCTGGGCCTCAAGGGTCCACTGCTGCTGGTGCTGGAAATCTGGCAGGCTGGGCAGGCATGTGGAGCCTCTGCCTCAGCCCAGGCATGCAGATCCACGACCCCAGGGGAAATGCAGACTCCTGCACTGAGTGGTTAATATATTTACAACCATCCCCTGGCCGGGGGCTTAGAGTCTGAGAATACTCCACAAGGACCCGACTGCATACACTGACAACATTCACAAATGAATATGTTAAGCAAGGCTTTGCTACACCCTTTAGGCAGGCTTAAATATATAAGTGGCTATCATCACAAAGGAAATATGGCTTTGTCTTGAGTTGTACAAATGTGCTAAGTATACCTTCAGAGTATGCCACAAGGAACACAAGAATGTAAATAAGTCTGGCAAGATATCATTCATCTCAACACTAGTTCCTTCCTTAGAGATCTCCCACAGGAATCTTTTCATCAAGGACTAAGACAGAAAAAAATAACCTCAGAAAAGCTGACCTTCTCATGGTACTCTGAGATTAGTGCTATTTATCACTTCACAGGGTTTTCATTTAATTGAAGACACGGAAAAGTCAAAACTGGGTGCCAGACAGTGTCAGCCACCCTTCCATCCCCCGCAGGTCCTTAGTAACAAGCAAGCAAACAACATGAAAATCCATTCAATTTGATCAAAACGTCGCCATAAAAATCCAGCAACAGAGCCTTTCACTGCAGTGACCTTTTGATAACCTCTGTTTAGCAGAGAGTCAATGAGGATCCAACCAATGGCGTTGATTTTGGTCTCTTGGGAACCAGTTAACAGTCTCGTGGCCTACATACAATATTATACGAGACATGGAAGACAACTCATTAGGCAACATCCCCTCTTGGTACCCACAGTGTGTAGTCTTCAAACATACACATACAGTAGATGATTTAATCTCAACTGCAGTGGAATAATTGCTCCTGATGCCAGCTTGCTCGTCAGCAGCAACAGTAAAGGAAGCATACTCTCCCCTGTTCCATTGAGTTATTTGCCAGGCCATAAAGAGAATAATATATGGCCACATAAAATAGATTTTTCAATAATGCTAACACTACTTTGACACACCCAGTAATATGGACAATAAACATGTACGAAAGCAAAACCTAGCAAAGGCCTCAATGTGGCATTAGGTAACACATCATTGTCAATCTATAGAGTGGCCAAAAATACCTTGATAAACTTTAATATAGTCAAAGATTTGAATCATCAGTTGGAAACCCCTACATCGACTAAGATTCTTCAAGTTGAGTAGTCTATCTTTATTTTTGGTCTGTTAGTGTGCATTATACTTCTGGAGATGTTTTGGTCCCCAGATGTAGCTGCAGAATAAATGCTCCTCACTTTTACGCTTCTCTCTGGTAAGTTTGTGAATCCCAGAATCGTGAAAGAACAACCTGCCAAACTCTGTTCATGACTGGCCAGTGCTTGTTGCCTTTGGACGGATTTGTTCGGTTTAAAGAAGAGGAGTAGGACTTGCTAAGGTCAGGGTAAGAATGTCCATGGAAGCAAATCAGGGGCATTCCTTTGCTATCCCGGGAAACTTAAATTTGTGGCATAGGAAGCTGCAGACCCAGACCCAGGTTGAGTCTGAGTGAGACAGAGGCAGCTGCCCAGTGGAAGAGGCTTTTCTCTATCAGCTCTAAGATAGTGTTATTTCCTGCCTTCTACTTAGACATGGTGAATTTACAGCTTTGCTTGATTTCTATTGTCAGCAAAAAATACTCATCCATTGTTAGTGTAGTAGTATGCATTAGCCCAGCTAACTAGGCCTCTTTACTATATCATCTGAGTGCTGCTGTTGCTCTAAACCCTATTCAAACTCTATAAGGAAAAAGGAATGAAAAGTCAAATATTCTCATTGAGCAGCCCATTCCTATTCGACTGACATAATTCTGAGTTGGGTGCAGCCCTAGATTTAATAAACTATAACTGCAGTGCACTTCATTGTTAACAGCACATTGTCACAAACAGCTACAGTTCCAATCCCAGTTGTACAGAATCCTCACTGCTCCAGCTCTATATTCTACCATTACACTGCATTAGTTGCCCTTGGCCTAAAGTAAGCCCATGTTATTGCATTTTTGCACTTAGTAGATTGAGGAAAGAATGAGTCCTGCAGCCTCTTATGCTTAACCAGTAGAACACTAAACCATCTATTTAAAGACATGAGCTAATATTCTCAAAAACATCAATAAAAAAGACTTAGAGATGTTTTAATATATGCAGCTCAAAATCTTCTTGACTCAATCATTTAACCTACCGGTCTCAGTGTTAAACTGCACAGAAAGACATGTACTAAACAGCAAAGCCGTACTGCATAATATTCAATAACACAGAAATATGAAAAATAAGTCAGTCTGCCACTTTAACCAAAGTGACTAAATCTTCTGAGAAATCAAATGTGCAGTTGTGCCTTTCTAATTCAGCCTGCATTCCCTTAATACTACTGACAGTTATGTGTTAATATGTCATGCCGAATAACACACTCCTGACACCATCAACCTGTTATGCCAAAGCTACAGTATGTTGATTTTAGCCAAATGGGCACACAGACTAATCCTGTACCAATCTCAGGGAATCAGAGTCTACTCTAACCAATCACAGCGAAGCAGAGTTCATTTCTATTCTACACCACACCACCACTCCAGCAAGGAGAAGGTGATGCCAAGTGCCTCTTTTCCAACGGCCCTTGCCAAAGTCTCACATCCAAGCTGGCAAATGTCCGACCACGGGATGAGCGCAGAAGGCAGCGATGGCTCACATCCTGACCCAAAAATAACAAGCACAACAAAGATGCTCGCGATACAGCCCAAGGCGGACATTTTGTTTGCCTAAACTCCAAATACACAGGCATTTTTAGCAAGAATCTGTGTCACTGGGATTCTCCCAGCTGGGGAAAATCATGTTACAGCAACATCAATTAAACCACAATTAAGCGCAAGTTTAAACAAGAAAAAAAAACCTTGAAATGCACACTGACCTCCAAGCTGTACTCTTCCACAGTCCTCTTAAGTGGGTCCACAATCTGCCAGCAAATGAGGATGCATAAGTCGATCAGCAGCATCCCGCCAACGATGATCAACAGCTTCTGGTCCTTTATGATCTGAAGAGTGAAAAGAAGATGAAATTCTTTTATAAGCCCAAAAACACACCTGCAAGTGTTATGTAATTGTGTGTGTGTCTGTAGAGTCATTTCCAACAACATTTCTTATTGACCACTATAATTATGTGATTCTCATCCCATCTCAGGACCTGGAGCCTTGCTGGTTTCACTCTAACATCTAATCAGGGTCTGATTACAATGCATAGCTGCAATTAAACACCTACTAAGGATAGGAAACCCGCCAAAAGGAGAGTCCACAAGTTGGAAATCTGGTTCACAATTTGTAATTAATACTCTTCTACACTGTATATATAGAAAAGTAGTTTACCCCAAGGGTTGAAATGAGGCGCAAATCACCGGAATATGTGTTAAAGGTAGGAAAAAAAGTTTCTCGCTGTGGCTCCACATGCCTTTCTATTTTATTCAGATTAAGTTTCAGCCCTGTTCATGATTATTTTACACTGAGGCACATGTAGGATATTCAACAGACTGTACACTGTTGGCACAAGAGAAACACAGGTTGACCACTTGAACAACTATCAGCCGATTTCACACTTACAGTTCTCAAGTAGTTATTGAAGGAGTTGTCTGCCAGCAACTTAACAACTTTTTAAAGTTAAAAAAATGCTTTGATAACTTTCAGTCAAGTTTTGGGCCCCATCACAGCACTGAGACTGCACTCATAAACAAAATAAATGATATCTGCCTGAACACCAAATCAGGCAAAGTGTCTGTTTTAGTGCCGCTGGATCTAAGTGCTGCTTTTGACACAGTGGATCATCCAGGCACCTTGAATTGCCCTGTTACATGAAATGTGCTATCCAAATAAAATTACCTTGCCTTGCCTTGGTGACCATTCAGCCTGTCAATACTATGCCACCAGCAAGCTATGGTTTTCTACCTCGACCTCCACCAAACAAGAGCCATCGCTGTTGACCACTAAAGCTCCTCTTTTGTACCATGAACTTTAAAGGGATGAAAGCCGTGACCTGTTTGTGATCTTTATTTATAATAGTGTTTGACTGTCTGAAACGGCAGATCAAAGAAAAGGTCAGGGAACACAGGCTGGGCTCTGTTTGGAGAGTATCACATTGCCCAGATGCAGCACAGTGGTCTCACACTGGTCTCCATCCGCCGGTAGGCTCAGGATGAGATGCGTTAGGGGGTTGTTTTTTGATCTGGTGTCTTTTGATGGTGTTGGCATTGAGCAAATATAGGCAGGGTAGGAAGAGGGACATTTCTTGTAGAAATACTTCAGTGATTCAGGGCGGTTTAGAGGGAGATAGAAGCAGGATAAATGACTGCCTCAAAGCCAGTGAAAAACGATTTGGCACCAAGATAGACAACAAAAAACAACAGTATATTAAATTAAATTAATTCTGCTTAACAAACTACATGATGACTTTAAATTATCCAAAATGTTATGTACTGCTTTCTTTCCCCCAGTGATATTGGCACTCTGACAATTGTATCTTAGTGTTTTTGTCTGTACTGATGAATTGGATGCAGACAAAGACCAAATAATTGAAAATGTTCAATGTGCACATGACCCTGAAGTGACTGAGAATATACAGTATAGAAATAAAAATGTCTCTCTTCTCCACCATTATGCAAACTCCTTTGTTGCCCGTGAGATGTGGTTTAAAGCTCTGGAAAAAAACACAAAAAAGGAAGTACACCTTGAGACATGAGTATTGTTTTCAAGGACCAGAATGAAGTCTATTTCCATTTAGTCTGCAGTGTAAACCAACAAGGCCAGGGGCTAGCTGTGTCTGCTTTGATATTGTACAGCAGAACTTATTTTAAAACATAGGGTGTGTTAACAACGGTAAGATTCTTCTGATCAAGATCCAGGAAGTAATGAGTCAATTAAATATTTGTTCATGATGATATTTTAAGACAAACTCAACAGATGGAATGTGTGTATGCATGTGGTCATGTGTAATGAGCTGACGGAGACTATGTGATTGTGTAGTTTTGCTGTGTGTGCATGTGTGTGTGTGTGTGTGTGTGTGTGTGTGTGTGTGTGTGTGAGTGGTTGTGTGTATATGTGCATGCACACTTGCACATGTATCCAGCTATGTGTCACTGAGGAGTACTCAGTAAATTACCGAGATAGGAAGACTGACAAATAGCAGCTACAGGGGCCTGGGGGTAAAGGGTTGTGTTTTGAAAGTGTGTATGTTTATCTGAGTCTGTGGTGTATGTTTGTGTGTATTTGGAGAAGGAGGACATTGACTGACAGCCCCCTCCCTATGCTGTCTCAGGCACTGAGCTCTTTAAGAAGTGAAGGAGTGCCGACCGTAGCTCGCCGAGTGGAACCCTTATTGAACACACCCCTGATTTACAATCTGTGCTCTCCCAGCATCCCAGGCTGGGGGAAGGAGTGAGGGATACAGTTCCAGCCCCACTGTTTGAAGAAAAGATGGCCAACACTTGTGCTTGTCCCTCCCCTGACAGCCACTGACAGAGATTTCAGGGCACCAACAGCAACCATCACTCTACTGAAGCCAAAGCACCTGCACTCAATCAGTATGGAGGAAGTGCGATGCGTGTGTGTGTCCTGCAAACAGACCGAGGCTGTGAACCAACAGAGAATACATCTTGAGGTTTAAGGGCTGAAATATGCAGTAGGGGTAAATACTGCTTCTGAAGAAACATTGGTTTTGTCTCTGTAGCAAAGGGAAGAGAGTGGGAGAGGGCGAACTGAGAAGAGATAATTGGCTGTGAAGGGTTAGGGCAAAGCTGCTGAGCTCGGAGAGGCCAAACTGTTTTGTTTTCCTCAACTCTCAATAAAGCGTCTACAGACTGTGCAATTTTAGCAGTCTTACAAGTTTACTGCAAGCTACGCATCAAGTTTGATGTATGCAGACCATGCAATGGCAACACCTGCTGGTTGTTTGCTATAACGTATGTCCATTGACGTCCAGATGCAAGATCAAAACGTCATCAGCGTGCATCATCCAGCTACGCCACTGTAACAGTAAGAGAAAAATGTAAACAAACATGAATCGAGCCCTTGCTGTAGTAGCGTTTATGTGTGTCAAGGAGAAGTTGGTCGTGGCTAGGGAAAAGAGGCCAACTTGGCATGCCAATTTTGCAACTAGAGCTTGAAGTAAGTATTAGCATCTACTAGCATTTAGCAGTGTCGCGCTAATCAGTGCGTCATTTCATGCTGCATTTCTATTGATGGATTAGTAGACGTAGGTCGTAACAGCAATCACACAGTGAGATGATTATCCCAAATTTATGACTCGGTCAGAATTTCATCCCAGGCTGTCTTTGATCACAGGACTGTGAAAACAGCCATCCTTGAACCTCTCTCACTGCGTTACCACAATTTTAGAGGCATGAGCAAAGATATCGGCACTTTTTTTCCCTGTTGGTCATCTTTCATCTGGGACAGCCCAAAATTGTACAATGTACACCAGGCTTAAGATGATGAATTTGGAAGGCCAGGTCCAGCTTCATTCATTTGGAAACAGCTGAGAATTGAGGGGATCTTGCGTTAATCCGACTTCAGAATTCAGGTGGAAACTCAAGATAAAGTAGAGCTCTGTCATGGCACCTTGTCCTGTAACCTGTAATCTGGATTATCCTTATCTTTATATATCTTTTGCCCTCTTTTTCCAGCTTTCCCATTTTCTTTTCACAGAGTCCAACCTACTTTCTTTGCCATTTGTGCCACGTTGTTTGTCTTGTCCCTTGTTCTGCCCTGCTTTGCCATCCTCCGTCTGTCTCTCCACCCTCCCTTCTGCCACTACCTCCCTTCAATTCCTCCAACCTCTCCGACTCTTTGATCCATCCCTCTTTCCTCACTCTCTTCCTGCTCTCTCTCTCTGGCAGGCCACCTACACTTACTCCGATATGCAAGAGGGTGAGGGAGAGAGAGGGTGGGAGAGAGACAAAGAGAAGAGGAGAGCAAGATCTATAAATACAGAAAGGCCAAGCACAGTTACAACACTCAGTGAGCTTGGCGCCACTTTATATAACTAGGCCAGTGAAACAGATTGTGTCAGATGTTTAAAAAGCCATTTGTAGTTCTGATTTTTTTTTTCCTCACAGAAGATTCTAAAAGCAGGTGCCAGGGGCTGCCAGTCTTCCAGAGTATTTGTTAAAAAGCATGAGTGTGAATACAAGCACCCACACATCAGTGTAAGGCTTTCAAAAGACACGTGAAGCTTCCTGGATAAGGGTTCATTTATGCTCAACGTAAGGTACGTATACGGACACAGATGGAGCCTTCTGTCCGTTCTGTATTCATTTTTTCCATATTTGTAGACATTTGTGAAATTCTATAGATAGGGATAAAATGGAGCATCACCGGAGATCATGGGGGCGGTGTGGCATAGTTCAAGTGAAAAACAAGTGTAGGAGATGACGAAGACATTCAGAAAATGGTGGAATAGAACAAATCGGTGACAAAATAAAAAGAATTCTCCATTCACATGTTGCAATGTATTTAACTCTTTGAAACCTGGATTCATTTCAGTCTTCTTGTGCTGCATTGTAACACTTTTCACAAGCTATTTGAGCCTTTGAAACCTAAACAAATTGGTTTGATTTCTTTAAAAATCATGGGGGGAAAAAAGGGCAATTACCAACTGGGCAAGAGATGTGCCACTAATTGCAAGAAATTAGTAAAAGATGACAAGAAAATGATTGAGGAAAAGACTGTTAGAAAATTATCCAAAAAAGTAGGGGGAAAAATCTGAAAACTGTACTTGTTATTATAATATTGTATAAAATATTTGTAATCATGATCCAGAAAATATACAATAAAATATATTTTAAAAAATCTGCACTGATTGTAGGTCATTTTCATATCTGCCTTTGTTTTTTGCTTTTTGTGCTTCTTTTTAGACACATTTCTTGTAACTTTTTGACTATTTTTTAACTCATTTTTGGGCCATGTCTTTTTAAGTCGGTTGTTGCCTTCTCCCCATCTTTTTTGAAAGAAATCAAACCAATATACTCAGGATTTAAAGAATTAATGGGCTCACAAACCACTGCCGTCTATGACGCTGCCTCCATTAAGAAGTACAATATTACAGCCTCCTCCACCATCACCATATTTGTTGTTGTGTAAAACTTGCCCTCTAGTGCTATCTATTTGCTATATCTATGCTATCATAAAGGACACATGGAAATATGAGGACAGTTACGTTCACAACATTTGAAACATACATCTATTTTTGCAGTATAAATGAGTTAATAATTAAATTAATGAAAATCAAAGAACGAGGCGACCTCTAGCTCACTGGGTAGAGTGTGCACCCCATATGCCTCAGGCTCCTGCAGTGGCCCGGGTTCAAGAAGGGCCTGTGGCCCTTTGCTGCATGTCCATTTGTCCAATAGGCAAACAAATTCATCTTTGAAGCATATGTGTCATAATTTAAACAATCAAGTCCTCTTACTATAAAATAAAGACTATTTTTTCAATACCTTCTTCTTCATCTTCACATTTTTGAAGATGGCGTGCACCCTCCAGGTTTTGGCAAACATGGCGCCGAAAGCTGTCGTGTATCCAACGATGAGGATCCATGTCCGAACCTATCAGAACAACAGGAAAACAGATAATTGTGTCATGTCTCAAACTGGTGATCAAGGCTTAAAACAACATCTGATCTGACAGGTATTTGCATTTCTCTCAAGAAGTTCATTCAAAATAGCTTCGTGAGGGCTCTAAAAATAAGAAGCTGTCAGATTTATTTTCTCTCTCCAAGTGTGGAGCTCTGGGAGAACGTCCTGGACCATAGAAGCTGTCACACTCCTGAGAGCATTTCATCTTAATGAGAAACAAAATGTAGACCTCTTACTGCTTTGGTACAAAGGACACTGCTGACATGTTTTAAAAGCTTCAAATTTTAATAGAGACTATGAACTCCTAAAATAGCTACAGAGTGCTTCTTTATACCGTACATGTTTGACTGCCGGGTGTGACACGTGTTTGTTTTTATGTGTGTATCTATGTGTGAGCCCACATCTGCACCACACATAGTGTAAAGCTTCACACATTTACACCTAGCTGTCTTCACCTGCAGCTCTCTACTATTTCTAGAGAGTTACAAAGCAGGGCAGGGACAGAGCACTGGGTAAAGAAGACAGCAAAAAAACAATTACACCATCTATTCTCAAGGAGACCAGCACGTATTGATTGGTGGTGAATGGATCAACCTCTGTGGTCCTCTGCTGTAGAACTTCGTCTGATGTGACAAGCTCTGTTTTGGCTCTGCAGCAAAACTCTAGTCAGGTGGTGGCAGCTCGAGACGTGCCCTGCCTAGCATTACTCTGGTGTGCATGTGTGTGTGTATCTCTGTGTATGGGAGGGGGGTATCTCAGTGGAAACTGGTTATCACTGTAATCAAAACTCTTTAATTAATCCTGCATCTACATAGTCACATAGTAATGCTACCTGGGGGGAGACACTTAATGTGCTCCATGCTAGCTAGAGAGCCAAAGAGAGAGAGATTCAATCAGTTTTCACTTAGAGTTGGTCGCAAAGTGCATGTGATTAGTGTTTAGGCAGTATTATTTCTATTTTAGCTCATGTTCACAACTACTAAGCAATGTTCAATTGTGCTATTGGAATGGAATATGATGGGGATCCAACCCCAACTTCTTTACAGTGCTCCAGGGATGACGTTTTTCTGTAGGCATACCAGAAAGCTAATGTCGTCCCTAGTCAAAAAGCCTTTTTGCATTGGATTTAGGATCACTGCAGAAAATAAGCTCTGTGGTGAACAAATGTTTATGATACTTACACACTTTGGTCAGCAAGATAATCTTCAA
Organism: Plectropomus leopardus; assembly: GCF_026936395.1. Classification (NCBI taxonomy): domain Eukaryota; kingdom Metazoa; phylum Chordata; class Actinopteri; order Perciformes; family Serranidae; genus Plectropomus; species Plectropomus leopardus. The sequence continues at coordinate 13,792,985 of NC_142192.1, read as the reverse complement.
AAATTAACACCACTTTCAAGATTTTTGAAGCCTTAGTGTACTTGCCAGAAATAAAAAGCTACTGCTAGGCAAAAACAAACTTCACTAGGGTTATGTCGTCACTGCTATCAGGCTGTAAAGCTATGTTCGGTGCAGCATGATGTGATGACGTTCCGTAGTGTAAAATAGCCACCCCTTGTCAGCAACTTGTTTGGACACATAAAAGCTTTAAATTTTGCAAGTGGGAAACAAAGTGTATTGACGTGACAATTTTGCTTGATATCAGGCAAGGGGTTACTCACAGTGCAGAGGGTCTCAAACTCTTTGTCAGAGACAAAACCTCCGTCAAGGCCAAACAGGAAGATAGAAGCGTAGGACAGCATGCCTCCAAGTATGATCAGGTTGTTCATGTAGGGACTGGACATCTTGATTAGTCTGGAAGAGAAGATTAGATTAGATTAAAATAGAATAAAATAGGTCCTATTCATCAAAAACACTTTGGCGTGATATCTTGGTATGAAGGAGAGTGAAATGTGAAATAATAATGTGCCTGCAGACAATTAATCATCCTTTCACTTCAATACAATTCAATCTCTCCTGATTCATTTTGTCCTTCATTCATCCCCCTCTTCCTGCTCTTTTAGCACTGACCCTTCATTTCCTTTCGTGCTGCACTTTGCATTCATCTATTTTGCCTTCACTAGCTAGCCTTCATGTAATCCCTCTCTCCATCCCTCTGCTCAAAGGCTGTGCTTCACCAATGCTGACCTGTGGTTACGGTTCTTGATGTTGAAGAACAGGAAGGCCCCTGCCATGAGCATGCCCAATATGGTGATGGTGGACAGGATACTATAGAGGGGCACGTTGATGTGGCGCCGCTGCAGACGCACAAATGTACGATCTTTGGGAGGCTCCACACCTAAGAAGAAGACATGGTGTGTTACGAAAAAAGACGATCTCTCAAAATGAATAAGGTTCAAAGATAATGTGAGAGGAGTATTTTTACAACAGTGGTTTTGGGGGGTGTGAAAAATCATATAGTCTGTGATAATACTGGTATAATTTTTAATATGATAGGAAAACTTCATATTGTGATAGTGGCAATCTTTTGACTTGTTGACATGATGGTGTCATATTGCTACATACGGCAATAACAAACGTGGCCAACAGCAAAATTGCTACCAGCCCAGAGAAACTTAAGTGGTGTAGAGTCTGTGGCTGGTAACATAGCAGCCTGTCAAAATAAATGCAGGTCTCAGTCATATATAAATATGTACTATTTATACATTGAAGACAGTGTTTTTTGTATTTCGCAACTTTTTAGATGTGTAATTTTTGATGAATTTTATTTTGTTGCAATATTTATATTTTATACACAATCTGAATCCTCACTTTGAGTGACTGCTGTTGTTTACAAAGTAAAGAACTGAGAAATAACTTTTCTTTTTAGTGAATATTTGAAGGCAAACTAAATTTATGTTGACTCATACAACTATAACACTTATTTTGTTGCAATTTTCCTCAAAATTAATGATAAAATATTCTTAGTGTTTTTGTCATATCATCAAGAATATCATTATTGCAAAAACATACCCTAAAAGATTGTGATATTATTTTATTGCCATATCACCCACCGCTATTAAAGACCTGCCTCCTTCAAATTCTTTTCTCTTGAGCCACAAAATAATGACACTGCAACAGACATCCGGTGATTTGAGACCCATTTCCTGGTCCTCGGTTTCCCCTAGTTGAGTGCATGTATCTCAGTGCACTACAGTCAAGTTATTGTGGTTAGACACTGCACTTTCTTATCTTTTGCTTCATTTTTCTCCCACCAGTGTGCCAATCGATCGCGATGGCATCATCTTACACATCTCCACTCACTGTGGTCAGAGAGGTGGAAACAAGCATCTTAGATGGTACTGTCCTTGAGTTTCTTTATATGGGGCAGGGCCGAAAAGATGGGGAGAGAGAGGGAGGGTGGTGAGGAGGAGAATAGCCAGGGGGATAGAACAAATTATAAAGTATGTCAACACAAGTAAACGGGGGAGGGGTGAAAAATGGACTGGTAAATAATTTAGCCGATGGAGGACAGTTTAGAGTGGTAAAGGAGAGTGGTGAAACCCTACACAGAGAGGTGGTAGAGTATTTCTGAGTATGTACGTGGGCTGGAAAGAGTTTGGCTTCAAGTGGGCACGTGAATGACAGAAGAGAGTGCTAAGGTGGTAAGTGATGGACCTTTAACATGTATGTAAACACACATCAGATGCATTACTTTTTTCTTTTTCAGCGTGTTTTATGTCCCTGTGCCAGTGCTCACAGGGTCACATACAAGGACACACATACATAAATACAGTATCGCCTTTTTCATACCTTGGAACATTATGGAGTTGTTGTTGAGGTCCAGCACATCAGCAATTGCGTTGTACTCTCCCACCTTTACCTCCTGGCCCTCTGTTAAACACACACAAACATATGCACACATTAAAATGAATGCATGTGGATAAATCTGGCTACTGGATGCCAGCACCCTTTTGCTACTCTCTGGACTGGTTTTACGCTTCCAGAGCAGTAAAATCTGCTGAGTAAAATCGTGCTAAACAACACTAATAGTCTAAAACAATGCAAGTGGCTCTGTGACACAATCTGATGCCGTTAAATGCTAAGATCAGCATGCTAACAAGCTCACAATGACAATATGTTGATGTTTAGCAGGTATGATGGTTAAACCTTACCCTAACCAAACCCACTCTTCTTGCCTAAAATGAACCAATCCTGCCAATGAAGGCAACAAGTACTAGCCAATCATAGGAAGAGTAGGGTGACTAAAATCTGCTCAAAGGTGTCATCACCAATGATTGCCTTGTATACTGTCTGTTATACTGATTTTATACTGATACATCTGTATGTATTGTGTTGTTTTATGTAGTGAAATGTTTATATTTATGGAATTGTATATATTGTCCTAGTTTAAGTAGTGAAGGCTACTTGCTGCTTTGTGCATTTTTCGTTTTTTTTTTGGTTTCAGAACAGCTGATCAAAATAAGATCAGTCAACTCTGAGTATGTTCAGCCTGAGAGAGGCTCGTTCACGGTTAGCACAGAAAGCCATCATCAGTGGAGCATCAATAACGTGATTCACAATGGCAGGAGACAGAGTTAAAAGCAGAGATAGTTATTTTACCCCATCTAAATTAGAGATTTTAATAATCACGTACGTGGAACATGAAATCTATCTTCAAAAAAAACAAAACCGAATACTGCAGCTGCAGCTTAACAACATGAGATAGCATGGGAAAAGATTACGGAGTGTGTTAATGCACAAGCTTTGAATACTATGTTATTTATAAAATATATAAAGTCCATTCATTCATTTATTCGTTCATTTTCACAAAATGATGGCATGTCGGTGACATGTGTGTCTCATTTCCCAGTAAGAACCAAGACACAACTTTCTATTTGGAAAGTGGCTGGTATTATGTATGAATATTCAGTATACCCTAATTTGAAATGAATATAGACCTATTTTCACCATGTTTTCAACCACCTAAAATACGATCACATCTACGACATTTGATCATTTTGCCAATTCACTGGGTTGTAAAGCAAGATATTGACCAGTATAGACATTTAGTTATTACACAAAGGCATAATTTCACCGCATGTAATGTTTTATTAATATGCAATTTAAGAGAAATCTACACGCTGTCAGCTGCCAACAAGAAGCTTTAAGTCATCGTGAAGGGAGATGCTGTCCCTGTCAAAAAAAAAAAATCTTCTCACTGTAGCCTCACTCGCATACGCAAATATAGTATAAATTTTGACAAAGACATCACTGTTACTGTAAATAGACGGTGGTGTAGAGGATCAGAAACTGTGCCTTTTACTCAGAGTGTGGAGTTTGAAACTGGCGGAAGGCGCATTAGTTTAGGGCTCTGAATTGAAAACTGTCCGTGTAGTCGTCCAACATGATTATAGGCATTTATTTGCACATTTCAGAGGACGACACTGTTACTTTTGCAAAGCCAATTAAATTATGGCCTCAATGTGAATGATCAATCAGTGTCTTCAAAAAGGCCTAGTGCAGAAAAAAGACAAAATCACCAGGATTCTGAATGTCATTTCACCTATGACCATAGTCATTTTATGAAATTATTTTCAATGGAAAAATGTCAACTGTGTTGTGTCTAATATACAGAAAATAAAGAAACATTTTTTAAAAATATTACCACTGTTCATATATTGTAATATAATTTTCTATATCCTCTAAATTCCACGATGTGTAATATTTGATGTATGTGGGCGGAGGAGATTGCTCTGATAAATGACAGACTGTAAAATCGTACGCTATTTTCCACACGGATACGCCTGCGGAAACAATCGGCATTCAAATGGGTCTTATTTACCTCTCCTGACTCAACAGCCTTCAATTAATTTGTGCCTCAACGTCCACAATTTAATTGAGAAAAGTATCCGCCGTGTCTGTCCTCCCTGCTTATCGGTCGGCAGGTGATCAGTATCAGGCTGAGAGGAAACAAACCTGCCAGCGAGCAGGTTTGTTTGACTGAGCATGTTGCCGTAGTAAGTGACTCAGGGTGACACTGAGTTGGCTTTGTCAAATGGGAAACGCAGTTTCCCTAATTTCAGGCTTAACATACTCAGAGTTTCCACGAATCTGGCTTCCTGAATCTGGCTTCCTGCAAATTAGCTGCTTATTAACTCTGGTGCAATAACTTAAAATTGTGAGCTGAATCTTTAAAAATAAACAATATAAAATGTATACTGCACGAACATTGACTGTGGTACTTCCTAGAGACAGTCAAGGGATTGTAAGCTGCTGTACACCCCAGCCTACAAACACCACTGTCTCTGTGGAGTTCTGCTCAAACACAGCTATTTCAGGATTTAGTGTTTTCTCTTTTAGAAACAACGATGAGTCCCTCAGGTGTAATATTGTAGGAAGCGTGACCTTGTCAGACAAGTCTGGGCCTTCACTCTCCCTCACTCATAAAGATTACTCACTTAGGGTGTACACCAGGGAGGAGAGAAGAAGGGGATGAGAAGAGGGGACAGATTATTCTGATTCTTTTTCTGTAAGCACTACAAACCACCAGCAATTTCTTCTGGTGTGCACGCACAAATCTGTCTCTGCTTCTCCCTGTTATCACTGTTATAGGCCCATTGAACATCTAGGCAGCATTGTCCTTGACTAGGAAAATGACAGATAACATCAGCTATTGCAGCATCACAGGGCACCGCATTCCCCTCTGCTCTCCTCTCCTCTCCTTTCTGTGAATCACCTCATTTGATCTCCAGTTCTGGCATCAAAGCACCAGCACATGCTGAAAATGTTAGACAGGCTATATGTGACAATTTCAGAACAGCAAATTTTATGTGCATACACAATGAGGATTTGTGTTTCTCAAACTTCTCGGTGCTGAACAAGGATCAATAACCATGTTTCCCTTGACCACGTCCTTTGTTAGGATCTAAACAGCAGAAGGGATTGTATATCTCTCTTCCTTTGAGATGCTAAAATACTATCCCAGCACTCCATCCCCACAGGGAATATTGATGGCTGCAGCAGGATGGTAAATCTCAACCTATTGCTCAGCCTATGCAAACATATTTCACACCTTTATTGTTTGATTAGTCACTTTAAATAACTGTACAATCAGTGACGAATTTATTGAACATGAAACAACTTTCCTAACATTTTTTTCAATGTTCGTTTTAATGTTTGCATTGACTTGTTTTATGTACTGATGTTTTAGCAATAATACATGTGTTTGGGAAAAACTGAAAATATGACGGATAAATGGATAAATGAGACTTATAATAATCTTATGAGATTGTACTGCACGAGTTGTGTTGGAATTTGTAAACTCATGTTTCGACATAGTTTCACTGTTAAATGTGACCCCCGTTAAGTTCAGTTTGTGAAGAACTTTCAGCATTTTTGTATTCTACGGAAAATAATGTATTCTTCAAGAATTTGTGGCCTCACTTCTGTTTGTGGCCTCACTTCTGTTTAAAGCATGGGAAGTTAAAAAACAGAAATTGCATGGGAAAAGTGCTTTAAAATTATAATAATTCTGTGACATAATATGAAATTCTGATAATTATAAATAAATAAATATTTTATAATAAATACATTTTTAAAAGTTTTTGTTCACATACAGTGTTCCTCGCTCTCAGTGCAGTTAGTCTTTGTCAATTTGTGTTAATTCTCAAAACTGTTTTAATTGACATGCTAAAGATGAAGACTTTTTATTTATTTATTTGTCACTGATGCACTCGCTACTCAAGCACAAATGACTTGTCCTCTTTGGAGCAGAAACTCACGCTGGTTTGAAAACTCAAATATCAAAGCGGTGGTTGGCCGGACCTAATTCACAGTACGACTCTTTTACAATGCTGAATCCCAAAAATCTTTTATCAGCACATTCCAACCCGTCTCTACAGAAGTGTCTGTAAATGTAATTAAATTCATTAGTTCTTTTCCACGCGGCTCACATTAGTTTGTCTCTGATCAAGTTCATTTTATTTTGTTTCATGTCAGATGTGTGAAATTCTAACATGGGAAAAAAATGCTGCTTCATTTAAAAGCATTTGTGGTATAGTTCAATGATATTCTAGTGAGCTATTTAAGTTGAAAGGACTGTGAGAGGACTATTGCCTAGAGGTAAACTGACAGCAGTGAGGGTGTTGCTAGTTCAAATTCCTACAGCAGATGATAGAAAAGCAGGAAATGAATTCTTACTCGAGGGGTGTTGCAAACAGTAAATCCTATCATTTATCTCTGAAGATCCAAAACATCTTAACCTTTTACCGTAACGTATCACAACCCCACCTTCCATATATATATATATATATATATATATATGTATATATATATATATATATATATATATATATATATATATATATATATATATATATATATATATACATATATATATATATATATATGTATATATATAAAATTGAAGCTATCTTTTCCTAACAGATTGACAAACGCCTCCTAAATGCCTGGAAGTGTGTTGATTTAAAATCTGTACTCGGAGGGACTACGACTGCGATCAAGACCTCTGGTAGCGAGCTATCTCTTATCCCCATGAGAGACAGTGGGAATAAGAGCCACTGAGGCCCCTGACTAAGAACGCCTGACAGGGTGAAATGGAGGATCAGAGGCTGAGGACAGATGATAGGGTCATGTTGAGGATCACTGCCTTTTGAAATATTCAAGCTGGGGCTGTCCCTCCTCTCGTCTCCACCCAGCTCAGGCTCTTGGTGTGTCAAAAGGGTGACAAATTCACGGTCCCTGACAAGTGAGGAAGAAGTGATGGAGTGAAGGTTGAGGAGGGATGGAGGAGATATAATAAAGCTAGCAGTGAAATAGTGAGAGAGAGCGGTAACATAGGGTAGGATTTGGTTGAGGAAAGTGGGCATTGGAGACACAGTGGACAGCCAGTTCAAGGGAAAAAAGAAACATGGAAAAGTCACAAGTGTGTTTCACAAGTTAATAGACGTGTGATTTAGGCTAAGGCATTTGTGTTTCCTTTTCTCAAAATCTGTTAAAAAAACTCTACATTTCGGGCATGAAAACATCCACTGCCCTTGTTATCCCAAGTCGCAAAACTCTGCCCAATGACCCCCCAGCAGTGTGAAAGCACTCTGTCCCCTTAAGTGTTCCTCCTGCTGTTTGGTTTGATTTTTGCAGGTGACCTACAGGTACAGACAAGAGGGTCATCAGGCCTTTAGTCATGCATTTACTTCAGTTGGACCAAATTTATTTAAGATGGCTCCTCGATCTCCCTGTCTGTAGCTGTGTCTCACCGCACTTCTTAACAAGTTTTCAGTTTGTTGTGTGTCTTCAAATGTCAAAATTCACAAAAAAAGCCTTTTAATTATTGAGCGTGCTATTAATGTACGTTACTGTCCCATAATGGCTTGCACAAAAAAGAGAGGTATCAACCAAAATAACCCAGTGCCATTTAACATCAAAACTTCTCCAGTCAAAGGATACCTGCATCCAATCTTTTTTGTACCCAGATATAGAAAAACAAAAGACTATTAGAGATGTTCTGATCTCAAAGACCAGCATAGATGGAAAAGTCGTAAGGTATTTTTTAGCTGACCTAGTTTTAGCAGAAAACTTGATCTGAACACCCCTAGACTATATGTATGTTTTTGCTCACAGCCGATTAATGCAAGAAGTCTTTGATTTTATGTGTCCTGTGATTGGCCCACTACCACAGCAGCTATAACCCAAACAGTCTATGGTGTGCTGAAGCAGAACACGGAGTATTTGACGGAGTTGGCATTTCAGCATGTAGAATGCCACCAAACGTTTGAAAGTATGACTACACTACATGACTGTAGTGTCTGGTGGCATTTTACCCAACTGAATGCTTCCATTCCCATGATGAGTACTGAATAAAGTATAAACAAAAAGGTATTAAATGAAGTATTATATTGGTACAGGTATCATTTTCAGGGTACTTGCAGGGCTGGACTGGCCATCTGGCATACTGGGCACTTTCTTGGTGGTCCGATGTTACTATTACTCTTTTTTTTTCCCTCAGATCGTCCCATTGGTTATTTTCTTGAGTGACACGAGGCTGGCCCAATCACATCTTTAAACCCTTCCCCCTTTGGGCTCAGTGCCTTTATCAAAATGCAAGGGAGAAGCAGAGAAATTGCAAGCCTAAAGGATACTTTAACCTGGACTATTTAGACCTTTTTTAGCGACAAGCTGCTCAGAATAAACTCAGTCAGCAGCTCCTGTCATAGCAGCACAGCAGCTGCGACTCTCCCTCTTCTCTCTCACGGTGAACATGCAGGTAGGACTGAGTGCAACGGAGATCGAAGTTGCCAGGTCTTAATGTCATAAGCCTGTTGTGATAAAAGCCTATGCAGAGCTCAACAAAGCATTTCTACCATAAAATGAAATTTGTGCCTAAAAATTTAACAGAATATAGGAAATAAAGGGGGAGTACCACAGACTCAATGCTTAATATGTGTCCCCTACAATTTTGAAAAATACCTAAGCCTTTGTGTAATTTAATATATAACTAACTTACTTTTGTGTGATCGATTGTGGTGGGCTGGTCCAGTCAGATTTTTTGTCCAAGTCCAGGCCTGGGCTCAGGTATTGGTACTATACTTTTGAAGTGATACCCCCAACCCTACTGTCATTCTATTCACAGTTTAATTAATGTCTCAAGTTTGTTATTATTTCCTGTTATTGCATGACAGCAAAGAACAGTGATCACTTAACTACAAAAACAGCATGGTATAAAGTCCACACTGTGGACAATTCCTATCTAATATGGAAGTGGGACACAGCTTCTGTCTTACTCACCACCCTCTATCTGGATAATTGATATTGGTGTTGTAAATGTTCTTGTTTTTACCACGCAATCTCCATGGAACACTACAAAGTCACACTACAGACTGAGTTCATTTCGTATTAGTTAAACATAAATGGATTTTAAATTACTATAACTCATATGCCACTCTCCTTTTTCCTCAAACCAACTGAGCCTGCTGTAACAGCATTAGGATACATACATAGTCAGTCAGCAATAGAGAGATACACACCAGCATATGCATAAACACTCACATACTGCCCTCTATCTCACACACACACACGGAGTGTGATGTATACAGCCAGAGGGACAGAGCCCCTCTGCAGTGGGGGAGATAAGATGGTTAGGCAGAGAGGACTGAACAGCCCCATGCAGTGTGCTACATACAGTCTGGGGAGCCTGGGAGCTGGGAATCCCCTGCATCAAGATGCAATCTCGGGGTTATTTTCCCACTCAGCAGGCCCTGTTGGCTCAAAAACAACCTCAGGACGATGCTATGAGGATGGAGAATACTGAGACATGTTTTTATGTACAAACCTTGACAGTCCAGACATACAGCCTGTCACCACAGAGGAGATCAAGCAGAGTAAAGCACCACGGGCCTTGCACTTTCAAGTTTTAGATTCACCTAACCTGCACCCACACAGAGGCAGGGAGGGCACGCAACTCCAAACAGAAAGACTTGTGGGGACTATCCACAGAAAAACATTTTTATGTTTTTCTGACAAACAGCCCTTGCAGTCATGCAAATAATGACTATGCTCTCTAGAAAAACAACTAATGAGATAAATGTGAGTACAAAGCTTCTGACTTGAAAACTGTTAAATCCTTGAGCCTCCTTTTCCCGTGTACACTGTATGACTCTGCTGTGAGCTTTTCCTAAGTCCTATTGGTCAGGTTCCATTAACAGCACTGGTATATCAACCGTGGCAGCCTTCTGGCTTGAGAAAAATTGTAAGTGGCTTTCCAAAAACTGTGGTAATCCTGCAACATTTCTGAAACAATTGCAGGTTTTACTGAACACAGACGTGCAGCAGTTGGAGTTCAAACAAATTATAGCAATAATTCCCAGTGGAGTCACGTCAAAAGCGAGTATGGCTGGCTGGAGTTGGGTGTGACAGTCATGAAAATGGCAAAACAAAGGCCTTGATGCTTTGGAAACAATGTTTTCCATTCAAAACAGATTGAACAAAGGTAACGGTTTGTAAACAACATACACACCAGCCCTCAAATGACTGAGGAATAGAGCAGTTTTAGTGTCACACATACCTTGAAACTGGTTGAATTTTATTGTGCCCATCCTCTCTCCATTCCGAAACATAACTTGGCCCTGAAAAGAAGAAAAAACAAACAACATAAATATGTATCTTTAATGTTTAACAAAAAACACTGGAAACACATAAAGTCAGTCGTGGAATGTAAGTAAGTACATTTACTTATGCACTGCACTAAAAATTCAAAGTGTACAAATTCACTTTACTTGAGTATTACTCCACTACATTTTAGAGGGAAATATTGAACTTTTTTTCCATCACCACATTTTGCAAATTCAGATTTTTGCATACAAATTCAAGTTTATAAAATACAACGTTTTGTTATATATTATTTTAAAGTTTATACAAGTAATAACAAGTTATAAAACTGCAGCTGCAATGATTAGTTTTTTAAGTAATCAGTTGATTGACAGAAAGTTCAAAGTTTTTTGTGTGTGTGTGTATATATACACATACACACACAATTATAATAAATATAATTTTGAGTTTTGGGGACTTTTCTGTTTTCAATAACTGAATTTTTGGGTGGGTTTTTTTTTCAATTTTTCTTTTTGTTTTTACAAAAAAAATTAAACAATGTTTTATTTATTTTTAAAGTATTCATTTTTTTAAAAGCTTTTTTGCATATTAATTTTATTATTTAATTGTTTTTACTTAAGTTCAATTTTCAATGCAGGACTTGTGACAAAATATTTTTTTAAGTGTGGTATTAGTACTTTTACTTAAGTGAAAGATATGACTACTTCTCCCACCACTGCATACAGTATACATATTTGAACTTTTAAAACATTATATTCTGCTGAAGAAGATGCAGCATAAGCAGTCAAGTGAATTTTAGTATATAAAAAAAGTAGCTTAGCTCAACTAAATTTATGCACAGTGCTTTCCTGATACTGAAGCGTTAGCAGGCAAAGGGCAGAGTCTTGGCTCCTGCACACACTGCATCTCATTTGATTAGAAGTGGCCAAAATTGATCTGTTTATAGAGGTAAACAAAATTATCCCCAGGCCAATTCATTTGCTAATATCGTTGCAACAACATCAGGTCAGCAAGGCTGCCTGGTTAACTGTGTTGGTTTCTCACATAGCATTTAACAGAAAAATGTGCAGTGGTCAGTGAGTGTAGCAAAGATTTTATTCTACATATTTTTATTTCTCAATAATCATTTCACCTCCAAAAGTGTGTGTTGTCAGTCAAACAACTGCCCTAAAAAAATAACAATTGAACGTCTTTGATTCAAGCTCCACAGGAACAAGACAAGGCAATTTCAAGGCAGGCGGCGTCTGGCAAACGCAGACAAGGTAGACAAAAGCAATCCAACTTTGTGGCAATATCGTAAGACATATTCAAATCAATTTCTGTCGCCTTATCTCTCTCATGTATTCTTTCTCTCCCTTGTTCTATTTTCTCCTTCCCTCAGTCTCTTTATCCCTCTCTCCCTCTTCATCTACCAAGACTGTTCAATTAATTCAGCCCGCCATCTGCTTACAGAGCTCCTTAATTACACATTTAACTGGGTTTACATATTACTGGCCTGCTAACAAAACAGGTGACAGCAGAGAGCGAGATAGATAGATAGAAAGTGAGAGATAGATAGATAGATAGAAAGAATGAGATAGACAGATAGAGAAAAAGAAAAAGAGAGACAGAGAGAGAGAGAGAGAGAGAGAGAGAGCATTTGCATTGGCTGATTAAAAGACAGCTGAGGGGGGGATATGGGGAAGGAAGCTGGAGAGCCAATTTTGCCTCAAAAAGATGGCAAGCTTTGAAGTGGCAGAGCAGGATCCCGCCCCCCTGTTTTAATCCCAGTCTTTGTGTGGCATCTTTGATGTTTGTGCGCGTGCAAGCATGTCAATGTCTATGCACTTAATACGTTGTCACAACACGCTAGTGTACATGCATGCGTCCCTGATGATGCATTTATGCCAACTACTCTTGAGACGCAGGGTCTACAGTGTCGTTTTTACCCCAGCAATGCACAACAGATCCTTTGCTGACAATTCCACACCGCAGTGTCGATCTGAGTTGTCGACACTAACAAGTTCCTTTCGTCACACACTGCTCTGTCCTACAATATGCTGTGCAATTATGCCTGAAGTGTAAGTAGGACAGTGCGGTGCACCTCGGTTCAGCTCATTAGGTATTACATTCAGATATCTGTGATGTGTAAACACGGTCAGACAATGTGGGCTGAAAACAGGGGAACTTGACTTGAACTGGTAATGACTGTGAGTGTATGTATCCAGGTTTCTAGAGTAGCTGCACCGTCATGCTCTCGCCGAGCATTAGCGTCGTCACCATAATTGCTTTTCACATCAGCAAAAGTGGAGCTATCGCAAACTTCACTGAAATGGCGTGTAGTCCTCTCTAGTGTGTACACAGTTTGGAGACTATGAAAAGTGAATCAAACACAGAGGTGAAGGAGGTATTCAGTTCCTTTACTTAAGCAGCAAGTACTAATACCACACAGTGAAATTTAATCTGTTTTGAAAATGTTACATTAATAAAAGTAAGAAAGTCTAATTATAAAATGTAGCTGAAGTATGAAAAGTAAAAATAAAATAAAAAAGAAAATTAAAAGATACCCAAAAATCAGAACTATTTATAAAAAAATCACTTAATGACTTAATTTTTATTACAATAGTTGTCAAAGTACCCAATTCAGAAAAATATAAAGAACACCAAAAAAAACCCCTCAAAACTATTAAAAAACAAAAAAAAAATTATTTAAATGTTTATCAAAATAGTTGCCAGTTTATTTTTTGTCAGTTAATTGAATTATGGACTGATCACTTCAGCTGTACTTGTACAAATAAAACAGATCTTAATTTTTAAAGTAACTAGTTAGAAGATAAATATGGTGAAGTAAAAAATACAATATTTTCCTCTGAAAAGCAGTGGAGTTCAAAGTACAAAGTGAAGTGAAAAGAAAATATTCAAGTAAGTACCTGAAATTTTTACCGAAGTACAGTACTTGAGTAAATGTACTTAGTTACATTCCACCACTGATCAAACGCATGCAGAGGCACTGACTCTAACATCCTCACTTAGAAATAAATGTCCATGCTATAACGATTAAATTAACCTCCTTTGACCAATATTCAAAGAAGATACTGTAAAGCCTCTGTCTACGAGGTATTATTCTCCTCTGCAGCTTAGGCAACCTCACTGGAGTGTACTGACCCAGACAGGTGTCCCCTGTCTGGTATTCAAAAGGACGTTCAAACCTAAGTCACAATAGTGGCTGATGGAGCAATCACTGTGTCTAGGGCGTGCGTGCGTGCGTGCGTGTGTGTGTTTGTGTGTGTTTGTGAATTTGTCTTGTTGAAGTGAGACGGCGGAAGTGGCCAGGTATCACTTTGTCAATGGAGGTGAGAAAACTGTCAGTGACAGGTGTGTTGGGGTCAAATGAGATGTCAGTCTGTGGGCTGCAGGTGTGACATCCTCCGGGGTTTTCAGGGTTTGAGGTGGGATCACAATTGATGTAAGTGTGATGCACACATACACACACTGACACACATTGACCCTTTGAAAGCTGAGCAAATTGGCTTTATTTCTTTCGAAAAGGAGGCAATGAGCGACTTGAGAAGAAATGAACCACGAAATAGCAAGAAATTACTGAAAAGTTGCAAGAAAATTACCTGAAATTGGAAAAAAAAGGTACAGAAAGAGAAAGGTAAAAGAACAAAACAGGAAATTGCCTGCAAAAAGTGCTAAATTAAAATAATACATATAAATATTAATCTTTTTTCTGTAATCTAATTTTAAATATATATTTATGTATGTAGTTTTCTTGATATTTTATCTTTGTTATCTGAAAAATTTCAGGTAATTTTCTTTGTCACCTTTTACTGTTTTTCTTTTCAATTGCAGGACGTTTGCTGCCAAGTTGGTGATTGCCTTTTTCCAATGTTTCCAAAAGAAATCAAACCAATTTGTGCACATTTCAAAGGTTTAAATATCTGCGAAAGGCGTCTGAACAAAGCACCAAAAAAGTGATGTCGCACCATATTTCAAAGGGTTAACAGTGAAAAGCAGATGCACATAACCCTCCCCTGTGTGTTTCACCTCAGTGTGTCCATTTGACTGTCAAACCTCAGGCTGTGCTACTCACCATTGCCTAGAAAGACACTGATACTGACGCAATGACCACTGACCACAGATAAAAAACAGCAAAACATCCCAGCACACTTGTCATCTCTGATCACAATGTGCTGTGTCTCTCCCCATGCAGCCCTCCCTGGTGAATTCCAGTGTACATCATCCTGTGGTTCCAGCAGCTATCTGCACTCTCTATGGCCTGACAATCTCTCCCAGCTAATGTCAGTCCTCCTCTCTATGGCCCTGACAGCAGCCAGATCAATACTGTGGAGCCCTCCATGATCACTCTGCTTCTGCCGCAGCTGCTACCGATTCAGCACTGATCTGCGAAGACCTGCGTGTTTACACCCCAAACACACGGCGTAAAATCGTGACATCCAGAAAGACACTGGGCTCAAGGTAGGGTGTGATCCCGTATGATAGAGCATACATGTACACATAACATTTAAACTGAGGGCAGCCATGCGGAGTATGCCATTTCAGTGGTGCTTGCACATGGATTAATGTTATTGGAAATCCAGTGCAAGTCATTGCAATTCATAAGCAAATCGAGCGAGTTGTGTAATAGCCACTTTTGAAATCTGAATACAAAAATAGCATAAAAGATGTTTGCAGTGTGGAGGGGAAATTGCCTTCCTATGATTTTGTCTGCCTTGTGTGGGTGGAAGTTTCTATGTACTATGTGTGTGCTACATACAGGGAACACTTTTGATCTTGTTTCATGTAATCCCTTTAAGGAACAGCTATAAATATCGATAGATTGCAAATCTTTGGGTACAAAAATGCATTTAATTATTGCTGTCTTTAAACAGCATAATTGTTTACTACATGCACAATATTCTTGCTCAGTTTGCTTTTATTCCGGTGAGGATTGGGGTCGCAGACAATTGAGCTTATTATACAGTGTACTGTGTTTTATTTAGGTCACAGTATATCTGGATGTAGATCAGCTAACATAAAACTGCCATGAAAATGACAAGACAATTAATTGGTGTCATCAAGTGTCATTCGGTCGAATATGTCATTTTTAATGCAAATCTGTCATTGTTTGAGATGTATTTGTTATGACAACTTGATATTAACCAAGACAATATAAATGCCATAGCAGGTCTGTTGTCTTGTTAACCCTTTAAAACCTTAGCAAACTGGCTTGATTTCTCTCAAAAACATGGAAAGTGGGCGATGAACAACTTGACAAAAAATAGCCCCAAAATTAGCAAGAAATTCTTGAGGAGTATGCAAATACAAACACAAACACACACACACACACACACACACACACACACACACACACACACACACACACACACACACACACACACACACACACACACACACACACACAATTATTTTTTTCCTCTGCAACATAGTTTTAAATATATAATAATAAGAATTATGACTGTAGTTTTCTGGACATTGTTTCCTATAATGGAGACCATTGTAATGATGTCATAGATATTTTATTATAAAACTTTCTTTTTTACAAATTTCAAGACAACAGTTTCAAAGGGTCCTGCTTCATAATGAGCACTTTTCATTTTGATGAAGGTTTATTTTGAAGCACACACTCCTCTTAGAACCTGAACACATCATTTTTACTTTTGAAAGAGTATTTATAAACTTTGGCATCATAAGTACACTTAATCAAGTAAGGGATTTGAGTACCTCTCCCACCACTGACAGCTACATGTATAGGATCAATATGTGTCAGTACAAATATGAAAGGAGAGAATGAATTTTCTAGCTGAACAAACAGCCTAACAGAACTTCATTATCTATTTGGGTGCCTGTGAGTAAGGCGTGAATGAATTGCTACATGGCCATCAATATTCCTGCACTGCTTTGCTTCCCTGAGTCTCAGAGGAAAGACATGGTGTCAGCCTGCTCCTGATCAGCAGCTCTGAGTGGGTCTTTGCTGAGAGAGGTGAGAGTAGAGGGGCAAGGCATGACAACTCGGAGGATTTGGTAGAGTGCTGCAACACATATCCACGTCCCCCAGGGACATTAGCCCCAAAGGACCTCAAAATAACACAAGTCAGTAGCCTGTACTGATTTTCTCCAAGGCTTGTTTCCTCTCTCTTTCTGTCTCTCTTGTTCTGTTTATATGTATACTGCACTAGAAGCTGTATTTCTAGCTTATTACAGCACATCTTTTCATTCCTCCTTTGTTTCAGCCTTCACTTTAGTCTCTCATGCTTCCACATGTAGTCAATGTTTATGAGAAAATGCTGATCATTCATTGAACCCTACTGCTGTAATTTCACAGTGTAGCCAATCTTCCTCCCTATCTTTTCTCTTCACTTGCATTTTTCAGGCTATTTATTTGTAAAAACAGTTTATAATATGAGTAATGTTCTGCTTTACTGTAAGGCACTGCATGCCTACTGGCTGTCTAGGCTGGAAGCAGCACAGTATCCTCTAATAATGGAGTGGCCTTTACAAGGGAACAGGAGATATCCTCTAACAGCTCAATAGGAAGTGAGAGTGATCACACGCACACACACACGCACACACACAGACACACAGCTTGTAGCTAGCATAGCCACCAGGATCAATCTTGAATGCATTGGAGTGAGTCGGCAGCACCAAATGACACCACTTTAGGCTTCATACAGAGACAAGGATGGCTAAGTAACCTTCTCTGTATGCAGGCTTCCAGTCGTACAGAGCGGTAATTAATGCCTGTACGTGTTGTTCTGACATTTGCCCTCTCCATATTGTACAAATATAGAATAATATACAGTTTATATGCATACACATTTACGGCATTTTTGTTTTCCCAAAAAGATGCTTCTTCATCAGTAGTAGCATATTTTATGTATGGTTTGAATGTGTTTCTCTAAACCAGGTATACTCAACTTCCTTTGCTTTGGGGCCACTTTTGCAAAATAACAGGAGGCAATGGGCCAGTCTCAGCAGCCGGGCATTTCAAGGGTTTCAGAAAACTTCAGAATTTCTGGATGTTTCTTGGTTATGTTTATTGGGACAATTGTAGGATTTTGAGACATTTCAAGGATTTTTGGACATTTTTAAGGGATTTCAGAAGATTTTGGATCGATCTTGGACATTTCTAGAATTTTAGGACATTTCTTGGATGTTAGGACATTTTTAGGATTTTAGGATGTTTCTAGAATTTTAGGACATTTCTCAAATTTTAGGGCATCTTAGGATGTTTCTCAAATTTTAGGAAATTTCTAGGATTTTAGGATGTTTTAAGTATTTTAGGACATTTTGGGGATCTTAGGACATTTCTTGGATTTTAAGACATTTCTTGGATTTTAGTACATTAGGGGCTTAGCTAGGACCTCTGTCGGAGGGTGCGGGGGGATCCTCCACTGGCATTTTTTTTATAAACAAGCTCTATTTTGATGCTGTTTTATGCACTCTGACAGCTTGTGTGTCATCATGTGAATTAGAAAATGGCTGGGGGGCCACACAGCGCCCTATTGAGGGCCATAAGTTGAGTATCACTGCTCTAAACCATGTTTGTATCTACATATGCACTGCTTGTCTGAGTGTCTTTCTCCCACTCCCTCACTGAATGTGTCTCATCAATATTGAAAAATACCTTTTGCCAGCATGTACATGTTCATGTTCAGTATGTGAGGGTCTGGAGAGTATCTTTGTGTTCACACTTGTGAACTAAGTGTAGACAGTGGGTGCTCTGGTGTCTCAGTGTATATACTGAAAGTGGTTGAAGTAAAAGAAATCCATTTTAGCTTCCAGCATGTTAGACTGTGCCATAATTTTACATGTTCCCATTAAAAATAAATGTCAATCTGCTGTATAACTTACTGTAACACCAAAGAAGTTGGTTTCGTTCATGACGTCCAGTACCATTTTCCCCACTTCACGGTCATCCACTGTGAAGTTGTGGTAGGTGTTCTGCCGTTGTTTTACCCGGAGCAGTTCCATCACTCGAGTCAATGTTTTAGCAATGACCCAGATACCATCGTAGGCAAAGCCGTGAAACTTGCTGGCCTCCACACCTTTCTGCTGAAGCTCTCGGCTGTACTCCCGCTCGTACTCCTTAGGGGTCTGATGGAGAGGCAAAAGAGAGGAGATCAGAGCGATAAAATGTGCATCTCTTAACTTTTTCAATATTTTATTCTTCCCTTAGAAAATGCATTCATTTTGGATCATTTCAGATTCACTATTATTGGTGAAACTCTGTCAAAGAAGAAGGAATTATTTCCCACACAATTTGAGATACAAAGTTACTGGAAATGCTGTTTAAGCATCAATGCTCCTGTGTTGAGTGCTCAGTGCAGCGTGAAAACAAATCCCATGATTGATTTTTGTTGAGATCTCTGGTTTTAAAACATGCATCTAATAGGACTTTTTATAGATAAGTTTGCTCTTGTCTCTGCAGATTACATACACAGTTGCATAAAACATATTGTAGCCACAGGATGAAATGAAAACCTTCAACATAACTAAAAACAAAATGTTTCACAATTCCACTGAACTTTATTTGCCAAGGTTGCTGTGGTGTACATTGTACATTCAATCAACAGCATAATTCAAAGCAGTGTTGCACGACTATGTCATCTTTTACACTCCAATGTCAGTGTGTATATTAGCTGTTGTTCTAATTTTTCTTGTTTTAATGGTTCACTTTCAGCATATGTTAAAATCATTTTTAGTCCTTCCTTGGAATACATTTTTTTTGTTCTTTTTGTATTTTGATTGTGTATTTTTTTCTATATCTATTTCTACGTCTGTAACTTATGTTGCTGCCTGTCTTGACCAATAGTTAAATAAATAAATAAATAAATAAAATCAGATCTGGCGACCACGCTTTCTGGCATGTCACGTAAACTAAGGTCTAACATATTCAAACTTTTCTCAATTGTTTTAACCAAACTTTGACTTCATGTCTCATGAAACACTGAATAATTTAATCGAAAAACACTCTTCTAAAGTACAATGGTCACTCACCCTGCCAGAGATGCCCTTTATCTGGCGAGCGCTGAGGGGCTCAAAGTCCACACTGATGTATCCCTCCATTGCTGTGAGCAGTTTCTTGGTGGTGCAGTTGGTGCTGTTGGCCTGCTCCCACCAGTTGCCCTGGTACCAGCCGGGAATAATCCACTGGTATTTACTGCCAAACATGTTTAGATTATATGCCTGGAAGGGGTAGAAAAAAATGGAGGTTGAGGCAATGTTACAGCAGGATATACAGTATGATATATGAGGTTTAAGAATACCAAAATCATGAACTACGCACCCAGGGTAAAATATATCATGAGGCCATTGAAAGTCAAATTATGTTACCCCAAACACTGGAACAAATGTATACAAAACAACAGATTTCTTGGTACAGCTTAAAAAGACACTGGGTACATCCACATGCCCTCTTATATTGCTATTATTATTTCATACCTTTTTATGTATATGACAGGCCGTTTTGCAAATTTTACATTTTCAGTTAAACTGTGTGGGATATGCTAGTATTATTCCAGTTGTAGGAGGATTTTTTGGGCATGTATGCAGCCAAATTTGGAATATGAGTCTCAGCTCGAGTTTTTACTGCAGTTTGCAACACAAAGCTTCTCTTCTGTCCGCTCTGTGTTATTGTCATGGATACGTGGTACACAAACCAACTCACCAACCATTTGCAAAGCTGTTGGGTAAAGATGCATGCAAAAGAAAATCACACATTTCTGGTCAAAAGGAAAAACACACCTGCTTTTAAAGGTTTTTGGATATGCGCAAATATTGCAGCGTCAACCTTTTCAAGGAGGTGAAGGAAGGAAAGAGAGAGTCCGACAAGTCCGCAAACAGTAGGAAATTGTAAAAAAAAATCCTATTTTGATGCAAAAAAGCCAAAAGACAAGCAGCTCCAGCTATTCTACTTTACCATACTTTAATGTGATAAATAACATAGGGTACATTACATTAGGGTACATTAATCAGAACATGCACATAATGTTTTTTCATAATAATGGCAAAAAAACAGACCATTTTGTGCATGTTAATATACTCAATGAAGCATTTTCCAATTTAGACATTTGGAATATGCCGGTGTTATTTGGGTTTCAGGGACATGTACACAGCTCATTTGGAATATGTGTTTCAACTGGCTGCCTGTTGATGGCCGGCTCTGTGCGTTCTGTTGGACACATTGCCCACAAACCATCTGGCAGAAGTTTGCAAGGCTGGAGAAGAGACTCTTGCCCAAATGAAAAGAACACATTTCTGGTGTGAAGAAGAAACAGACCTACTTTTAAACATCGTGAAAAACGTATATATTAACAGGTTTTTGGATGTGCACCTATATTGTAAAGCCAACCTTTTCAAGAGGATGGTTGAAAGAATGAATGAGGGAGGCTGAGTTTGCATGGTCCAACAAGTCTGTAACCGGTCAGAAGACTTTTTAGAAATATCTTGGCACAAGTGACAGTCGCACCACTCTTCGATATTTTGGCATGATGAATGGCATGTGAGGACACGTTAAGAGGAGTTTACACGATTGTGTGTTAATGAGAATATTAGTGGAGTGTTCATTTTAATTAGCCATGTAAACAGCTTCATAGGAATACTGTCATTGTGGGAATAAAGGCAAAAAGTGGAATATTTTGTGCATGTAAACAGAGTTACGGGTTGACAAAATTGACATCTGTATGCTTTCACTTGTAACTGAGTATAAGCTGAGAACTTACACAGCAGAAGACTTTGGAGGCCAGGTTCTCATCAAACTGGCCAATAATGATTCTCACATCGTTGTCCTGAAAAAAAGAGAAAGAATAAGACATCATGACTTAAATGGCTTATATGAGCCCACACATTCTCACAAAATGTTACAGCAAATACAAGGTATCTCTACACTGTGAAGTGTATATTATACGATAGGGAATTATTATATAATTGGAATTATATTCCATTTCTGTCATTGTATAGTACAGTGTCCATTACATTCAGTGCAAGCTTGTCATTGTGATTGTGACCCTTTGACATCACTGTAATGCTGCAATATATGGTAAGCTTTTTTATCGACGGAAGTTGTCTGCACAGTCAATAGGACAAAAAAATATATCTTCGCTAGTATCAGTTTCCATGTTTGTGATGCCTTTTCTTGGCAGTCTCCAACATCACGCTTAGCAAACGGACATCGAATCACTCATGTTGTGTGATCTGTATTTTTATCACTATGTCTATCTCATCAGTAGTTAAAAAGTATGTGAGATCTAGATAGCGGAGCAGTGGCTAAGAGGCTAAGGCAATATCAAGTCACAAAGTGCCGATCCATAACAACAGAGATTAGTGTCAGCGGGCAGAACTGCCTTCCTTGCCAACCAGAGTGAAGAGCACAAATTTACATGGGGATTCAGAGCACATGGCCCGGTGATTGACTCAGTAAATAATTCAGATTGCCTGGGTGGAAGTGCAGCATGTTTCACGGTGGGGAAAAAAGATCAGGCTCAGGGGCCAACAGTCTGTCATTTACTGTGCACACGCATAAAGTACTGTACAACACACAAGAACAGGCCAACACAGGCATATAGGCACACAAGCGGAGGTGACTAACACACACATTTCAGCACAGATTTGTCCCCAAATCTAATTCAATAATACTGACACAGGTTTGATGAATGTACAGACTGTGTGGTCAACAAGGCGGGAGATGATGTGTGATGCATGGACAGTCTGCCATAAGGCCCCTATTCAATTGTGACAATGCAGACAGACATATCTAGAAGGTCAGATTTCATTGAGCAATACAAAAGAAATCTGAAGACAAAGTATCAATAACGGTACCAAACATAGGATTTAATGGAGGACCTACGTTATTATTTTAGTATTTGTCATTTACAGTTGACTTGCGACAGGATTGCTATTCTTTAGGAAAATATTCATAACTCTTTCAAACCTGAGCAAATTGGCTGAGAAAGAACAGAAAAAAAATGTAGAAAAAAAAGAAAGAAAAAGAAAAAGAAGCAATAATAATTATAACAAGAATAAAAATAATTCTTATTTTTACCTTCTAATAATTCTTTCTCTCTCTTTAAAAATAATTTCTTGCAGTTTTTGGGAAATCTCTCACCAAATTGCTCATTGCCTTTTAAACCATGTTTTCATCTTTTCAAAGGAAAATCTAACCAGGTTTCTCAGATTTCAAATGTTTAGGTGCATGTAAAAGGCATATCGACGCACAAGAAAACTGAAGTTGTTCCAGGTTTCAAAGGCTTAATACTGTATGTATTTTCTGTGGTAATGTCATGTACTTTGAGTGCTACATGCAGTTCTCAAGTGTTCAGTTACATCTTTTCTTGATTAGAAGAAAAAGTTACACATTACACACAACTATACATAGAAACCTTTCAGTAGTCATGCTGACTTAAAGCAAAGCCTTTTTGAAATGCAAAAATAAAACTGAACGCTGAAGCACAGGTTTTATAACCATATTAAACTGTGGTGAAAATTTAAACAAAGGCAGCTTTTTTAAAAAAAAAAAAAAAAAAAAAAGGTGATAAACACACCAACTGTAATTCCAATGAACCCACTGTATGGTGTTCTGCCTTTATTCCAGATAATGAGAAACCATTATGAACACAGTTCATGAAGTCCTCTTCCCTCAGGCAATCTCTACCATATGTCAAACATCCGCAGATCAGAGGGGGCAACCAATCACTGTCATCTTTATTCCAATTCCTGAAGGCAACCAGACACACAAGGAGCTACCAAACAGCCAAACATTGTAGTTAGTCCTCCAAAGACATTGGATATACTAGATAGATTATATGAAGAAATTAAATACATTTGAATTGGTCAGTTAGTGGAGGTGGGTGAAAAAATTCAGATCAGCATATCTTATGTAAATTAAACATTTGGTAGCCTACTAACACAGCAATAAAATCAAATGTTTTTTCAGTCCATTACATAAATGTTGCTGCAAAAAAATTATTCGAAGAGATGAAAAACAGAAAACTATCTTATTCAATAAAAACCTATGCTGACAATTTTTTCCCTTAATTCATAGATTAAAAAAAGGTAATAAATGGTGAGAATATTGCAATTTATGTTATTGCAATACTAAACATATTGCAAAACATTTGAAATCATAATATTATTGTATTGTGACCTAAGTATTGTGATAATATCATGCTGGGGGTCCTCTAGGGACTTCCACCCCTATTGTTAGATGATGACGGATAACAGACAGCTAAATAGATGCTTTTGTACAGCTTTAAAAATCTGCCCTTAAATTCTACTGCAGCTCTAACATTAATATTACCACAAGATCATCTATATAAGTTCCAACATTGCATATGGGACACACACACACACACACACACACACACACACTCACAAAAGACGATGAGAGCTTTCAGAGAGCCGAGCAACACGATCAAAAGACTTCTCTGGTGGTTTCTCATCAGAGCCAGAGAGCATGCTGGGGCATTTATGGGGTCTTTTATATGGAGCCATTCGTGTTGTTCCACTGCTCTGGCACCATCACAATGTGTAAGTGTGTAGATGTGCAAGAAAGGCAGGTAACAACTCTGAACTTTTCTGGGGTGCACTCTGCGTTATTTTAATGTGATGTGTGTGGGTGTGTGTGTTAGTATGGGGGTTGAAAGGGTCACAGAGGACAAGATGCACTTACATACACTTGTGTGATTTCTCTTTTCTACTAAAAGTCCCACGAGTGTATGTATGTTCATCTGTGTGTGTGATTCGTACAACAGTGCTAAGCAGACACACGTAACACCTAACACACAGACGTGTACGTATATCTTTGCATACATCCTGCAGCGGCGTGTGTGTGTGTTCATATATGTACGGCGCAACATGCAAAGGGTTTGGGTGAACTGATTATCAGTCGGCGTGGTGATCATTAAATAGTCTCCCAGCTAGCTAGCTCAGATGTATCATAGGCCTGAAACATGCTGCATCAATCACAGTTAAACTTGATAATGACAGCTCAGCAAAAAGGGCTTTTAAATTGGAAAATGTTTGGGCTAAGGAGACACAAACACATGTCACCATAAATTAACACTCAAAGACAGATGGAGTATGACTTTCCATCAGGTAGTTACTATGATAACTATTAGCCTTGAGCTGAATACTTGGATGAAATGAGTATGTGGCACACATAATGTGCATTTTACCAGTACAAGTACCATACAAGTAAAATGTGTCACTATCTGTACTTGTGGTGAAGGAAAATCCTTGTTAAGGTAGCGGTGTTTAATTTCTTATTCTTGGGATTGAAAATGATCTGAAGCTCGATTGTGATGTTCAATCAATGCAGCGTGATTTACTGCTTTTCCTGCTTTAAAGAAGTCTTTCACCCATATAAAGAAGCCTCATGCATAAAAGTACCATGTCTCTGCAGTAGAAAGAAGCAAATACTTGTGAAACTAGTGCTACATGACCAGGGGAAAGAGAGAAAAGGGGTGCTTTTGCTCAAGACGTAGAAAACCTACAACTACCAGATTGTTATGTGCCTGACGTAATGTGGAATAGTCCGTGCGAAACAATGGCTGCCAGCCAGATCTTTCATTATATTCTGAAAACATTTGAAGCAAGAAATATGCAACGCAACAACGGTATCTTTAAAAGGCAGTTGTTTGAATGGCCACTTGAGGCTGGCTCCACAGAATCGATCGCCATAGACCCACATGTTAAACTGCCCAGCTTTGAAGCAGAAATAAACATGTCTACAGCATGGCACAAAAACAATTTTGGCTACTAAAGCTAATTTCCCCCTTAATGACAACTGTGCAGGGGTGGATATTTATACAACACACCTGTTCGCATTTTATTAAGGCTTCAAGTTACACATTAATCAAGGGCGGGCCGCTTTGAGTGACACGCTGTCTGCAAATAGTGTCCTCAGTCAGATCTACCCCACACTCCAGCCTCTCTCCCAAATAAGTGACTCAGTTGTAGCAATCACACAAAGATGCAAATACATACACACACGTAGGACTTTTAGTAAATAATCACACAAGCACATGTGCGTGCGTCTTGTCCTCGATGACCCTTTCAAACCCCCATATGTTAATGGGTTAGTGTGTGTGTGTTTGTGTCTGTGTGTAGTGCCAGTGGCTACTTAATAACACTGTCCTTCCCTGGAGGAAAGGCACTTAACCCAAATGACTCCAGCTATGGCCAACGACCACAGCCTCGGTATAAATTCTGGCCTCCCTGGCGACAACATGAAAAGGCTGTGTAGTTATAGTCGAGGGCATGAGTGAGTGTGTAGTGTTTGTCTATTACAGATGGACTAGGTCACTACACTACCTCATTGCTTGAGCTTTTATTTAACTATAATTGTTCTCAAAGAGGGTAGTGTTAAGGGCAGCCTTTACTGCTTTATCCATGACAGGGTTGTTTGTAACTTTATGATGGTGATTTATATGTGATAATTGTTTGAGTAATATTGTACCTCATAAGCCCAATCAGGCACTGTTAAGGCTTATTAGGCACACGCACATACACACACACACACACTGTACTAATGATGGTCTTTTATGAGCTTGTGGGAGACGTGATTTGTAGACTGGGCAATTCGTTGCTTCTACCCACTAAACCATCCCCCCGTCTGTTTGTAATGATTACTGTGCAGTGAGTGTGTAGTGTGCCGATGTGATCAAGCACAAACACATGCAGGACATATTTGTGTGTGTTTGATCAATAATTGATCCTAGGTAAGCACTAAATGTAATGCACACTGTAATGACTACAGATGTGGCATTATTATCAGAACTGGAACTAGCAGGCCTTCGAGTTAAAAGTCATTATGTGCTGCAATATCAGCCTGTTTTACCTTGTCAACAAACTCAAAAACAGTCTGAAAACTGTAGGAGTAAAATTTGTGTGAATTGGTCTTTAAAGCTGGATGTGAGAATGACTGTGTTTTTTGTTCACAGTATGAGACTCTAACTGGCACTATTTGGGGATTTGGACCAGCAGAGGTGCTTCATCAGTTTGAAAAGAAAGCCGAGAAAACACTGCAACAACAGCAGCTGTTCTGATGATATTATCAATAACAGATATGAAATGGACAAACATATAATGACAAAATCAGTGCAAACGATTTGTCTTGAGCCAATCCTCTGCGTTTTCAGGCACACAAGACAATGTAGCATGCAATAATGTCTGTATAAAGAAGTTTGTTTGTTTAAAACTGGGATTCTATTATTATAGAATCATGGTTGATGTAAAGTGCCATTACACAGGCTGATGAGGTTTAGAATATGGGCGCTCAGTGATGCATTTATCTAATATGGTGGCGAAGAGTGCTGCACTGATGCATAATCACATTATAGAAATTATTTTTCCAATCAAAGGTCAGCTTGCAAACTCAATAGTTTCTTGCCACTGATGCCTCAGTGTCAGACTTTAGTCCTCAAACATCACAACCTGACAGTAACAATGAAATCTAAAATTAGAAATGGCTGCTCTTGAAATGATAAAATATCAATGGAGATAGATTTATCTCAGTAATTTATGTGTTTAAAGATGGGTAAATATAAGACACCTTACAAATGTAGGGAAAAAAAGATTTTTTAATTCATAAAAAAAAATTTGCAAATATAAACTTGAGCTACAAAAACACAAGCACATTCCACAAATAGAAAAAACCTTTCTGAATACATTCAATGAATGACAAATAAATGAAAAGCATTTCTGAATGTCTTCCTAACATTTCCAACTTGCAGTTTTTATTTGTTTATGAAAAGGCATTTGGTGATCTCAATTATACACCTGCAAATCTGCATTTTACACAGACAGAGATCTGTATCACCACCTGTATCACATTATCAGGTACCTTCACATTATCAGAGAATCACTTGCTGACGACTTAATTTTGACATTTCAAAGTAAGAGCTTAAAGTCTGTCTATAAGCTGTGTTTTTTTAATAACCAGAGATAAGTAAAGTGCTTTCATTTTTTATTTTGTTGATATGACCCAACGAGCATTAGTGTGTTAATTTGTTCTATTGAATTATATAGCACACACTTTTATATAAATTTCTGTTTTAAGTGGGCATGAGGATGTGTGTGGGCAACTTCCAGGTCTAAAGCCCATTTAAGGTCTTTGACATTAAGGTGTTGATAACTGAATTTGTTTGGAATTGTGTCCATTTTATTTTTCTTTGTTCATATGTAGACACAAATGATACTGAGACAAGTCTATCCATACTCAACCACATTTGAGAGTAAAACAGAGTAATTCATGTATGCGTGCAAAACATTTTTGCATCAGTGAGACAAAAATGTTTAAAAAGACATGGACCACCCCTCGTTACATCATATCTGAGCAGTAAGAGTCCTGAATGCATTTTAAATAATTAAATCATTATAAATAATAAAGTGTTTTGGACTTCATTTAGATTTCAGGGCATTCTTTCTTGTGTGGCCCTTCAGTAAATCAAGCTCCCTAAATCGGCTCTCAGTCACATAAATGTTAAAAATCCCTGGTCTATAAAATGTCTGCTAGCATTGATATTCATGAAAAAAAAATCTGAAAAAGAAAAAACTTGATTGTGAGTAAGATGAGAATGCAGTGTGAGTGTATGTGTGTTTGGGCATGTGTGTAAGCCTGCCTTTGTTTTCTGACGTTTTGTCAGCCTGTCCAGTAACAAACAGGGAACTTGGGACAGAGAACAAGAGATGAAGATGAAAAAAAGCAGAAGGCTGCTTCGACGCCTTGCAGCAGAGATGCCTGTCTGCCTTTTAAATATTCCAGCTGGATCGCAGATGTAAGTGCTCTATTTGTGGATCACGCAGTGACGCCACAGCCCCCTTATCCCCCACACACAATCACACAACAGTGAACCAAAAAAAGACCAGCCTTCACAACCAAATCTGTGTCACCCTTTACCTCATCATATTACGTAGCTGTCGGGGGAGACAGCAAACTGCTGTTGCGAGATGAGCGGGAAACGGACCATTAGGGTGTCGGAGGCCCCCCTCCCGACGCCCACCCCGCCCAAACGTTCTGAAAAGCTTTGGAGGCGACACTGTGATTTGCATATTTAGAATTGATCAAGGAAGGATGGTGTCAGCTTAAAATGTCAGCCCTCAACATGCAGAGTTACACATATATTTTAGGAAAGACAGCTTATCCTCCTGTTCCTTCTCCTTCCCTCTGTCTCTTTGTCGCTCTGTTCTTGTAACGTTGTAACATTAATGTTCAATACGTTATTCCTACCACTCACATATCAAACCTTTTCTTTCTCCTACATTGCTGTCTTCACTTCCAACATCTTTTCTCTCACCAAAAAATGTATTTATACTCCCTTACACTGGCACCTCATATTTTACTAAGTTCACCAGCCACTTCATGTTCATGTGTTTGAGTTACTAACATTGACAGTGTTTCCTTCTTTAAACTGTACATGCACCGACTCACTCTGCAAATGAGGCCAGATGCATCTCTGATTGCCTCTGGAGATAGTTTGGATAATTTAGCCACCACACTTGACTGCATTTACATCTGAATTTCATGCAGTTTTGCTTCATCAAAGCAATTACGATCACCCATGCATGTTAAAACCAGTAGTAAATGGTGTAAAGATGTACAGGTCTAACATCTCAATGTTGGCCCAATAATGGTCTCATTTCGTTCTGTCTCATTTCCTTTCAAAGGAGAGAGGAGAGAAGATGAGGGGAAAGAAAATACAGAATCCTGTTTGCATGTGTGTACGTGCATATTTTCTGATTAAAAGGACAATCAACCATCCATTAGTCAGAGCAGGTCATTATAGGTCACTGTAGAGACCCCTCCAGCCAATACAGGGTCCTCGTTAGGCCTCCATGAGTCTCGCTGAGAACTGCCCTGCTTTGCTCGGTCAAAGTGGGACAGTTCTCTTATAAATTATTCATCATCCAAACTCAATCCTTGACTTTGGATGGCATAAACTATAGTATTAAAGACATACAAAACAAAAACTGTGACACAAAATCAAAAAAAAAGAATTGTTCAGCGCCCAGGCTGGATGACTCACCTTGAGTTTCTTGACATTGACACAGGGGTCGTTGGAGAAGCTTTCTGTGTCTGCAATCTGAATGTCTGCTTTCTCCAGCTCATTAGTTAGATCGTTCCTCACCTACAAAAGAGAAGAAGAGAGAGAGTGAAGAAGAGGGCACATGAGTATGGTTGATAATTTACTATGTAAGATGTTTACCGCTCTGTTCTTTTGATTTCTCATCCGACCCATTCTTAGTTCTGGTATTAACCTCGATGAATGACTAACCTGACACACCAGATGGTTTGTTACACAGAACCATCTGAGAAGCCGTCATTAGAAACTGTTTGGAAAAGGGCAAGCGCTTAAAAAAATAAATAAATACCTGGCAGGTGATTAGATGAACCATCTGTCTGTCACCGTCTATCACTGGCCAGTCGGGAGAAGAGCACAAACATTTTTTCCATCGAGAAAAGCTTTCAGTGTTATTCTTTGCTCTTCTTTTAATAAAGAAATACTCTGATATAACTGTTGCTGTTGCAGCATCTCTGCTTATCTATTTGGGAGCCACCTACTCACAGGATGCTGACTGATCAGAACCACTGGTGGTTTAGACACAAAAACATAACTATTTTCTATTTTACGTGAGAAAATATTCCTATTTTCTCACGTATGTGTGTCTAAGAGACCGATGTGAACTAGTATTTTTGAAATTGGTCCAGTATAGAGCAAGATGGCAGCAGCCAGTAGTTGCACAACAGGCCATAATGTAAGCATATGAAGCATATGTAATTGAACAATGTCACTGTATCTCCATTAAAAGTGGTGACTGTTGCCATAGACAGGCTCAGTTTGTTATTATGAGTGCCTCAAGTGTCTCTTTACAATTCACTTGTTCCGGTCTGTTTGTTATTGTCTCATCAAGCAGAAGATTCATTCTAAAATCTCACAAGATCTCATTTGTTGAAAGAAGAAAACAGTGGAAACGTGGGTGAGATTTGAAAAGAGCAGTAAGTGGAATAGTTTGTTTTGTTGGAGTACAGACACCATAGTTTAGGACTATCTAAAAGATTTTTAGTGTCATGGATGATTATTTACCTGATTTATACAATGTGGATGAGGCCTTTTTAATTTTGCTGGACGTCTGTATTTATTTGAGAAAAAAAGCCAGCAACTACCTTTGCATGCACATAGCTATGTGTATCTGATATGACATATTACTGTCCTACACTTTCCACATACATTGTCACATGAAGTGACAGGGACTGTGGTGCATAAGGAATTGGCCATTCCAAATTGTCCCGCGGACAAGAGGAGTTGCTGGTCTACCACTGCCTCAGATAGATCAGATAGTTTGTGTTATTGTCTGACTTTGGTGAATCTAAAGTAAGCCTCTTAAAGTCCAAATCACACAAAAACACAAACAAAAAACTTATCAAATAACTGATCAGAAAAGATTTTCTGTCACACCTAAATCTCTAAAATCCATCTACGTGTCATGATCAACATCACATCCATAAGTTCTAAAAACCCCATAAATCCCCAGGAGAAAAACACCATCAAGTTGTAGTAAAAGCAAATACAGTAAGATGGACTGTTGAAACAAAAATGTTCAGTTTGATTTATCAAACAAGACGATCACAAAATATCCTGCTCTCAGTTTTCCTACACACTCAAAAATTTGTACTTCCAGTGTTCAGATCTCATATCAGTATACAATGTATACACTATGCAGTGCAGATGGATAAATGAAGGCTACAACATTCTGAGCTTGTGTTTGCATGTTGAACCTGAAACTGTGAATGGAAATGCAGAAAGACAAGCATCTTGACATCACAACATGACAGGGACACATTGGCCCCTGAAGACATCAAAACCGTCATCATTTTGATTTAACTCTGTCCGATGTCAAGTTGTAACATTCACAATGTACAACATGCATTTATCACAGTGATACGCGTTTTTCTCAGAATGACATGAGATAGAAGAACTGTATGCTTTGAATTATAACAACTGGTTATCTGAGGCCTGACATGTGTGCAGTGCTGTAAATGTATCTGCAGCAGCTGCATGTCTGCTTTGATGTATCGATTCAGTGGAATGGTGGGTAATGGGATCAGAGAAGAAGGAGAATGGAGCAGGTACCCCACCGCGATGGCGAGCTTAAGGTGGTTCATCATACTGCCTCTCGCTCTCTCTGGCCTCTCACAAACACACACACTATGATTCATCCCTCTGGCTCCCCTCCTCAAAGCTACAATTTTAGAAAGAGCCTTCTTTTTTTCAGTGCCGACATTTTGACTTGTCATAGCAGGAAAAGCACAGGTGTAACTAATAACATTAATGATGGCTCTATTCCATTTAGGTGTTCCAGGAAGGCATGCCAATGAGCCAGCATGCACAATACCAGGGCCCTGGCATGGGAGCACCTATATGGAATGCAGCCATTTTTAATGTCACACCTGTGTTAACGGTTCAAAACGTCTCATTTGAGGAAGACCTACAGTTTGCATGCTCAAGTTTACTGTTCTCATTGTCTTTCTTTGGCCAATTTTTTCGGATGTCCTCCGGCCATGCCCTGCAGCCATCGCCCTCTCAACCCCCACCCGAGAGGCTGGCGTCAGGGACCATGTCGAGACATCAGAGAGGGTGTGCGCTCAAATGATCATGCCAAGCTCAGTTGGCAAAGACAACATGTAACAGCTAACAGATGAAGGCCCTGTGTGTTTGCCCTACATTCTTCTGTAATTGTGTATGCGTGCCATACGTTATTCATATTCATGTGTGCTATATTGCTTCAAATACATACTGTGGACCGCCTTGGCAATGAATGGAATGCAACTCATTTATATGCACAAAAACAATATTCCTTGAGTGATACACCACCTAAAATCTATGTTTAGCATGGAACTTGTCTGTAGTTTCCTTATTGAAAGAGAATGGCGGGTCAGCTTGAATTTAGATTATTTATAATGACAGGTTGTCATCACAGAACAAAGGCATCAAAACATCAAAACAGCCGTGAAAACTTTTCAAACCATTCCTGCAGCATATGCTTCCAGTACACTTTTAGAGAGAGACGAAGGGCAACATCCAGTCGGGCAAATATTTATTTAATCAGCCATATTTCTACAAAAATAAAACTGTGAAAATTATTGAAGAGGACAGAGAAGTGGATGGTGCCGAAGGAGTGTTTTAAAAAAGTCTGTTGACATTTTAATGCCGGTTTGTGGTGTTAAAATTGAGGATTATTGAGATCAATTGTAGATTCAGGCTGACCAAAGCCTTGTTCTTTGTCAATAAATAAACTATAAGCTTCCATCTTCTAAGTCTACAGGGTGTAAGTACTTCATATTCAAAAGACGGATTTCAGGTGGAGTATCACTTCAAAGATAGCTACAGCACATCAGAGTGATGGCAGCATAACAGTTAGCATCCCCAAGGATATAAAACCACAACTGCTGCACTACCACTAATTCCACCATCACTTCTGTTACTATTGCAACCGCTGTTAAAATTAGCCATTATGACTATTTTGTGTAATCAACTAGAAGATTGCTGTCATCTTAAAATCAATGGAACTGAACAACCTCAACTTTGTTTCCCTTATGTCTCTAAATGTCTGCTGTCATAATCGCCTCCTCCTCCCCGGGTACCCTGGAGGGAGCTCTAAATCACTCTGTACATCACTCACCCCTGTACAAACATTCCCTCCAATGTACCGCTCGCTGAGCTGAAACAACAGGGAGGCTGGAGTGGATCAATACAACCAGATTTTGCTCTTGAGGAACAATTGGCATGGTGGTCTGGACAAGGTACAATGTCCTGTTGTGTTGAACGTTGATCTAAAAGGCCGGGCTGCTGCATTGCTAAAAGGAAACTAGCTTGGATGAGGGAGGGAATGCAGCAGGTTAATTTGGTGTTTGAAGAGGTGTGTTGGAGCGAGCACACAGGTGGATGGAATAACCACCTACACATGCGGGGAAAGACAGCCTGATATGCATACACACAAATAAACATACCCAACATCACAAAGGCTGACACACAAAGCCTTTCACCTCTGAAGAAAAAAGCTGTTGTCACAAGAGGATTTTTATTGGTTTGATTTTGCATTTCCTCCACTGAGATGGAAAAAGGGACAAATGCATCTGGTGGACTAAGTGTTAGATTGAGCGAGGGAGATGGAGGGGAGGGGGACGGATGGATTGAGGGACAGGAGGAGGGCAAAAGTGAGCAGCTTTTCCTGCGTAATAAAAACATCCTCCATTGTCTGGGCAGTCTGGGAATCCCCAGCAGCAAATACAGAGGAGAAATAATCCTACTGCACTTCTGGGCATGCGCGCATACACACACGCAAATATGTGAGTGCACACCCACACATGTTGCACAAAATAACAAAATGTCAAATGCACTCAGTTAGATGGGTGCAATGCATTGGTGTCTAAAAAGAACATTAACACAATCTGATTGTATTCATATGCAGAATGTTTTAATCTGCAAACACAATAGCGCGCGCACACACACACACACACACACACACACACACACACACAAACAAGTATATAACCACAATCCAAATGAAGATGAACAGGTGAACTGCTGGAGTGGTTTTTTGGGGTGTGTATGGCAGAATGAAACATCATACGCTGCCAACATGTCCTCATACCTAAACAGTATAGGGCTGGGTGAAAAAGCGATATGATATAAGCGATTGATATAATTTTTCTCGAAAGAGATATGTTAAATGTTTCGATAAATCCTTGACATAATTAAACCACCATATGCCCATGCACAAATGGCCTACATGGACATTATTTTGGGGAGGATGGTCTGAGGCAGCCTTTGGATACAGTCTTCCATTCCATCTTCTGTGTTTAAAGAAGGAAAATAAAAAGTCATCAAAGCTTTGATTCTCAGGATGCTAGTTGAACATTTTAATATGCACTGGTAGTACTGCAGTGTGCTTGTGTCTTTGCAAATTTCATCATTAATTCAATAATTCCTTTACACCTTATTGCATATTTTGTGGGGTTGCAAATAGAGATTGTTTCTAATTCATTTGCTGTTTAGTTTCTAATAAATTGTTTGAGTTCTATAAAAGGGCAGAAAATATTGAAAAATTCACAAAAACCCACGGTGATGTTTTGTTTTGACCAAAAGATAGTATATTGTATTATCACATAAGACAAAAAAGACAGCATAACCTCACAACTAAAGGAGCTGGAAATAACTTAAATGATTATACAATTATTAAATGGTTGCTTGATGAATTTTCTGTCGACTGACAAATTGTTTCAGCTTCAATATTTGGTAAGACTGCAGCCATCACACCTTGGATACATGATCTCAAAATTGAAGAGGGTGCACTGATTTAGGATGATTTGTTTTTCAAACCAACCCTCAAACAATTAGCTTTCCATTTGCAACCAACCGAATATACTTGCCCCAAAAATAACAATCACACCCTGCAGGCAACAGACAGACAGACTGAAGCGAGTTCCCTAATGCAGAGTGAGTGTGTGGCTTTTGATTATTCAGATGGCACCAGCATGACACTGCAAGGCAAACTGACTGCAGTGGTCTAACCTCAAATCATTAACACATAATTTCCAGACATGTTCACAGCATAAGCCCCTTTGCAGTGACGGGTGTGACTGCATGTGTGTTTATTAGAGTCACGCACACACCAGAGTGTTAGCAGGTGCTTTATCATTCCATCTGTCTGTCTGAGCTTTGTGCACATTTATTTGTGTGTCCACTAAAGAGGAGAGACAAAACAAAGGATGCCACAGGTACATTTTCATGCAATTTATGAGAGTGAGGATGTGACACATCTGTCTCTCATACTGTGTGCTCCATCGGCATATAAATCTCCATGCAAATCCCACAGTTAGGACTATAATGCCACTCATGTGCTTAAACAAACTAGCGTGACAAACGGTTGTGCTGCAGTCTGATGGCAAGCTCTTCAATGGCTTCCTCTCATGACCTTACATGCCCTGTAGAATGGCATGAATGAGTCATTGCAGTGATTACTTTATACAGCATTAAATGGTCATTTGTTATTAACAGCGACTCATGGTTAAAGGAAACTTGTGTATTGTACAAATTGGGATTTATGTACTCTATGTTTTTCACTTTTTCATTACACGTATTAAATTGCCTTTTGTGCGTCTTTTGATCTTGTATTATTACTGCTTTCTCTGCTACACAACCAATTGCCCCTCTAGGGACAAATAAAGCACTACTTCTACTTGACAACAACCAAGCAATTTTGAGATTGTAAGCAGGATTTTCTGGACCTGAGAGAGAGTGGCTGCTGAGAGGGTAACGTCTGTTAAATTTATCAGGAGACATAGTGTAATTAAACACTTGAGCTCACAGGGTTTCAGGCAGAGGACAGAGTCCTAATCCTGTTCTCAGTCAGGTCTGTCACCTGACAGGCTGATGATGGCTGCTATTTTCCTGGGTGAGCCCTGTTTGTCTGGCAATCTCAATTATGTTGATTGCTGAGTGTGTTTGTCTTTGTGTATGTTTGTGTGTGTGGCATGGGCAGACACCTTCACGCTAGCAAATACCGAGCCTTTACTCATTCGCATCTCTCACCACAATAAACCAGGCACCCCCCCATCACTGTCAATCCACAAACAGGATGTGTCCATGTGTGTGTGAGTTCAATGTTGCCTAAAAATAG
Organism: Plectropomus leopardus; assembly: GCF_026936395.1. Classification (NCBI taxonomy): domain Eukaryota; kingdom Metazoa; phylum Chordata; class Actinopteri; order Perciformes; family Serranidae; genus Plectropomus; species Plectropomus leopardus. The sequence continues at coordinate 13,756,637 of NC_142192.1, read as the reverse complement.
AAGTGACGAGCTGGCTTTAGCTTACAGGTTACAGTCCCTGGGGATGCCGTACTGTATGTGTGTGTACGTGTGTGTGTGTGTGTGTGTGTGTGTGTGTGTGTGTGTGTGTGTGTGTGTGTGTGTGGTAGGCATGCCACTGACTGAATCCCTAACAAGTGTTACATAACATGAACCTTGTCATCCTGGGAAATAGAACTACTGTAGATCCCTGTGCAGTTTGCCATGATGGCTGCACTAGTGCAAATTTTCCATGACCAATAGAACCACCAAAGTCACATTTTGAACCCCAAATTAAAATAAATTAGAGATATTCTTTAATGGAACAACGCCATCTGCATAAGAGGCTAAGAAATAGAGTAATATTGCATTCAAACGTTATTGTTTCTTTCTGTTGTCTGGCAGTACCCAAACACCACTTAGCCCTCATCTCATCAGCCATTTGTATTTCTACACGCTACCATGATTCCCCAATGCACCAAAACCCGACCTGCTCTGAACTTGACAGAGGATTGCACAGATCATGGAGTACGGAAGCAATGCTTGCATATTTGTAAATCAGGATTAGAGGCCAATCTCGCAGCAGGTTGATTGAATCGGGCCGCCCGTCTTCCTCCTGTCCTAACCCCCTTGGCGCTTTCAGGAAGGGAGAGATAACGGGATTTGGGCTCTCTGAGATTTGCAGTGAGACTTCTTATGCACCCCCCAACCCCCAACTCCCACCTCCAGCTGCTGAGCAGATTGTTTTCAGCCAAGGGCCTTGAGGCAAGAGCTGTGTGTTGTGTGTGTTTCTCAAAGTCATGCTTCCAATACCTCTGACATGGCTTCTTTTTTTTTTAACTGAATGTTCCTGTGTCGCTGATGTCATGTAATGTTTGTGCCATGAGTTTGGGCTGTCAACCAAATGCATGTGACAAATATGGGACATTTTTTTGGTCAATGATCAACCCTGCCAAAAACATGAACATGTTTGTTTCACTAATTACTACCCATTTTGGTATAACATGATTCTAAGTTGTTATACATTTGTTGATGGTTTTAGTCAATGAGCTATGTTGGATTGTCATATTTCCTATTTCTTTTATATTTAAAAAGTTGCTTAATAAAGGAATGGCCTTTTTCCTTAGAGAATGCAAAAGCGTCCACTCCTCAGCTTTAACCCTTTAAAACCTGAGAAAACTGTCTTGATCTCTTTTAAAACCATGGGAAGAAAGCAATGAGTAATAAATGAAGAAGTGACTCAAAATTCAGCAAGAAGTGAGTGCAAAGGACAAGAAAATTAGTAAAAGAAAAGGAAGAAAAAACAAACAAGAACAAAAAACACAATAACATAATTGACATAACATAATTTTAAATGTTTAATTATTCTAATTATAAATATAGCTTCCCCCCTAGCTTTTTCTTTTTTTCCCTATAGTTCCCTAGCTTTTTAAAAATAATTTTCTACATCTACTTATTTCTTGCAATTTGTGGAATATTTCTTAACAAGTTGCTCACAGCCTTTTTTCCCTCATGTTTTTAAAAGACATTGCACCAATTTGCTCAGGATTCAAAGGTTTAAATATTTGTAAAAGGGCTCTGAAAGCAGCACAAAAAAGTGATGTTGCTCCAGGTTTCAAAGGTTAAAGTGTATTTCTGTGCCAACAATATCATGAAGTAGTTACCTACAAGTGTGGAGCACAGACTGTACATACGAACATAGCGGTCGTGCTGTCACCCGTTGGTTTGAAGGCTGTCATTTTGAAGCCTCATTTGTCTTTTAACCATCGCAATCTTGCTTTTTTGGAGCATGAAGTGACCATTTTTTGGCAAGAGGGTGGAGCTGAGGAGGATACACTTAGCTTTGATCCTTCTTGATTGACATGTCAATCAACGGATAGCAACCTGTCAATCATAAGGTAGCCACACCCAAAGCATACTCTGTTTTATCTTTTATTTTACTCTAAACTGGACTGTTATTTACAAAATGAACATCAAAGACGTGAGACCATGAACTTATTAGGGACAATTTTTACTGATGTAACAGGTCACTTGAAAAGTAAGGTAATTTTCTTATAGACTTCTAGAAAGAATGGAGGTTAAGGGCACTCTCACATGAGCTTCATTTTCAGACCCACAGATAACCCTTTGGTTAGAAGTCAGTGCAGACAACTTATTTCTAACAAAACTTGCCAGTGGGTGCTTTCTGTCTGTTGAATTGTTGAGGGACATTAGGGATGGAATTCAGAAATTAAATAACTGCGCAAAATCTCATATGTAACATTAATTTTACTACAAGAAATGTACTCTGAAATGTGCTCTCATCTTTTATACTGGAACAGAAATGGATGGAAATACAATTTCTTTTTTAATTCAAGGCAGCCAATTGTTTTTATTTATTACTAAAGACATGAAAGATCATGGAAGTGGTAGGATTAAGCAAGTTGTAGTTCAATTTTCACATATGCTCAGAATCATAGAGAATCTACAGAGTTTTAAGTGGGTGGAAAATTACTAATTCAATAAACTCGAGGAAAATATCTTGAATTAAACTGGTTGCCTCCAACTCAAATCATGTTGGCATCATCTGAATGATAAAAAATGTCGATCATTGTTTAGTACTGATGCTACTCCCAGTGTCTGCATCTGTATCCAACTAGATAAAAACCCCCCTGACAGTGAATATATTCAGTATATTAAATTACTGAGATGTTAACCCTCACTTTTAAGAGATGGAAACATTTCTCCCATAAAACTTCAAGGTATAATAATAATGGCAAGACTGGAATGAAAAATCCCACATGGACTTCTTAAAACTACTGTGCAACACATAAAAATGTCTCCTTATAATACAAATCCATGTCCTTAAATATTTTATTCCACTGGCCAATGCAGAATTTCAGCTGCTCTTGCTACAGCTTTATATTTATAGATCTGGTCTATTTGCTTGACTAGTAAAAGGCCTATGAATACAGTATTTATGTGTAGTAACTACAAAGAAAGTGATACCAAGTTATCTTCAACTCTTGCAATGTAGGCTACTATTACTGTGCAGAAAAGGTGTAAAAATGTACCAAATCCACAATTCACTTTAGAACTTTGAGTTCATATTTTAGTTCATTTATTAATGTTGTGCAATTATTGTTGTCTAAATAAGGTCTGTGGTTAACACAAGCTTAAAAGACTTTCATGTTTTGTTCTGTGACTTAAAATACATCGGTAAATAACCATCTTGCAAACTTTGAACCTTTTAAGTGTCTTAAAAAAGATGCTTGCTAACATGTGGCTAAATGAGACTACAAAACATTATCGGCAAACACAGCTTTACAGCCTCGTAGCAATGTAGTGCTTTATAGCCTAGCAATTGCTTTTTATTTCTGACGATTGTATTTAAGCTTTGAAATCTTCATAGTGATGTGAGGATTATCTTGCTGAACAAAACTTTTAAGCATCATATCATATAATTTCTTTACCACAGAGCTTATTTTCTGCAATATCTAAAATCCAATGCAAAATTCCCTTTGCAAGGGCACCAGGGCGACATTAGCTTCCAGGTTGGCCTACAGAAAGACGTCATCCCCGGGGCACTCTATACTACAGAATACATGACTCTGCTCTAACAGCTCCCTGTACAACCTTGGTTTTCCCTGGCAACTTTTGCCTCTTGAAAGAAAGAATAAGGAACACTGACCTCTGAGAACCTCTGCACATCCTGTGTGAGGGTCCCCACACGGCTCCAGTTGTAGTAGTTGAGGAACTTCACCACTGCTGGGTTCACAGCGTTGTCTGATGGGACGGTGCGGAAGAAATTGGGATACTTTTTCTTGTCTGCCAGAACTGGGGTTGTAGCTGCAAAGGACAGCTGGAATGACAAAAGAGAGGAACATACAGTAAGCCTTGAGTTTGACTGTTAGGGTTAAATCCTGCAGTCATAAATAATCCTGGCAACGGACTGTCAGATTATGCCGGTGTCACTTGAACTGTTGGTTCAGTAGCACAGTTCAGCACTGTGTCACTGAACCTAAAGCACCGAATGACAGATGCCTTTGGTCTGCCTTTTCTTTGGTCAGTGGCCTCTTGACATTTCAGCGATTAAACCATGGCAGCAAGTCCACCCATTCACAGTCTCGTGTGTACAAATCAAGTCTTTGAAATTACTTCAAATGTCAGCAAAATAGCCCCTTCAAAGTGTAACTGCAAATAGATATGTAAAAGCAGATCTGTAAATATTGGGTGGAACTGATGACCCCTGTATTCATGACCTTTCAAGCACCCTTCATACTGTGCCTGTGTGTGTGTGTGTGTGCGTGTGTATGTGTGTTTTCTTGGAGTATGCATAGGTGTGTGCATGTGTGTATATTGTGTTTGTGTATGTTTTTGATTGGGAGAGAAAAAGCAGCTTAGCACTATGATTCATCACTGGGTTGGTAAGTTAAAAGCATTTCCGTTCTTCACATGGAAGCAGTTTGAATCAGATTCCTCTCACACACACGCACACACGCACACACACACACACACACACACACACACACAAACAGTGAACCTCAAACACTAATTGCCTTTTTACACACACCTATTTTTCAGTTCAACAGCTGCAACCTAAGCAAGTTTAAAGCACATCAATTCATGTTCAAAAAAGGGAGGGTGTACCAAACTTTGAAAGGCAAACTTTTTAAAGTATTTTTCCAGAGCATTAACACGCTAATGAACTAAATATGATGCAGCGAGCAAGAACCCTCGCTGAATGCAATATAGTTGGAAAAGTTGGAGAGTGTAACTTAAACTGATACTGGTCTAGTGAAGATTTATTGAGCAATTATTATAGTGCAAGCATGCTCATGAAACATGACGAGGGCGTCTACAACTGGTACAAATTTGGTCATTCAGTGTTTTTGCACACATACATACACTATTATCAACAACAACTGTCCTCATTTCAACTCATTCCACCTTCATTTTTCAGTTCTATTTTAATCAAGTTTTGCTCTCTCTCTTTCACTTTGTAGCACATTTTAACAATAGGTCACTAATTTCCTCCAGAGGCAAAAATGGCTGTAATTAATTTTTGCATTAAAATTAGCATTTGCAAGTCTGTACAATGTCCAAACTAGCAGACGCTAGAATAGAAAAAGATCTGCCGCTTTGTTTAACTCACACTTTTTAAATTCAGTTTGAATGGTTTTATAAATAACTGCTACTGGTAGCATCATAGTATTATATTTGCAGAATTGTAACTAAATTTGCTAAAATTTTAGTCATTTGACTTGATTTTATATTTTAAAAAGCATGTCAGAAAAGGTATAGACATGTCTATGGCATTGCACAGACAAACATCAAAGAGACATTTGCTAACTTTCCAAGCAGAGGTATGAAAGGTACTTAATATTTAGGCACTAGCAGCAGAGCTGAGATAATAAGGCATCGTGCTCTATTTTCAACAACCTATCTGTGGTAATATAATGAGTGATATGAATCAGTGCAGGGTTAATTACATACTTTGTAGAGATTAAGCAGAACTTGTGATTCATGATAGCGATCAACGCAAGGATATTATAATTCCTGACTGAGACCACAAGGTACACCAGCAGATTTCCTAAAAGTGTGCGAAGGCCTTGAGGGGTTCAAGCACCTCCTAACTTAAAGAATGACTGTGATCTTCTCATTAAGCCTCTATCCACTTCTTTGCTACTCATTAATCACAGTACTGCTGGTATAATTGTACACTCGCTGAAATCAGATTACTGATAAAAATGTACTGCAGCATGGCTGAATAGAGAGTAACTGACATAGAATAACAGAAATGTGAAAAGTTATCAAAAGGATCAGAGGGAATTCAAAAGTCAAACATCATTTTTAGACTGAAGGACTGACAGTCCCGGGAATATACTGTATGGTGATAGATAGCTGTAGCTAGTCTTGATAGGGACATTTTTTTTTTTATTTTTTTTTAATTTAAATACAGGTGACTTAAAATTCTATCAAATAATCTTGATGAATGGCATTAGTATTTCTGTTAAAGAATGTTGTCCTCTGTATATCATTTTTTACCATGGTCCAATTTAATACTCGATTGTGGAAAACAGCAGGATGTCAGCTAATACCAGATAATGGACAGCTACTAAATAGCTTAAATAGCTCCAGTGAAACTCTGTGTTCACCATTTTCAATTATTGCACTGATTACATTGTATCAGCCTATATCTCAAAATGAGTACCCATAGCAACAGGGATGCAGTCAAAGCCTTGGCATCATGTATTTGTAAAGATATTGATAATGAATTGGAAACAATTACATTGTTAAATAGCTAGCTAGTATAGTTGTTTAATATATTGTCAACCTACATTTACTGTCTGTCAACTGTTTGCAATATTGTTGATGTTAAATTAGGGGTGCTAATTAAGATTTTTTTTTAAGTATTAATGAAAGGTCTTAATCATTCTCTTTGGTATATGACAATGGTCTAAGTGGGATAATGCCCTTTGAGGTGTCCATTATCAGGAATTAATGGATTAGTTCCTGATAATGGACACCTCTTTGGGTATTATCCCTTACATATTACCAAAAAATAGAGCCAAATTGCACGTCTGCTACCCTCAACAAACTCTATGTCATCAGCCGAGCCATTTAGGTGCATCCCAAATCTACAATTCTTCACCAAACCAGTGGGAAACCCTCAGTTTGGCCCTCTAAATTACCACTTTCTGCACAGACCCACAGGGGTTTGTGTTCACACATCAACGAGACAGGCTTTTAAAACAACACATGGATTACAGCCATCAATTAAGCAGGAAGAAAGGCCTTTATCTTGCTACCACTGCTAAATCCAAAATCACCCACCAGTCTTAGAGGGCTTCAAGGGGTCTTTCCAGCATTGCCTTAATCTCCGTTTAGCTAAGGCTGTTTGCTACACCCACACTGGGAGATGCCTCTATGGTTCTCTAATAAGAGCTAGTGATCTTCTAAAACCAAATTGATTGCACCAGTCCTCTCACGACTGCACAGCGAAGAGACTTTGTGGTCAGAAGTAGACCCACAACCTCATTCTTTCCCCCCCTTAGGTGTTTTAGGCTTGCCTGGGTGTTTTGTAGGAGTTGTTTTTGCTTTTGGCACAATTTTACTTGCATCATTTGATACACTGAGTACTGAACTGAGAATTCCAGATGCACTACAGGAATAAATATTGATCAACAGACACACATGCTGAATCTTAAACTTTACTGGAGTACAGGTTATATTTTTCTGTTTTCTTTGAGGGGGGGGGGTATAAACATTGATCTGAGCCACATGCCAATGCAAAATAATGACTTAAGGCCTTGACATATACGCATCGAATATTGTATTTCATCAATAAAACTCAACTCAAGATAAGTGGGTCCCTGTGCTGTGAATCAAAATGGACCGTGGAAAGCAGAAAAGAAAAATTTGAGTATTAAAGTCCGATCATGACATTAGATGAGTCTCGCCATCTGTTTGATGTCAGAGCAAAATCTAGGACAGTCACAAAGATACGTCTTGTTTGGCCACTGAATCCAGGTCAGTTGACGAGAAGGGCTTAAGTTTCCTACAATAAATTCATGATGTTCTTTTCTGACAACTCAAACCAAAGCCTACAGGTCAATCCAAGTCAGCTTTGGCACAATTTTGTGAGGACAGTGCATTAAGACATTTAATATGAAAGGGAGCTCCAATGTATTATTTAAAGAATAAGCTAGTCTTTATCTAACTCTGTTCAGCCTTTTCAGAGGAAAAGCCAAAAATAGTTCCATGATATCACACATCTGAGAGTAGTGGCTTATGTAAGAGGGTTTTAAAGAGGGCCGGCCCAAATTGGATGGTCTTTGGTGGAGAGCTCTACACCAGTGTCAGATTTACACATGCAGTGTGCATAAACACACACACAGATCACGCACAGGTTAAAAGGCACATGAATTCACACACTCTCTAACCACAGAGCTCTCTGATACACACAAACTATAGTAGCCTTTTTTTGCCAGTAGTAATTAAAATTGTGGCATTGAGCTCAGAGCAGCCTCTCGCTCTCATCTTACCACAAGGTCACTGAGGCTCTTGATAAATCCACTGAGGATCCGTCTGGCCCCACTGAAACACAACGTTTTTGTGGAGACTTGAGGTGAATTGCTGATCCCATCGCAGAGGTGATCCATTCAGACATTCTGTACACACACACACGCTTATCACATTCCATTTGAATCGAGTACAAAAGCTTTGGTGCCTCTACGTTTGGGCTTATTCAAGTCACAATCAAACTAGTTTTATGTTTATGCATGGAGGAAAAATGAGATAGGGGCCAAGAATAGAAAATAACAGGTACAGAGAGAACGAATTAAAGAGCAAGGCGAGATGTTCACTGCTGATTCACCAAGTATAACACAAGTGAATAAGGGTTTATGTATCAGATTTCATGATACTTAGCTGAATGAATAGATTACATTTTGAAATTTTGAAGTCAATCACTGATTTTGAGTAATAGTGTGCCTTGACTGATCACTATACCATGTTCTCTCAGATCCTGGATGCTGATGCTTGGAGAACACCAGGCTTAGTTTTTTGGTTTGTTCAGTGCCCTATCTTTGTGATCAGTTCAGTTCCCTTCCTGAACTGATCTTTTCTTATTTTTTGTTTTGAGTTCGGCAAATAAATCATTTCAGTAGAATTATAAGTATTTGACTTTTTTATCAAAATAAAATAATTGGTATATTTTTATTCTGTGACAACACACTGACATAATGTGAGGAGTTCTTTCTTATGATATGCATTTTTGTTTTGTTTTTTTTAATTCATAAAACAAAAGGGCTCATTTTGCTGTTTGGAATGCAAAAAAAACTTGAAGCTCAAAACCACTCACAAAGCAGATACAACCTAATAATTCTAATGGGGTGAAATATATAATCTTTTTGAAGTTTAAAAAAAAAACACAAAATGACTCATTTCACTTTAAGAATTTTATCTATTTGGTCTGATAAAAATCTGAAAGTCTAGAAAAACTACACAGTTAAATCATTTTACTCCCATTCAAATTAGTAGAGCTCTAATACCTGATGTTAGCCTCGTGGCTGGCAGAAGTCTCTGGTGCACTTGCTTTATGAGCCCCACAAAGTAGAAAATCAGGATAATTTTATTCCCAGGAAGTTGACCTTTTTTGGCTTCATGCCCCACTTAGCAACTTTTATAGAAATGAATGGGGCCATGGCTCCAAGACTGTATCCAGTTCTTTTTACACATCCATTAAACCAATCAAATATCACAGAGATTTCCCTAACATACCACAAGTGTCACCCTCATGGTGGTGTTACAGGAGAAGTCAGGACATCATCGAAGTCTCTAGGATACGATACGATACGATACGATACGATACGATACGATACGATACGATACGATACGATACGATACGATACGATATGGTGCGATGCGATGCAACAAATGCAATGCGATACTTTACCATACCGTCCATAATACCATTCATCTTGGACTCAGATGCTGTGCTTATTAATGGCATCACAGTCACAATAAAACAATCCACATATAAACAAAACAGCACTAGCTGTACCAAATCACCCAGTAAATTAAAATAAAAAATATATTTAAAAAAAAAATTAAAATTAAAATACAAAATATTGCACATACATTGCACATAACACATAGTGCACACACCCCATTGTTAACACATTATGGAACTATTGCACAATCCTTGCAGCTCTAAACAGCATTGTTTAAAATAATTTATCATCTGGGAACCATGACTGCCTTTACAAAATGTTACGGTAATCCTTCCAGTGGTTGCAAAGATATTTAAGTCTGGAGCAAAGTGAAGGACCAATTGCATGGCAGACATTACCATCCAGGAAGCTATACTGCTAGTGTGGCTAAAATGATTGATTGCTATGACCACCCCTCACCTTAGGTGCACCTTAGGTGCATATTTGTGCTCTTTGCATGAGTTAGGTGTTGTGAGTCTGTGGGTGAGATGAATGTGGTTTGTCTTTCAGACCACATTACAGCACAGCCACAAAAGATTGTTGCAGCCAAAGACCTAGATATAGTTGTTAAAGCCCTTATTAACAACATGCACTGTGAAATGTTTCTTTGTTTATATCTCCTGCAATATAGCTGCCTGATTTGGCATGGGATTGGATCAATGGTGCATAAATTAAAGGCAACAAGCCTTACAACCTTTCCTAGTACAAGCAGTTTGAAGGAGAAATAAGGAAGATGCAAGAGTGTGTCTAATCACATTGACGGATCTAATAGCATTGATTGGTCCTAGCGGGACTGCTTCGCAATAGGATCTGCTGCTGCTAATTGTGTGGTTGGCCTTTGAATAATGAAGTGGCTATCATGGAGAGGCTAGATAAAAAATGAATGGTAGGTAAATATCAGCTCATTCACACTGCTTTGCTTCTACCTTTCATGTTTATTATGCCAAAGGCGTTACATCACAGACTATTCTGAATCTCTGGCTATGTTATCTGACAGCATCCCCAATGTATTCTAAACACGCAAAAAATAAAAGGACACAAAAATGGTGTTTGTGCCTTATATAGAGAGGAAGAGACAAAAAATGAATCCATCCGATAATAATTCTTCCAAATAGTTCCAGTTAAGGAAAATTGATGTTGCTCCACTAATGTTCCCCACTTATCCAATAGCAAGCATTTAAAAACAAGCTGTCATTCTTTGATCAAGTATCTTGGTACAAATATCAATAAGTTCATACGTTTTGTGGAAAAGCATAATCAATATTTCAAAAACACACATACAAGCTACAAAACATCCCAAAATAAACACCCATTTTAAAAATCAATTTCTAACTCTACAGTCTTCAAATACAAATTTCAAAATGTCTGGATATTGTTTTCTAAACTTTTCCAGTTTTCCGATGTAGTTGCTGTGCAAGTGTGCTGCAGTAAACACTTGGAGACAACATTCACTATGCACAAAATACTCAGATTCTATGACAACATTTGCATATATGTAGTAGTGTTACACTACTGTTGATTCCTCCCAAAAGAGAAAAAAGTAGTTTGTTGGAATTTCCCATAATGCCAATATAAGGCTTCTCATACATTCATTTATTTGTAGCGGCACGCCACCATTAAAACATCTGCCACCATGTATTGATTTCACATTTCTGGAGCTGGATCATTCATCAACACATTATTGGAATATATATGTGCCGAGTTATTCATTTCGCCACACTCTCGGAGAGCAGATTGTACTCAGGGTACGGACGGAGCAGTAGAACGGCATGCATAGTGAAAAGGAAACTGCGCTGAGTCTAAAAGTTTGCTTTCAGTCGCCTCTCCAGCAGCTGCTCCCTTTGTCCATTGATTTGATCAGCTCTGAACAGACAGACAGATCATTTATCCAACCTGTGACTTCTTAAACTGCTGTAAGGAGAAAGAAAAGAGAACTCATAATGAGTTCCACCTGTGCTGCGTTCAAGGACCTGCAAAAACTTCCATTTTTAGAGAAGTGACATAGAATGATAAAAGAGGGACAAACACACAAAAGATAACAGCCACTCCTACCACAGTCATACGGTCATATGGTTGTTCCGTCGTACCATTGCACCATCGTATCGTCATACCCACCGCCAAACATAGACTCTAATTCTGGGGGAAACATTGCAATAATAATAGGGTCCATATTTTCAATGGGTTATCTGAGGCTACAATGAATCTTACACACCTGCAGTCAAGTTACCTGCATGTCACATTTTGATTGGCAGCACCCCAGAATAACACACTTTCGAGAGGTGCTTTGAGGCAACTTCAGCGAGTTATAAAACGGAAAGAAAAGGTTTCATAATTGCAACAGATAGTATCAAACAACTTCAAACGCTCAGCCCACCCCAGACTATTATTTCTACCTTCGCCCACAACACAACAGATTCAAAGCCCATCCATCCTGATGGAGCCCAGAGACCCCGTGCAGAGTAATAGCTAGGTAATAGCGGTGCTGTTGATCAGGAAGCACAGAGGTGGTCCTGGGGTTTATTCAATATTCAAGAGAGGCATTTGGTGCGCCATGGGAGCACCCAGCTGGAGAGGCGGCAGTGAGGGAGAAGCTTTGGACCCCACACCAACCACATCCAGAACTCATTAGTACCAGGATGAAGGAGGGAAAGAGAGATGAATATTGCAGGTAGATGGAAGAGGAACTGTGGTGATGAAGTAGTAAGACACGGAGTTGGGAAGACAATAGAGGGTACGAACAGGGAATCTGAAGAAGAGAAAGATGAAATTATGAGACATCAAGCCATCAAGTGCCTTTTGTGAATCTGATTATCGATCTTCTACTGCAGTAGTGAAGCTGGTATGTGTGGGCTACACAAGTATAAAAAGACAATTCACACATTCATCATCTCATCTCATTTTAAAGTAAGGGGGTTAAATGGAGAGGAGTGTAACTGCTCATCTCCACTGCAATTTAGCTCTCTGATATGAGAGTGATGGAGAACATATTGCTGCATGGATTGACGACTAGGAGAGAGATAAAATGTGCTCATAGCACACACAGAACAAAGTGGCTTCAGGTCCACACTATGCACAGTAGGAGGGAAACATTACAGCTTCCTACACAGGCTTGACCAGGTGTGAGAGAGTGTACACTCACTCTAGTACAAGTGTGTACAAGTCTACACACATAAATTCAGGCTTTGTCTCTACTGTGCTGTTGATGTCTCACTATAAAGACTAACTTACATATAGGGCTGGGCAATATGGGTGAGATTTCATACCTAAATCCATCAAAAAAAGGATAAAGAATCATAATGAATTGTCACCATGCCTGCCTCACACACACATGAAAAACCCAAAGAAATATATAGGCTGTATGTGAGAAAGGGACCTTTTACTGGACACTTATTGGTATTATTACCCTGGACGTAAACACTCGCAGATATGAACGCACACTTGAAGATAAGCATCATAATCGATTTTACTAAGTATTGGATTTTCATCTTTCCATATGGCTAAGAGCTATTTTAGATGAGACACATTAGCCATGTGTGTGCATGCTTGTGTGTACTGTATGTGCACCTAAGTGTACTGTATGTGCTGAGCATCCACACAAGAAGGTAGAGAAGAGGAAGTGGAGGCTGACTGTGCCGATGCCAGTAAACAGATGATATGGGTGCATGTATTGCAGGCATTAGAACAGCACAGTGATTACTGATGGCATGCTTTCCTCAGCATAATTTTACAATAAAATCTTAATTTAACACTGATACGAAAACTAATGATGGGATAAAGAAAACATCTCCTTGTTACTTTTGAGTTCAAAGATAAACTGATGTTTGGAGATAAAATGCATATGGCTACATTTAGAATATTACTTTTACAATAGTATATATTGACATAACTGATTTCAAAATAAAGCACTGGGTTTAATATACAAAGGGAAAAGAGACATAAAAGAAAAATAAAGTAAAATAAAGGAAATATGATAATAAATACTTGACGGACTGGTGTGCAGGATTTAGTGGCATAGAGCTTTGATGATCTCCTCTCCTAAACAAATATACTCTGTGATCTGATCAAAGCAGTTTCATGTTTTAAAAAATTAGGGGCTTTCTGAGTCTGCTCATCATGGAACGCCAATGGCCCCATCTGGAGCCAGTGTTTGGTTTGCCTGTTCTGGGCTACTGTAAAACAATGGCGGTGCAACATGGGGGATGTGGACAAACCTCTAGGTAAATATAAGCAGTTCATTCAAATTTATCAAAACACAACTTTTATGTTCTTTTTTTTAAGATGATTTCCACAATTTGGAATTTTGCAACATTACAGCAGCAGAGGTAAAGTGCAAACAGGAAGTATCATTACAAAAACAGACACAGCAATATAATAGTAAGTACCTTTTGGTTAAAAGGAAAAATGATAATTATAAATATAGATTTAAAATTTTTCCCTGTTTGTTTAATCATTTTTCAAATCTACTAATTTCTTGCAATTTATAGAACATTTCTTGTCAAGTTGCTCATTGTCTTTTTTCCCTTTTTTGGGGGTTTGTTTTTTTTTTAAAGAAAAAAAAGGAAAACCACACTGTGATCACTATAAAGGTACAGAAAATTCACTTTCTATTTCTACTTTAGAAAAAGGCAAATGGCAGAATTCACATATTGTGGGAGAAACAGTAACCCAAACAGGTTGATCTCAACATCAAAACAACAGTAAAAGCTGTCTTTATTTGTGCAAATGCCAGATTCTGACACTGCAATGTAGTGTGACAGGATACTACAGTACCCATCATCACATGCTCTGCCAACTAACTGGCTTCTAGACAGGTGAGTGATGTGGCAGTCGCCTCCTCTCTAATAGCTTATGGACCCGCTGCTGCCCGTGCTTTAACATGTCAGTCATGCTATAGCTCATGCCATATAAGGTACACACGCACCACACACGGACTGAGTGATGCTCTGCTTATGTTGCTGGCCTTACCCCATCACATCATTCTTATATCAGGTCAGTCGTTTAGACCTGCTTTTCATTCCGAGTCTCTCCTCTCAGAACCTCTCCCTCCTCATATTTGTGTCTGGCTTCACAACGGTGCTGAGTACAACGCACCATTTTGGACAAATGTCAGACTCAGTAATATGAGGAAGAGCTGTCCGATGACAGGTCTTATTTGATTAAAATGATGTATTGCCTCTGACATCAGGATTGGTCTTGCAATAGCAAATCATTTGCACGCCTAAAACCTTTCACCTGCTCCCTAACATGCATTTAAACCTGCCGCACAAGGTTTGATGTTAAGGGCAGCCTTGTCTGAGCACTCAATTGCACATGCACATTGCTACTAAACCTGTGCTGTGCAAGCATTCAGCCTTTCCTGCGTTGTGTTCAACGACTGGATTGCCCTGCACGAGCATTCAATCATACACGCACTGCTGCTGAATCGCTGCTGTGCCAGGCAGAGGCTTTCATTTACTGCCCGCAGGTATTTCAATCCACCATGCACGGACATCTCAACCCACACACGCAACGCCTCCTCTTCTAAGGTTCCCCTTGTTCAGTTTAAGTCCACACACAATAGACAAGTGTTACAGTCGGAAGAACAAGATGTGCATGCAAAAGAAAGTGACGAAAAGGGCTGAGAAGATAGCAAAGAGTGAGAATAAGGAAACAGCAAAATAGAGTGAGGACACAGTAACCTGTTACACCCAAATCTGTCATCTCAAACGCATTAAAGCCAGCCAAAAAAGTCAGAAACCAACTGTTAAGAATCCCAAATAACACAAAATCCGAGATATAGGGCACAAGCTTGAGGGTTAAGGCTCGAGTTAATCATTGATAGGCTGATGGCTGCTCATCTCACTTGTTAATGCTGTGTAAAGCAGTTTGAGCTCAGATTAAGATGCTTAGGCTCTTCCCTCAAGCTGACCACTTAAGGCTACATCACTGACACGAGCTGCAGTGTGCAGTAAGCTTGTGGGCTCTTTTCTTAGGTCATGGGTGACCTCAGTGCTTGACTTGTCTCACAATCGAATGTGTAGATAGATGTAGCTTTATAAGTGTCAAAGGTAAAAAATGCATAACAGTACTTGTGTGCCTACAAAGTTAACTAAAGCTGTGAATCACCCCATCTTACAGAACATGAGCTCCATCTTATATTGCTAAAGAATTCACAAGGGCCTATTTGTCATACAGTGTAATCATCATCATCATCATCATCATCATCATCATCATCATCATCATCATGAACATAATCCATATAGCACTTCAAAAATAAGTTCCAATATGCTTTACAAAGGAAAAAAAAAAACCCCAGATAATATACCACATTTAAGTAGAATTAATACACTAATGACAAGAAAGGTATGAATTACTATATCCCAGTATCATCAAGTAAGAAATCCGATTCAAGAAAGCAATTCTGAGAAAGCACATTTTTAAAGCTTTGAAACCTGGAGTGACATCACTTTTCTTGTGCTGCTTTCAGCTGCCTTTCACATGAACTGAAACCTTTGAATGTTTGGCAAATTGGTGCAATTTCTTTCAAAACATGGGGAAAAGGCTATAAGCAATTTGGGATGAAATGTTTCATAAATTACAAGGAATTAGTAGATTTAGATTTTTTTAAAGCAAGTGAAAATGCCTAGTTGAAAAAAAAAGCTAGGGAAAAATCATATTTATAATTATCATGATCACATAATTAAATTTATGTCACACAATTATTATAATTTTAAGCACTTTTTCAAGACTGTTTCCTTGTTTAATTTTTTTTTGCTTCTTATTTTCAGGTAATTTTTTTACTTTTTGAAAATTTCTTGTTAGATTTTGGGTCATTTCTTCTCCACTGCTCATTGCCTTCCTCCCATATTTTATTTATATGAGAGAACACAGCCAGCCTGCCTGACTTCTCTGATCTCAGGTCAGTCATGGGCTACAAAGGCTCGGTCTTGTCTGTTTTTTAACCTAAGATTTACTAATTTACCTCTAAAAGAGGATCTTAGACTGCAAGCAAAATCACAAGGGATTAGTAAATAACATAATCTGGGGCCAGCCCCAAATGTGCTTTAGAAGTTGTCATTAAAATTTTTAAAGGTCTAGGGTGAGTGGTTTTTTCAGCGCCTTAGAATGAGCTTTATCTACACATGAAGCAGGTCCTCAAGGCAGTTCATGTGTTTGCATTTTTGTGTCCACCACCATAGTTTAATACGTTTGGCACACAAAAGAAGTTTTAGTTCTGCAACCTCACCACTAGATGCCACTAACTGCTACACATTGGACCTTTAAATCAATTCTATAATGTAAAGGAAACCAATAGGGATGCTTAAACATGTGTTATTTGGACTCAGTTGTTCATTTGTTTTATTAATGAAATAATCAATTGTATTTTCTGAGTAGTTTTGCTATATCATTTTGAATTAGTTAAAGTTTAAAGAGTAAAGCTGTCTGTGCTTGGCATGTTAGATGTGTCATGTTAGATGTGGCAGTTCCATGGACCATTAATCAACACAAGGCGCCACTTGTCACTGCCGTGTCTCTGAGAATGAGAAGCAGGAAAGATGGGACACCCCCTTCTCATCACCTCTGCCATGAGAAGGGCTTGTCGGACTCTGCCATTCTTCATATGGCCGTCTGTCGACATGCTGCCCTTGAGCGGAGGAGATGAGTGGCAGTGAAGCATCGCTATCACAAACGGGATCGGGTGGAAAGCATTTTCTTATCGATCCGGGTGTGGTGGAGTGTACGGCAGATATTGACAGGATCGGTTGTGAAATGAGAAGAGAGGATGTGATGCCCACTTAAGCTGCAGCGTGTGAAGTCAGGTACCGGAGCATGTTGATGGGTGAGCATGAGTGAGCATGTTTAAAAGGATGGATGACATAATTTCATATGCCAGTGACTAACAGCAAATCTGAATGACACAGGTGAACTATAACAGCTGTTCTACCCTTATTTCATCACACCAAGGGACAGTTCAGCCCAAAAATAAAAAAAAACACATATTTCCCCTCTCACCTGTAGTGTTATTGATCAATCGAGTTTGTTTTGTTGTGAACTGTCATGTAGATATCGGCCAACAAGACATCTGTCTTCTCTCCAATATAATGGAATAAGATGGCACTCTGCTTGTTGAACTCAAAAAGCCCGAAAAATAAATTTGAAAAACTCAACAACAATGTTTCTTTCCACAAATCATGACCTGGTTGCTCAAGATAATCCACAGACTTTGTTGTGAGCAGTTACATGTATGAAACTATTTTCTTTCTACAGAACTACATCTGCCAACCCAATCCCCTGGCAGAGAGAAATATGCATCTACTCATGGATAAGAGACTCGTGCTGATGACAGCGTAAGATGTAAACATTAATGGCATCCTCCTCAGCTAAGCTGTAATGTTAGCTAGCAGTAGATGCATGCTCCCTTCGGCACGGTTATACAGTTGGCAGGTGTACTTTGGTAGAAAGAAAATAGTTCCTATATGAAACCGCTCACAACGAGGCCTATGGACTACCTTAAGTGGCCTGGTCATGATTTCTGGAAAGAGACATTAGTGTTTAGTTTATTAAATTGACTTGTATAGGCACTTTGATCACCACAAGCCGAGTGCATCTAGTTCCATTACACTGGAGAGAGGGCATCTCTACAGCCGAACACTCAGCACTGTGCAAAAATACAAAAATGCAAAAATATATTCTTGATTGATAAACAGCTCCTCAGGTAAAAGGAAAAATATGTGTTTTTGATTGGGGTTGAACTGTACCTTTAAGATCACTTTTGGAGTTTTACCATATGTTTAGGCTACTTAGTGTCACGGCAAACTTGCCAAACCATGGACGCAGAGAAATCAGTGAATACTCAGGGGAAGGTGGGAGGAGGGGGCTATGAGTGATGGTATTCTGCTTCCTACATAACTATTCTATTTATAAATTGAGATTTGATACTGTAACCTGATATCTCACTGTGCTCCCTGCTGCTGCCACTTGGCTGCCTATGAATGATTAATGAGCAGATACTGAACTGTAGAGACCATTATTGTTCTCCCCCCTCCCTTTCCATTCCTCCTTTTCCATCCATCTCTCTATACACTGATTCCTTCAGGGAGGCAGGGGATTACATTGCATGAGCTAGTATTTTTCACTGCTTACTTGGCCAGGTTGTAGTAAACACACCACAGAAAAATGTCTATGTCTTCATATTTAGAATTAAAGTGAAACTCCTGCCAAAATTTTTTGAGCATTAACTGCCCCCAGTGGACTAAAGGAAGTGTGGCTTCAGTCATTTTTAAAGGCCCTAAAACTAATTCTCCCTCAATCAGCTTTTTACTGTGAGTGGTAGGATAAACAGTCCGTTTTTCCTGCCAAAGTTATATTACAAACTTCATATTTTAGATGTATTTTTTTGCATTCTTTTTATTTTTATCTGTGGTTTTTTATTACTTTGACCCTTTGAAACCTAAGCAAATTTCTCGATTTCAGCCAAAAACATGGAGAGAGGACAATGAGCAACTTAACAAGAAAATTGCTCAAAATTAGCAAGAAATGAAAGACAAAAAAATGACAAGAAAGCGAGCTGAAAATAAGCCACAAAAGGGTAAAAAAAAAAAAAAAATACAAGAAAATGACTAGAAAATTAGACAAAAACAAGAGAAATTACCCTAAAATTAGCCAAAAAGGATACAAAAGTAAGAAAAATAAATGAAACTTAGAAAATGACCTAAAAATGAGCCAAAACAAGGAAATTACCTGAAAAAATATGCATATATATACACACACACATACAAAAACAAATTAGAAATGAATTTCTAATAATTTCCTCTGTCAACTTTGAAAAATGAATAACTAGAAAAAGACAAACAAATAATTTCAGGTCATTTACTTGTCATATTTCCTAATTCTTAGTAATTTGTGAGGCATTTTCAAAGTTCTAGAAGAAAACAAAACATTTTTCTCAGGTTTGAAAGAAAAACTGATCTGTCTATCCAGGTTTCAAAGGTTTAATGGTATTTGTCAGTTACTGTTTGTGAACACGTATCTGTGAAAAATTGGAAATAAAAGCCAACCTGAGATTCACTCTCATTTGGCATTTCGCCTTGATAAATGGGCGTTTTTACAGCTGTGTCTCCTGGATGTCTGCTGCTTAAGGTCTGACACCTCGTCTGAGTCCTGTGGGGGTAATATGCTCATAAACGACCAGACCCAAAACTTAAGAGGATAGTAAGAAAATACAGAGGGAGAGAGTTTGTGACAAAATAGTAACATAACACACTTAATAGATTCCTTGCTGAGACATAGATGAGAGGACTGACACCACTCTCATGTCTTTATGAAATTAGCTAAGTTACAGCCCACTCATTAAAATGTTATATCTCATCTGTGGAAAAATTAGAGAGTAAAAATGACACAATGTTGCTTTATGGGGGGTTATGTGGCAGACCATTTTTTTGGCCGAGCACAGTAAGCCTTGTCGTCACTCTTCACGGCACAATAACTTCTTCACTTCTTCAGTAACTTCTTCACTGGTTGCCTGGCAACCATTGAAGAAGTTACTGTGCCTTGCCAAGAAATAGAATACCTACTATTTTAGCAGCCCAAACCTAACACCACATTGACTGCAGGACATGAACCCCTCCCTATATTCTCTCTGTAGCATTACAGTGCCATTCTATGGACATTTTGAGAGATGTTTGTTTTCCCCGCCATGAAATTCATTGCCATTGGAATCCATTTATGGTTACACTAATCCATCAAGCTGCTTTTTTCTGTCAATAAGGAGGACACAGTTGTTATAGAGCTAGTCTTTATGATTCCCAAGGGGTGGATGTTTCATTGTCTAATGATTTGGGATGAATTTATAGATCAGAAAAGATTTTTTTTTTTTTTACAGTGACAGCTATTGAAACTAATGTTTTCACCTTCTTAACAACCCATAAAAAATGAATTCCCCTATGCCACCCTCATTTAAAGCTAAGCTGCCTGATATTTCGTCGCTCCTAAAATTGGAAAACAAGTTAACATGTAGAGGTTCTTCTGACAGATTTTATTCCCATTGCAAGCCGCTGATTGCTTATGCTGCTCAGTTTGCCCCGAGTGAAGTGTCACTGTAGTAGCGCCTGGTGCATGTCTGAATTAGGCACATACCTTCCTGCCTGTATGCCACACATATACAACAAGCCACAGTATAAAATCCCTATGTTTATGTATACATTAAGATGTGTGTGCCTGTGCATTTCTTTACAGGCTATAATTAGTAGTTCTTCACCCTGAGGTCTTCAAGAGTCTGACTCGATGGCCTGAATATCAGCAACTACTTCTTTTTTTTTTTCATTATTTCTGAACATTTTTACAAGTACCTGTCTTACCTTTAATAATGTTCTGTCTGTGAATTTAATTTTACTAAATTTTATGTTATATAGCAATTTCTACTGTACATTTCTACTGCTTCATAATGCCACTGGCCATTCCCATGAAATAAATTTGTGGGATGGAATGGGATTAAAATGATGAAACGTACATGATGGAAAACAAAAATATTGTCACATGAAGACATACATATTGGAGCTATGTTTTGTAACAGCTAGGGAAAATAAATTTGCAGATAGGCCAATGTTACATTAACTGGAAGGTTATCTACAAAAAATACTGTAACTATTTCATTACACACAAAAAATATTCCAAAAAAAATTCAATAATTTTTCCAAATTCCGTGACTTCTCAAGGCCTGAAAAATGTGATTGTGAAATTCCAGGACCTTTTCTAGGTTTTCCATGACTGTGGGAACCCTGTAAAGAAGTTCAAGTTTAGTTCCTCAAAAGACAAGAAGATCTCACATACTTGGCTAATCTTTCTATCTATTTAGGCAAAATTACTTCAAAATGAAGTCCCTTATTATGATTGACATTTTGTATGAAACACTAACGTTGGCCTAACTAAACCCCCCCCCAATATCTTTCACATTTCACAAACTTTTGTATTCTCTTACCTCCTCTCGTCTGATGTAAAAAAAAAAAGCTGCTTCACAAATAAAGATTGCAAACGGGCACACATGCACAACCACACAGATGTCCATGGATTAACAAGTACTGCATGTCCCCGCTTTAACACAATGTTTTATCTTCTGGCCTGAGAGAACAGAATGGGGGAAGCTGCAACACAATTGCTTCCTAAAAAAAACTGTAGCCCATCTTTCCCCAGAGGAGGAAGGTACATGTTTACCAATGCTAAGTAAAGTATTAAGACAATTGATAGAACCGCCAATAAATGGCTCGGCGTAATATTCATTCTATAATAGGTTATGTATGGGCAGTGCAGGGGAAGCCCACACATAGGAGATTCATGTTGTGAGTGGGCAAACATTTCACTAGAGACAGCCAGCATTTGCAAATTACTATCTTTTAAGTTGGCAGACATCGACAGAGTGAGTGCGAGAGAGAGAGAGAAAGAGAGAGAGAAAAAAAGAGAGAGAGAAAGCATTTACAGCCCATACTTATGGGATGTATTGGTCCCATTTGGTCCAATAATATTCAGATGTGACTCTTCCCCTTGCTTTTCAATTAAATTGTTAATGAAGGCAATGATAAATAAAGCATGGGTACACAGAACAGACACAGCATGTAGGATAGAAAGGAAGAAGAGAAAAACACAGCCTCTGTGCCAAAGCAAGAGATGATGCAGGGAACACCCAGATGGTTTCATGAGCAACGCTGTCTCCCTCTGTCTCATTTGTGTTCTCCTGTAAATTCTCTGTCTTTTTTTCTCCCCACCCCTCTCCAAGGATGGCAGCATCTTGTGTTCATGCAAAGGAGAACAAGAATATGAGGTGGGAAAAGAAAAGGATGCATGCTGATTGCTCATAAACAGTTAAAGCTAGGAAAAATAAAAGCAAATGCTTTGAACGAGGGAAAAAGGTGATTTCTGTTCTGTTGTACAATGAGATGCCTTCCGATCACATTTTATTTCCTCTTATGTTTATGCCTGAATATCCTGTATGTCTAAGCCTGGATGATTTCTGAGCCAATAATAGGTTATCAACGATTTATTGTCATTGCTAGGGCTGTCCTGAAAACCAGTCTTGCTGCATCAAAGCTTTGTTGAGGTATATTCTCGATTAGTTTTAAAAAGGAATACATCACCAGACAGCTAAGTTGTAACTTACAGTTTTAAGGTGATTTGCCAAGCTGGTTGTAGATTTGTGAGATGCCAGTTTTCTTTGGTACATCTGGCACTTGCCTTTTTCCGGGGTCATCGTCAATGTTACCTTGTGTCAAGTCTGCTCTGTGGACTAGATGCTTTCTGTTGAGATGCTTAAGTATTGGCGTCATGGTACTCCGGTCGGCTAGTTTGCTTTTACATTAGATGCACTGTAAAGAGTTTTAGTTAGTTTCAGCTGGAAGTGATTCCAAACTTTGGGTACCCTCTGTCTTTTTCTCTGGCTTGTCTCGTCTCCTTGCCCCCAGCTATCTTCTCTGTCTACTGTTATTTTCCAATTGTCAATCAATTCACGTTGCATGGGTGTATGATTTTAGGTGTCTTTTTCACATCATGTGTCCACATCGTAAGCACAGTGTGTCACAGCAATAATCATCTGTACAAAACTCTGTATAGTTATATGGATGATCAACACATTTTCATCCCAACTTGTCACATGGTGCTGCTTTGTCATCTATGTCCTCTTTTGGCATTTTAGGTATCCTTCTGCGTCTGCTGTTTATGCTTCAAGATGGTGCTACAGTGATGTCAACAAATGCACATGGTGGGATGATGCAGCACATGGTTATGTTTAGGCAACAACAGCACATGGCAACCAATGCCAGGATGTCAACAAGCGCACATGCTGGCACGGACAATAAGAACCAGGGAAAAAAGTCATGGATGGTTAGGTTTAGGCATAAGAGGTAAATGAAAAGGTGTAGAATAAAAACATCACAATCACATGGGAAGCAAACTCCGGGCTCCCACATGAAAGTCAGTCGTCTGTAGGACCCATCCACGACCACTCCCATCCACCCACCCTATAGGTGTCCTTGTGCGCCTTATATTATGTCATGACTGAAAGCGTTTCACCCTAACACCGTGCCTTGTGGCGTGACATACTTAAGCTAAAAGCACTGATAAAGCGAAGGTATTTGACAAGTTCGTAATGAGAGCGGGCTGGGATGGTCGATAAGTTTTAGTAATTTGCTTTCCAGAGGAAACCCTGTTTCACATTAAACATTATTGATCAGCGCAGCTTTAATAAGGGAATTTAATGGATGAACACCACAAATATTTGCTGATATAAGTTATGTATGCATAGAAAAAAAAATTGGTATCAGCCTAATGGTCGGGCTCTTGTGTCTTATGTGCATCTGTGTGTGTTGTATATCTGCTTGTGCTGTTTGTCTGCGTCAGTAGCTGAATTCCTTGATTGCTCAAGTGAAGGATCCCATTACAGAGGTTCAGCAATATGGAATCTAATACAGCACTGCAGCACTGCTGGAGTTCCCGTGACTTGTCCCAAGCCTGAAAAGAAGCTTGTGGTGGGAGGGCCACTGTAATTGGTTATACATCCTTGAAAAAGCTCCCCTGAAGTTAATATTACGCAGACCACCAAACCCACTTCCCTCTTTTGCTCTCTCTCTTCCTCCATTCACAAAAAAGACAATAACGTAATCCTGCAGATTTATCGCTCTCACCCTCTCCTCCCTCCTTCTCTCATCTTTCCTTCTCTCTTCATCTCTCTCCATTAGACGGCTAATTTGATTTCCAAGCTATCTCTTCTCTACTTAAAGCAAGAGTAGAGACGGCCTGGAGATAGCAGTCAAGAGATGAAGGGGTCCAACATGCCTTTACGCACCAGTGTTTCCGCCTGACACAAAACCACCTTGCAGTATTTACATGTCAATATAGCTCTACTTAGTTAAGAATTCTAGAAAATTATCAGCAATTCAAAATCCATTACTCTTTTGTTATGAGGGGTGACAGTTCAGCTTTCTATTGCACTACTGTAAAGTGACCACTGTGTGTATAAACAGGTAACCAGAGTCATTTTCCTGGGAACACCGTCTGTAACCATAGTGATGGTTGGTAAACACCAAAGATAATCACTGTGTTATTCTTGGGAGAGTACGGCAATTTTTCACTCAACAAGCAAAAGGTGTAAATTAAGCTCATAAACTGTAATAAATGGACACCAACAGTTTTTGGCTTTTTAGCCTGGAGGTTATTGTTGTGTGTGGGTCACTCAAAACTGACTCAACTCTGACGGTGAGATAGCAACTGGGTTAAAAATGTTTGGATGACACATACTGCTCCTCGCTCTATTTCTGTGAGGAACTGGAGAGGGCCACTGATGAGTTGAATTTGTATCTACTAGTGTAGTAGTATAGCAGTACATATATATATATATATATATATATATACATATATATATATATATATATATATATATATATATATATATATATATATATATATATATATATATATATATATACATATACATATATATATATACATATATATATATATATATATATATATATATATATATATATATATATATATATATATATATATATATATATATGAAAAGAATGTGATCAGTAGGTATTTAAAGACATATTCATATTAGGTACAACTAATTTGTGCCTTATGATTGCCTCCTGTCTCCACTCAGATATCACATTAATAATGTTGCTCTGTACTCGAGAAACATTCCTGGTATGCGACAGTGTAGAAAAGGGCGCCACAGACAGGCCCTGCATCAGGGAGGCATCAGAATCAAATTGAGACTGTTGTATTAAATAGAAGTTCACTTCTGTGTTTTGGTACAGTTGATTTACACCTGGTACATACCCAAAAAGTTCTTATCCCAACTTGTTAAATACCGCTGCTTTGTCAGTGGACCTTTATGTCTAAATTTGACAGGCTAGGTACCCTCCTGCAACTGTTGCTGACATTTCAGGACAGCAAGTCAATACACACTTGTTATATGCATTTTTTTTTAAAAAATGAGCCTCAGTTTTTACAGGAAATGTATAGTTTCTGCTCGTTACATGCATACAATCTTTTTCAAAGTACACAAATACAACACTTTGTATTTTTTTCTTGTGTAACAAAAGCACCCATAGTCATGTCAGTTGAATTGGATATGGCTGTTCAATACAAATATTCGATTATTTGTTTTGTTTTCCAAACAAATTTTTAAAGTTTGAATGGGGCTCCGCAGAATGTTCAGTGTGACAGCGACATTCACGTCACGTCATATAGTCCTAGAAAACAAGCTAACTGCACTAATGATGGATGCAAATGAACAACATAATGTTTTACTGACACTATATATCTACAAAAACTAGAAATTGCTCAACTTGCTGTAAATTCATCACTTCTTCATCTTATGGTGCTGTCTCTCTCTTACTCTCTGCCATTGTCTGCATGTCAGGAGCTGCAAAGAGTAATGTAAAAGTCAAGAGCTCTCACTCTGCAGCAAGGTCTGGGGACCAAAACATCCCCAGAAGTACACTGCACAGAAAAGAAATGACTGCTCAGCCTCAGTCAACTGAGGGTCTCCGACTGATGATTCAAGCCTCCGACTTTCAAAGGGCAGCCCCAGAAAAAAAACATCATGGTTTGGTCTAACATTCACACAGGATGCAAACAGCAGGTTCTTCCCAAAAAAGGTGCCTCTCTGCATCTGTATCTAATGCCGACACCACTGACAAAGCCGCTGTATTTAACAAGTTGGGAGTGAGAATGAGATGGTGTACTGGACTACACATGAAATGAACTGGACTTTTGAGTCAAGTGTTCTTGGATCCAGCTCATGTCCCTTATATTGAAAGCCCCCTAATTATATGAATACTTACAATTATGAAATGTTACATTTATTTTAACATTTTTGCACTGATAGTCACTCCATCAAACACTGTTAAACACCCGAGAATATATTTATGTTATATACGAGGACGATGTGTGAAAAATGAATGAAAATATGGGGGAGTCAACATTTAAACTTTCAACAAGATGGGAGCATATTTAAAACTGTTGACTTCATCACTGGTGTGAACTGTGCATTTAACACATATACACAAACACACTTCCTCCATTATACTCCATTCATCAGCAAATAGGGGGAGAGCCGACGCCTCCTCTATCGTAGAGCGGGGCTAGAGAGCAATGTTATCACTCCCACTTGATCTGAGATGACTCTCACAGCCAGCACCACAGAGAATGCATTAGGCATTGCCTGGAAAATACTCTACTGAGATATATAAGACACATACTAAAATGTGCTTGCAGTGGCAGTCAGATGCAGTATGTTTCACTTTCCATATGTTCCTCATACTCATTTACACAAACACACCTCATATACTGCATGTAGTTAGCGGAAACGGGTAATATACCTTGGGTTCAGAGAGAAAAATTGAAGGGATCTAAGGAGTTTTTGCAGGGATCTGAAGAGTTTAGAGGGAAATATAGGAAGGCATCAAGCGTCCTTTACAACAGTAGGCACAGAAAGAGTTGGAAAAACATCTGCAGTTATATTTGAAGTATGAAAACAAGGTGCATGTGACAGAACACAAAGGAGCTATTATTAACATCTGATAATGTTAATAATAGCTCCTTGTGAGCACTCAAATGACTCAGAGTTGAAACGTGTGAAAAGCATGTATCCACACTCCATTACTTACACAAACACATACATAGTAATGCACTTGTGCCTCTCTGATTAGTGAATATAGCCTCTTTAAAAATCAAACTGCGACTAAACAGACTCAACATGCTCTCTAATCTGCTTACACCCCGGCCTTGCTTCCATCAGCAGCACAATATGTGAGGCTGGACATGTGTGCTGAGGAAAACACTGTGGTTGAATAAACCACAGGGGGAACAGAATTGAATAATCAAATGTGGCTCTTCACTAGGCCCTCATTTCCCAACATGTGACCCGCCGTGGGCTTGGTGGATTATTGCTAACAGATTATTCCTCCAGAACCGGAGGGGAGCCGTGCCCTACGGCTTCGCTCAGCCAGGGACAGCGGTCCCCCCTGAGATGAAAATGATGCGGTGGCTGGATACCCACCTGGTTTTTCATGGTTTCGAAGCAACACCTTTGGTGGTTATCTGCGCTTCAACACAAAAGATGCGCATACATGTTTGGCAGTAAATGTATGTATTTCTTTATGCTTCCTGTAGACAAAGCGCTGAGTCCTGCCTCCATTGGCCTACTTATACCTTTTTACGCTTGCCTCTTAACCCTTCAACACCTGGAGTAACATCACTTTTCTTGTGCTGGTCACAAGTATTTGAACCTTTGAGCTCCGAGCCAATTGGTTCAATTTTTATTCAAAATCACCTGGGAAAAACTTGGAAAGAAACGTTGCACAAATTGCAAGAAATGAGTACATTTAGAAAATATTATTTTCTAAATGTACTTTTTTAATATTAAAAAAGGCAAAAGTAGGGAAAACAATATTTATAATAATAGTAATTGCATATTTAAATAGTTTTTAGGTAATCTCTTCTTTCGTTGCTCATTGCCTTCTTCCTGTGTATTTGAAAGAAGTCAAGCCAATCGGCTTGACACTAAGAATGTAGCACTACAAAAATCACTTGGAAGGTGCTGACAGAAAAATAAAGACAGTGTGCAATGGAAAAAAAAGTGAGAAAGAGACAAATGGAGACAGTAGTGTAAATGATGACCATACACCCTAACATGCAACAGCAATACAAAATTTGCCTGGATTTCATAACTGCCGCTGTATTATGTCCATAACACCCAGAAATTACATAACATGCTTTGCTGTGTCAAGTGGAACTGCAGAGGGCTATACTTTTTGGGAAAGGATGAAGACTTTGTGCACACAAACAGCAGCACAGCAGCCGTCCCTCCAGCCACCCAGTTATCTACAGCATACTAACTTTGCAAAAAAAAGTTTTCATTATAAAATCTTTTTTTTCCAAATGTTTTTCCAAAAATTAAGTGTGCAATATCAATTCAAATATGTTGATTATTCATAATAACCATTGCTGTCTTCTTTCCCAAAAAATGCTTTTGCTATATCATCTGTTTGCTACACACATCCAAAGAAACAGAATAAGGATATTTTTTAGGACATTCCATTTTCTAAGAGTAACTTGTATTGTCATCCTGTATTGAGGCCTTCTAGCTTTATAGCTGTCTGCTTTCAAACAGTATGAGCCACAATCTCTCTCCAAACAGAGTTGATCAACACAGTCACACATAAGTGAGACTGTAAATTGGCATCTGCAAAAACAGATATCTTCATTTGTGTTTATTCATTTATCTTTTTAATCAGATTTTTGTGTGGGTGCATGCAGGGAAAATCTGTCAAACTGATAGTAGTTGTTTTGATAATATATCTCAAAGTTTTTTTTTGGTATTTCAATTAATTTTGTTTTTTTAAATCGTGCACTCAGAGGAATATCAATCAAACTGGTGGCTAATTCGTTTTAAGACAGGCTCTTATCTGGCTTTACAAATGAATTTTGAATCTATTTCAACTAAACCACTTTTGATGAGTCTTTGGGAATCATTTTTTATAGCAGGACTGAATTCTGACTGATTCTTTTGCCTTAAAAACATTGATTACTTGTCTTTTATCCTCTTTGACTTTTTTTAAGAAGTGAGGACTTTAGTGTAAAAACAATGTATGCATTTCTTTATACATAAAACTGTGGAGATAATATTGCTGCAATAAAACCAATAGTTAATTTGTCCATATTGGCCACCCATACTATATTTCATGTCTGTCTATATAAAAAACTTTTCAAGGATTGAGAATAAAAAAAATATTTTTAAGAATTTTCAGTTAACTGTGTCACACTTGTGGCCCTGTTATGATACACACAGGACTGTCTCACTTTCTGTTACAAATGCTGCCAACTATACCACATGAACACACATAACCTGTCTTAAGGGGGAAGCTGGTATCAGTCATGGAAAATGAGAACAGTGCAAGTTTTCCATTTGTATCAAGCACCAAATAAGTTGTTTGAGTTAATTTGCCTGACTTGACATTTCACCTGTCATTCAATTATTGCATATCGCAACGTAGATGCTGAAATGATACAACATGTGGCCTAAATTGAGGTATGACAGAGCCCTGTTATGTCAACAGCTAACTTACAGAAAATAATTTCATCGTTATGTTACAAAATTCAATGAATTTTCCAAAACTTTCACTGATTTTTTTTAGAAATCCATTACTTTTTCAGGCCTGGAAAATGAGACTGTGAAATTCCATGACTTTTCCAGGTTTTCCATGCATGAGGTAACCCTGTCCCTTTTATAGCAAAGCGACATAAAAGAGTAGCTGTCGTAGACAAAATTGCCATAAAGGTAAAGAACAGAAAGATGCATGTGGACAGTCTTGGGTGGAGACAAAGAGAGAAACAGCAGGCAGTCTGAAGAATTCTGCTCGCATAAAACATCACTTGTGGGACCAGTAGGCCACTGAGACTGGCCCTGGTGTAGCATTCATCGCAGCCATCTGCTTTAACCTACACATTGTGATTGCACTTTGTAGTAGTATTGACTTTGTGTTAAATCCTGGCCTGTCACAGAAACTCACAGCAAGCACCTTCTGCATCCCTCTCCACCTCCTCCGCCTATCTCTCCCCTCCCATCCTCCTCAGCCCATGTCCAATCTTGTGATATTGATAGATACACTCTGTGACTGTGAAAACCCTGTTTTTGGTTGTTTTTTTTTCACATGGCCCAAAAACATCTTGCGGCAATGGTTAATGAACAACTCCCAACAGCTGGGGAGACTCTGCCAAACTGCTGAAGGCATCAGCCTCAGGGCAACAAAGAGAGAAGGTTTTCCAGAAGCTCATCAGATGATTATTTGGTCTGTGCAACATGCCCCCACTGTGGAAAAACCTCTTGCACTGTCACTGAATTAGCTAGAACATCAGCCCTTGAACTGCAGAAAACTAAAAACTTGTAGGTAAACCACATCGACTCCTGCTCTGCTGTCCATAAGTATATTCAGTGTGGTCTTGATACTGACTGTGACAGTTTCATGCATGACCCTCTGGAGAACATAAGAATGAGCGTGCATTGGTTAGCAGACATTAACCATTTGAAATCTGAGCAAACTGCTTGATTTCCTAAATAAAAAAAAAAACATGGGGGAAAAGGCGACAAGCAACTTAAGAGGACATGCCCCAAAAACGAGCCAGGAATTCAGTTATGAGAAAATTACCTGAAAATAAGAAAGACAGGGAAAACAAACAAGACATCAACCCAAAAAGTACATAATTTCATATATAAAATTATCAGAATTAAAAAATATAGTCTTCTGGACATTTTCCCCATTTTCTTATAATCCTCCCCACTTTTTTAAGATTAATTTTTAAGCAATTTTCTTGACATTTTCCACCAATTTCTTGGAATTTGTGGTACATTCCTTGCCACATTTCTTATCCCATGTTTTAGACAGAAATCAAACCAATTTGCTCAGATTTCAAAGCATTAAATAGCTTGTGAAAGGTGTCTGAAAACCGATATCGATCCAGGTTTCAGAGAGTTAAAGTATCCGCCCACAGCTTTCCCATTGGTCAGAACTGCTCTATCCTATCACTTAATGGCTTCTGACTATCATCTGATCTTGCTAAGTGCCGCCTACACACATTCACATAACATAGCTTTGTTTTGTTTTAAATATACGACTACGCATGTATTTAAATATGGCAAAACAAAGTCACAAATATTTTCAAATACTTTTCATATCTCCCCTCTCTGCCACCGCAACCTCAGTTTCTTTCCTCATTTCAGCCTCTTCTCTGCTTTCTGTAGAGTGTATTAGTGCCTTTATTTGATATTCACATAATGTATTACCGTGTGCTGTGCAACATTCCTCAACCTCAGGGAGGCTACACTTTGTCGGTTTCTCCAGAGAAAAGAGAAAATAGCAGATTCCTCTCCACTGCTCAACAACCGTCCAGTCCTCTGGGCAACAACTTCGCCGCCTCCCTGCTTGTCAGAACACCTCTTTGCCATGCAAATTGCTTTGTTTTTTTTGATGCACTCGCTCTTCCCAAGCATCTTCTTTGAGCAAAAGGCAGTTTGGAAAGAGAAAAAAAGGTCTTTCTCCACAATTCAAAATTCAGCCTTTAAAACTGTTTGAGCCCATGCTGACTGGAGGAATGTTCTGTCCAAGTGGATTTATGATGACAGGGTCAAAGAGTTTGGTTGTCCAGTTTGGGACTTTTTGAGATGGTGGGTTGGACTGCATTTAGCTGGAATGACTGATAGTAGCTGTAGCTGGGAATAGAATTTTGGCAGAACTGAGTGGTCTCAATCACGAGTGCCTTACAGGGTTATTGATTACTGTGTGTTTCTGATATATGCATGAGTAGGATTCCTTGTTATGTCATCAGAGCAGCAATGTTTTTTGGGGGGAGAATATTAGGTCATTACCACAGTAGAGCTTTGATTGGGCCTGATCCCAACATAAAGCTGTACAGTTTTTTTTTAAGTTTTTTTTTTTGGCTGTTCTTGCCTTTATCATAGGGCAGTGAAAGACATGCAGCAAAGGGCCACGAGCCGAAATCGAACCCAGGCCGCTGCAAAGGACTCAGCCTACATGGGGCGGACGTTCTACTCACTGATTACGTGAACCTGTACAGTTTGTGTCCAAGTCTGACCCAGGCCACTGAAGCAGTTTTGGGCCTGAGCACATTAAAAACCCAAATTTGACAGTATTTTTTCTTTTAATATTACATTACAAAAACATTTATTATAAGCTAAAGTCAATGAATGTCTTTTCAGTGCAGAAACACACATTTGTGACATGGGGTGCATTCATTAATAGCCACTCTGAACGCCAGAGGGATTTAGTGGCATCTAGAGGTGAGGATTGCAGATTGCAACCAGCTGAAACTTCTCTTGGTTACATTTTATTTCAGTGTTCATTGTTCAGGGGGTTGCTGCTATCTACGTTGGCAGAAGTGAAAAAACAAAAGGCCTATCTAGAGCCAGTGTTTGATTTGTCTATCCTTAGCTACTGTGGAAACATGGCCATGTAACATGGCAATCTCTGTAGACGAAAACTTGCTCCATATGTAGATACAAACTGCTTATTCTAAGGTGACAAAAATACTATTATTTTTGTCAGGTGATTGTACACTAAAGAAAACATACTTAATACATTATATTCCATTTCTGCAAATATAGCACCCTAAATCCCCAAAACTGGTCCTTAAACTGAACTACATTCTAAATGCTGTTGGAATCCAACAAATATATATCCATTTGGTTCAGAAAACCACACTCAGCAGAGCAGCATACCAGTGAAAGTGAAACTTTACAGTTCATTAATTGATACTGACAACATTTAAACACCAGGAACAGGCAAGAACGCGATTCGGCCTGATCGGACCATCTTGGTTCATGATGGGCCAAAATTTTTCAACATTCCCCCCTTGGGCTTGAAATGGGTCATGTCGGACTCAACCAGGTTTGGGCAGAGAATCAAAGCTCTACTCCACAGTCGTGAATGTTTCAAAAGGCTGTTTGAGACATACCTTAGAAATGAAATCAATTACTTTTTTCCTTGTAATTTGTTGGATGACATCAGATTTGTGTCAAAAAGTTAGATGTTAAGGTGTCAATTAAATAATCTGACACACACACACACGTATGAACACATGCGCAACAGTGCATGTTATGTTTTTTCTCTACTTCTAATCTGCCTACTAACCGCCAAACATCTTTGTACTGTCTCTGGCTACTTTTTTTCTGTTGCCTCTCTCCCTCTCTCTCTCTCTCTTTCTCTCTCTCCCACACACACACACACACAGCTTAATTTCATCTCTTCATACTACTTTATTCTTATTCACCCACCTCCACACCGAGCCAACTTCCATTCTGTGTGGATTTGTGTGACTGATGGAGCTTTGAGGGGAGTGGAAGCAGCATCCACCTCCCTGGAGCGTGGCTGGAGGGTGGTTAGCACCTCCCCTCTGCCACACACAGATACACATACTGAAAAGCCAGTGCTCAGGTTTTCCACTCACCTGCTTTAACCCAGAAGGAACCCTAAGGTGAGGCTGACATCAATAAGATTGTGCAACACAAGGACCACATGGGCCAAAAAAAAGACACTCTCCAAAACTGAGAATTCCTCCTCAAAGGTGTTTCACTACTGTCAGTCAACTGGTTATAAACCTAGCAGCTTTAAACTTTTGGCGTGAATCTTTAATTTTTAGCCCTAAACAGAAAGAAAGGGAATTGGAAGAAGCAGAATTGGGGGGGGTGCTAACTGTGCTTGGCAGACCAAGAAGAAGTATTACTGAAGAGACTGAAAATACAAGAGTAAGAGTGAAAGAGGTGGTCAGTACAAAAAGCACTTTGGTAAAACACACACTTGGTTCTGACCCACCTGCGAGGTTCTGCTAAAACAACGTATCAATATAACTCCATCAGCATTACTGGCACTGCCACAGAGGAGGGTTATATCATGTGTATTTGCCAATGAGAGATTTTTGTCAGCAATAAATGAGGTCCCACCTCTTTGATATGTGACTTTTCAAAGCAGTTTGCTGCCAATAGTAAAAGCTCCATATAAGCCAAGTTGGCTGTGTTAACAATGCAGATGCATCAAGTAATACTCTCAATATCCTCTACTTGAGATTGTTAGGATCATTTCTGTACCCTTACCTGTACCCTATATACTATGTGCAAGACTACATTTGCCTAGAATTTTTTTTCAAACTACACTTATGGAATATGACACATTAACAATTCCTTACGGGTTCACAAATACACATAACTCCAGAAACACAAGATAAAAGGTGTCATATGTCTACAATATTGTTGTTAATTCAGTGTCGATATAATCCATAAACATTAACCTTAATTGTACTTAGAAATTGTTGCTTCAGCTCGCTACCAGCTATTTTAGTGTGAGGAGACCATGGGTGAGAGGTGAACCGTTTCAAAAATTAAGATTTCTCACTGAAGTAAATGCCAATTGGTGGATTAAACTAAACTAGGTTCTACAACTCCACCAGTTTTTCCTGCTTTCCCACAATACAGGAGAATCGAGACATGTTCAGGTCCTTGCACCTCCCTGAAATCCCCTCTATGTTTACTGGCTACCTGGTTGACGTTTCTTGGTTGGTATTGGAGACATTGGTTGTTGACAATGTCCATTAAACTTCAACTTTTGCAGGAGCCAAGATTAAAAAGGTATGATAATATTAAGCATGTTTTGATTCTGTAAGAACGTCAAGACGATAAAAGACTGACTAACAGTAAGACAGCTCAGACTTAGCCTTATGAAAACCTTACTCTTAACAATCGAGATCATGGAAGCACGCATTAATTGAGGTAACACTCATGATTTTATTAAGACATTGTAAATTTGTCTCTGTGAGCGAAATGGCTTGAAAAGTTGCTTGGTGAAAGGCCAGCATGAATTAATGTCAAGTCCTGCATCAGGTACGATCTTGGAAGGAAAAGCACTTTTGTATTAAGAATTACTTTCTAGCCTTCCCAGACACTTTAACTGACAAACGAGCAAACATATAGAAACAAAGGATGTCAGATGTCTCGAGGGTGAAGCTAAAGGTGCAGATAATGTGAGCTAAAATACACCCTCACCATGACATGGTCCAATCCACATATCATCAGACACAATCAAATGTCAATCACAACATGGGTCTAATCAGGAAAACACCTGCCTTCTTGTTTGGAGAAAGACACTCAGTGGAGCCACCAGCCACACATCTTTCTCTCTGCCTTTCCTTCTCTCTCTCTCTCTGTCTCTCTCCCCTATAAGCTGACCATGATTATAGTGCCATACAGCGCTCTGCTGCAAACGTGACGTGTGTGTCAATGTGGCCTGTTCCCACACTAAGCATGCTGGGTATATATCAACGACTCATCTCCAAGACACAGGCTCCAAGGTCCTTCAATGTGAGACATGCTATTAGGTCTCACGCCATTTCACTCTCCTCTTCTTAGCTTGGACTCTCAGATGTCATTGCTGTAACTCTTACTTTGGTTTCCGGTGTCATTGCCTTTGATGTTGTTTTGTGGAGGGGATAGAGGTGGATTTGGTGGTCTACATGCTGTTTGTATCAATGTCATATTAGACCATGTAACATCAGGGTGCCTTCTTTCACTAGAACAAAAATAGCTATATTTTCCTGCATTGGTCCTAAGTCATGTGAACAACCTGGATCTCAACGCTTATATCCAATTTAGTAATTACCACAAAAGCTATTGTTCACTATGAACACCATTAAATATGCCAGTGTATTCACCTAAATGTCCTTCAGCTGTACTTGTTGCTTGCCTTTAAACAGGTGGATGTCTGCCAACCCCCTAAAAGGTATCCCACCTTGATCAACAGTTCAGTTGCCATAAGGAGAGGTAGTAGAGCAGAAGGCACCTTGAGCTAGCAATCCGTCACCGTGGAATTAGAGACAAGTTAAGAGGAATAAATAACAGGATTGGCAGCGAGCCAGGGTTTAGGCCCTTATTTTGTGTTTAAATTATACTACCTGCAGAATTTAAAGTTGTTGTCTGCCTTTTTTGCATTCCTTAGTAATAACTCTTACCCGCAGAGTAGAGTAGATAAGGAAAGAGGAGGAAAGAAAACTGAGGGAAAGTCAGTATCCAAAGGTACGGCTCTTATCAGAAACAGGAGTCTACAGCCAGGTTAGCGGCTCAGTGAAGCTGTACAGCAGTGCTTTGAGCTAGCATGATGATAATTAGCAGGTTTTTGGAAAGTTTTTAGACCGAAAACTTAACTGAACCGAAAATTAACTGAACTGAAAAATCAGAAACTTTACCTGTTAATGGCGCTGGATTAAAAGTTAAAAGTGGACCAATCCTAAACCCCCTCCCCCCTTAGTTGATGGTCTGACAAGACTCAAAGAAACATGGTGACACCAGTCAGCTCTGTTTAGCCAGTGACACAGCGCTTACTGGATAGTTTCTAGGTACCACGCAATCTAGTGTGCAATGTAAGAATATATTCAAAATGTTTTATTAACAAGGCAAAAACATTCAGGCTTCCAGTCTCAACATAAAAGGGAAAAGCCCAACATTTTTTACAAAGAAACTGAGGATGACAAGTCAGCATTGCTCCTGCACTGGTATATCTCAGGTATATCTCTCATTTCACCCTTATCGGTAAAGAACTTTCTATGTATGTATCACTGTCACAGACCACGGTTCTGACCTTTACTGCAAAAATGCTTCATCGAGGTGGCACAAGGCCTAACAGAGAAAATAATTGTAAAAACACATCAGCATTGATCTTTTCTGGCTAAAGATAATTCATGTTATCCTAAAAATATGTCAGCAATCAACCTATCTGTCCTTTCCCGAACCTCACAAATGGAACAGTGAAGCTTACCTGGCTGACATTGGTGATTTGACATAAGGTTAACTCCTCTTGATGTAGATGCACATTAGCTTGCTAGTTAAATAGCATTTTGCTATCCTTAAGTAAGTTGATTGGCGACTACACAATATGTCTGTTAAAACATAGACGAGCCTAGCACATACACACAAGTATAACATTAAAGGGGACAGTTGACCAAGGTTTTGCAGGGTACGAAGCTTGCTCAACT
Organism: Plectropomus leopardus; assembly: GCF_026936395.1. NCBI lineage: Eukaryota > Metazoa > Chordata > Actinopteri > Perciformes > Serranidae > Plectropomus > Plectropomus leopardus. The sequence goes on along the minus strand of NC_142192.1, from coordinate 13,719,594 downwards.
GTTATAGGAGCACAGAACAAAAAAGGGTGGAGCTTAGGAAGGGCTAATTTCTACATTCCTAAGGAGGGCGTTAATATCTGTACCAATGCTGGCAATCCATCCAGAAGTAGTCAGCACAATTCACTCAGAAGCACGAACGTTAGTCACATGGTAGCACTAGCAGTAAAGTCAGAGGATCACCATAAGTATAAGAATACATCGTCTGATAACCATGAATGTCTGTATTAAATTGAATGACAATTATCCAAAAGTTGCTGGGATATTTCAAACTGAATCACAGTGGTGGACCGGCAAACCAACCAACAGGCTGACACATCAACATTGCCATTTCTAGAGCCAGGCTGCTAGCAGGGCTGAATATCAGGACTCAGAGAGTGTGTCATCAGACATATTTTCACATGTATATGTATTTCTGTTTGTACATACTTTATGTGTCTGTGACTGCTATGTGTAAGAATCAATAAGAAGCTTACTGTACATATCAGCCATTCAAGGGAAGACCTGACCTAAACTATGTCAATACTGCCTTAACACAGCACAAGAACCACCACACAGTATAGATGTGGGTGTTGGTCTTAGAGCCCTGCAACTGAAGGAAAATTAATTACCAAGACTCTGAGTCAATCAGCCATGGATTTTCAATTACTCTTCGAATGGTGGCCATGAAACAGCTTCAGCTGTGAAATATGCTGTAGCGAGGTCTGAGAAAACAGGAAGCGGTCTGTGGATTCATTTCAATGAACTGCCCTCAACACACGGTGAATTTTTCAATGATGGCATCTGATAGCATCTGGCCTCTGCTGTGGAGGGCCACTTCACTGAGCAGGGAGAAAAAGAGAGAGAGAGAGAGGGAGTAACAAGAAGTGGCTGAAAACTTGCCATAGGGGTAATGCAAAGCCTGTCCAGCTATACAGAAACCTCTCTCACTCTCTTTCATGGCCTCCCTCCATCTTGCCTTAGCTCTCTTCTTTACTCTCTCTGACTTTTCAATTTCCAGAGACCTGCAGGGGCCAAAAGGCTAGCTCAAAGAAGACTGTAAATTTTTAAAATTCCATCTCCTGGGTTGCGGGGGAGACATGGCCAGGGTCTGAGGTGGGCTCACATACAGACATGAAAGACCCCTGAGCACGATGACACCAAAGACTGAATACCACTCAAACCTTTGGTTTCTGCAGGCCAGTGTTGCACTAAATAAGTGGTGGAATTTTTGAGAGGTTAAGATAAGTGCTATATACTGCATATTTTAAGCCTGTTCTTCTTACCTTATTATGCTTCTGTGAAGGTTAATTTGGGTTTAACATCTGTATTTCTGTAAGATTAGCAAGTGGAATATTTCTTGTGCAAAATTAATTATAATATTACTTCTCAAATAAGAAATATGTTAATAATGGGTGTCACAGTTCTCTAAATCCATACTTTGATTTGTCTTCCGGTTTTTAGGGCCACGATTCGATTCAGTTTTGGATTTTTGACTTTTTTTTCAGCACAAAAGGCTAAGCAGTTGTTAGACTTGATCCATAGTCATTATTCATAAAGATCAACAGATCATGAGTTTTTTTTCCTAATAACTGTCATTTATATTTTGAAATTATTCTTTCTGAAGATAAGCTGCAAGGCATTAAGTGTAATGTAACCGCCATATTTTGGGAGGAAATGTGCCACGCCATAAGGTCAAAATTAAATACTTGATTTAAAATGTCGTAACAATAACTTATTTCACTAGTGAAGTGGGAGCAAAAAGAAGAGCCACTATCTGCGACAAGTGTTGTTTTTTTCTTTCAGACAGAATTAATTATTCAGGGGGTTCGCTGTTCCATGCCTTTACTATCGATGATCAAAATCAGCAGCTCATTTTGATAAATTCTTGATCCAGAATTAAAATCATGCCCCTCTCTAATGGTCATAAACCAAAACTGTTTTTGAGAAATTATGTTTAAAATAGTTGGAGCGACAACAGCAAATCAGTTTCTTACAAAATGTTTTGCCGCACAATTCCATTTTCCATCAAAGGGTATCTAAGGCTTTTTTTATTTATTAATTTTTTTTTATATCTGTTAAGTTACAAGACTTGTATACTGGACATATTAGTTAAGTGTTGACCGACAACCCATTTCATTTGTGACAATATCCCCTTCTGCAATACAACATCTTCTGGTAGAAACTAAAGTATTATATATGATTTTTCTGGTTCAGTTTAAACACCTGCAACATTTGGTAATACTTACACTGGCATTTAGGAAAAATACTGCTAGATTATTCAGAGGTTACAGGAGATTACCCTTTGAAATCTGTTCAAATTGGTTTGATTTCCTTCAAACATGGAAAAATAGGCAATGAGCAACTCAACAACAAATGACACAAAAAACACCAAAGAAATTACAATAAAAAATAACAAACAAATGACCACAAATGACAAGAAAACTTAAAAGTAAAAAAAGCAGGAAATGACCTGAAAATGTGCAAAAATAAAATATAAATAATCATCAATGATTTTTTTATTTTTTTCTGTAACCTATTTTCAAATATATAATGATTATACATATAATGTTCTTGATATTTCACTGTAATTATTTAATAAGCTGCTAATTCTGTCTTTCATTTTTAGGTTAATTTTTCAGGCCATTCCCATGACCTTTAAATCATTTTTTGTTGCAATTTAATGGACATTTCTTGCCAAGTTGCTGATTGCCTTTTTTCCCCATGTTTTTTTTAAAGAAATCAAACCAATTTGCTCACGTTTCAAAGGTGAAATGAGAGCAGCTGAACGCAACACAAGGTTTCAGAGGGTTAAAAATCACCCCGGTCAATGGATTGGATCATCTATATTCTCTGTAATGAACATGTTATAGCCCCTATTCACAGACAAAGGAAGACCTAGCTAAACGCTGATGAGGAAAACTTTACCCCCATTATCTGCAAATATCCGTTTAGAAAAGCAGAGGCATGTGTTCAAGGGTTCACTGCTTACCCCATAATTATACCAATTAAGCTGATTACTCCTACTGTTCTCTGCCAGTGGGGGAAAAGGAAGTAATGCCACAACAGAGCCTGAAATCAAAGTTCACCTCTGCTAGATAAACACCCAAGTTCAACTGAAATATCTACCAAGGCCCTATGCTCACTTCATCTTTCTCAGCCTGGCGAATAAAGGGGGAGTTGTTCAAGAAACTAATCGATGGACAAAATAAATATTACCCATCATTGTTTTTGGCCCACCATGAACTCTCTCTCTCAAGTTGTCTGTGGCAAGTCTCCCACACTTTGCCATGCTCTAAAAATCACTCTACGTTGGACAAGAGGAAGCACGATGAACCATAAATCATCACTGTTTGGGCTGTCGATAAACCATGTAAAGTTTGGATTGGGTGTTCTTATTTTTATACACCATCAAAGACTTGACTCAGTGTGTGGTTTCTGCAAAGTCCTAATGACACCAGAGAAAATGTCAGGATTATTATCGGCCAGGTAGTAAGCCAGATAATGTGTGGTTGGCTCTGGATTTTATAGTGTGTGTGTGTGCGCGTGTGTGTGTGTGTATTTGGATTTTAAAAAAAGAGGAAGAAGAAAGTGCCAGTGGTTACTTTCAATTATGTCCTTATTCATATTTAATGGTGTTTATTGGATCTTAAGGTCAATGGTGGTGTGTTTATGTGTGTTTCCTAACACTGAGGGAGGAAGCTGGCATCCTGCTGGTTAGTCTGCGCTGTCTCTTTAAAAATGCACAGGGTTCCACCACAGGGAGCGTTGACCCCCCTCGGCCTTAACCTATTGAGCGGTAAATATCAGGTAACACGACCAATGAAATCCCACATTTCACAATCTTCCTTCTCCCTTGCAACCTTCAACAGAGAACCTTCACAATAAACAGTATCGGCTTTATTTAATGAAAGAAATCAATTATGGATCACTGAAAATTTGGAGAACTGTATTGACTTCCTGTGTGCACATGCAAAAGTTGAAGCCCTCGACATACTATATATATATCATACTATGTATTCAGATGAGCTAAGCTGCACCGGATCTTGTTTTAAAATGGAGATTTATTATCCAAGACAGGAAGTGGTTTGAAAGGCTGAGTGCCAGGGTGTGTGCAGGGAATTCGATACTGTATCAGCATTTAGGAAGATGAATAATTCCTGTATTTTTTACTGTGATGGATTTCCAAGGTGTATTTCATGCCTGATTTCATACAACTAAGACATGAAAGCACTGTAATCAGTTTATGCAAAAATACAAGTGCTGGTGTTCAGGAAAGCACCACAGGACACCTTTGAACTGAAAATTAAGTATCGCCCTCTCAACTGCAGGAGATGGTCATAAAAGCCGGATTGAGCTTTCAATGGAGAAAAGAAGCAATCAATATGCAGCATAAAAACACATCAGAGAGCACAATGTAAATCTTTTTTAGAAGAAGGATAATGGAAAATTGTTTGTGATTGTGTTATACTGTATTCAGCCTCAAGATGTATCCTTTGTGTTTTGTTTAATTAAAAATAGCAAATCTGTTCAGGGAGGATTGCGTAGCTTCACAGCATCAGGCTACAAGCTGGCAAGCTCTATTTTCATTGTACAAGATTTAGGTCAAGGGAAAAGAAAACATAAAAAATATCCAAACATTAAAACTACACAGTGTAAACATATAAATAAAGCATGGTTTGCTATTGCATGAGCTTTTATTTATGATTTATTTAGCAAAGTTTTGTGATAATTTCCTCACTATTGTTCCACACTTAAAACCTACAACTAACAATTTTAGCCCAAATTCTGACTTGTTTGACTCGTCTGGTGTATAAAGGTTCTCACAGATGTCTCAAGGAAGGAAAGAGCTATCACTCATATAATTTATGCCACACTTAGCATTATGCTGTACTCAGTAATGAAAACAATCTTATTTTGTATGTCAGTTGTAGTAGATAAAACTAGGGTGGTCGAACAATTAATTATTTTTTAAATCTGATATCTGAAGTTAATCATGATTAATCGCATTTCTTACTCATTTTTTCAATTCCATTATTTTGCATTACAAAGCAGTCATGAAGTCCATATTATTACCAGATTGTCTTGATTAGGAATCAAATGACAGCTAGAAAATGCATGGACCGGCATAAAGTTGGCATGTCGGTGAAGGGGAGACACATGGGTACCCATAGAACCCATTTTCATTCAGATATCTTGGTCTTCTAGTTTCACATGATGCTAGAATCATCACTCTAGCTTTGAAACTCAGCCTGGTGCAGCCTCTTGGCTGTAGGCCAGCAATTAACGTGATTTTCAAAAAAAATTAACACTTTAATTACGGACCTTAAGTGCATCACGATTAATGTGTTAATTCTGACAGCCCTAGATAAAATCTATGCTTGTTCTAAGGCCCTGTTTAAACCTGGTATTAACATGCGTCTGGGGTGGTCCGATCAGCTCTAAATTTGTCGGTTCAAGCCTTGCATTAGAATGCTCCTCCACAAGCCTCTCCAGTGAGCAACCGTGATCAGATCTCATTTCTCTGTTCTAAGCAAATAAAAATGTACATTGCTTCCATTTACAAAGACCAAATGTCTTGTCTATAACCAACCGGAGGCAGCAATGCACTCCCCTTGCCTATGAAAAGAAGACGAAGTAAAACATGAAGATATGGCTGCATGGACATATTCTAGAGAAAAATGTAACCATTATTGTTTCACCAATCGATCCCAACAACAGCTAATTTTATCCATACAAAGCTGCGCTAATTTGAGCTCTAACTTACATCACTAAAATAGATAAGACGTGCAGAAGCTGAAGAACAGCAGCTTAAAGGAGACGGTGTGACGAGAAACAGTTCTGATGCATTTGGATGTAGGAATACCCAGCACTCCACAGGTCAAACACAAAGTCGCTTTTAATGCCACAAGGGTATTTATAAATTTAAAGGCTGGTATAAGTGAGAATGCATCTACCTAGCGACTTTGTCTGTGTGTGTGTGCGTGTGCGCGGGTATGCATGTTCTTGTACAAGGAGGTCGAGCCATATGCACACTCTGTGCTCGGTGCTTACGAACATTCTGCCCCACTTTCTCTTTTTTTTTCTTCTGGCAACCTGTTGAGTTCTGTGGATGTCAGATAAGTGTATGGATATATGGGCATGTGTGTATGCGTGTGTCTGTGTGTGCACTAGATGACTGATCTTTTGTGTGGAACAGCATAAGTGAAATATATGTCTTTGTGCTTGTACATATGTCGGTCTGCAGGAAATCCCTTACACCTGTATGACCATTTGTGTGCATATACATATAATGTATAGGACGCATGTGTGCATGAGAGGCATAGAGGTTCAAGGACAGACAAATTCCACTCTGCACTAATGAGCTTGCTGTGCTGCTATGTCTGCTTTGTCTCTCAGGCCCTCCTGCTTGCAAACCACTAAAAGGTTTGAATTAAAATTTTAAACAGAGCTGTGCCGTGCTGCCTACATCTCAGGACATTTATATATAAAACACACTTCACATAACTCAAAGCTCTGTGAGTCATATAGTTTTCGTGCTGTTTGTCAAGTTGGAAAAACCCTTGCTGTTGTGTCCTCAAAGCAGTTCAGAAAAAAACACAAGCACAAACAGTAAACAACTGTAATAATAGGTTTTATCTGATCTCTAGTATCGCTGTCTTTTCAACATGCACTTGCTATACAGTGTGGTTTGGACATACAACATTTCATATGGTGTTGTGTGGTAATGTCATGATACTGGAAATTGTAACTCTGATACAATACCTTGAAAAATATCTATATTCAATATTCACATTTGCAAGTAAAAAAAACAGAACACTTCTTTATTCTTGTAGATATTTACTTATCAGGTTTCTTCTGAGTCACCACATATTGAATTTTGGAATATATATGTACTACACTTATTCACATTCTTGGAGCACAGACCATGCTCTGGACATGGGTGGAGCAGCCATACGCCAAGTGCAGTGAAAATGAAACTTAACCAGTTTATTGCACTGGAATTTAAAAGTTTGCTTTCACTCTTTTCTGCAGCAGCTGTTCCTCTCATCCATCGATCTGCAACTCAAACTCCTCAAACTGCTGCTGATGAAAAAACGAACTTATGACTAGCTCCGCCTGAGCTGCATTCATGGACCCGCAAAAACATCTGAATTTAGAAGGGGACACAGAATGATAAATACGGGAGCACGCACAAAACTAAAAAAAACACTGCTCGAGCACACTTTCACTTTTTACTTTCAATGTGTGTTTCCTACGGCAATGAAGCCCGATTAAATTGAATTACACCGAGAAGACAGAGCAAGAGGAGGCAGAGCTATAAGGGAAAACTGTAGTGGTGTGTTTGTCAACTTGTTGTTGGAAGAAGAAGAGGAGAAAGTGATTATGTAGAATCAATAGTATTGTGCTGCAGAAAATGAATATTGGAACTGTTTAAACACTCAAAATCAATATGTATTAATGTATATATCGATAGCTCCACAGCATCAAAAGTTTGTGGCCATTTTGGTGAACAATCCTGTATGTGGAGTGCGAGGTAACTTAAAGACACTCTACTGCGGCAGATTTGCCATTAAGGACTGTACTGTTAAGCAACATGTTTGTAGTACGGTCCTTAAGATGCTCTGTTTAATATCACACAAGATAAGAGTGTGTTTCAAGCAGCCTCAGAGTTGAAAATATTCTAAAATATTCTCTGAGTCAAAAGAAGCCACTTTCTGGTGAATGTATTATCTATTTAACTGCATTTAATGTGCACTGCACAGATATGGACTCGTGATTTGAAGAACAGCTTCATAAAGAAATCGCCTGCTGTATAACAATGTAATGGTACAAGTTAGAAACCATGAAAGACCTTAAAAGCTGCCATTTGACGACATCCGTTTTCAAATTACATAGAGAAACTGCTCCGTCATTTTGAATATGCACATCATGATACCAATTTGCATGTAAATGCGATGCTGCAGCTACAAAACAAAGATAAATCTTTTGACAAATGTCACACTATAAACATATCATAATGCAGCAGAAAGCATGTTATGACTATTCATGAAAGCAGTTTCTTAGCCATGTCTTTCTGCGCACTAAAACAAGAGCAAGCCCTTATCTCTGCCAGCAGAATTAGAATATGGCACTTCCTCGTGCCAAACGCTTCACCACGTCTTCAACAATTATAGCAATTTCTGCTTCGTGTACACAAGGGTTTCTGGGACCCTTTGAAAAGGAAAACCCCTTTTGTTACAGGAGAGGGTTAGAGAGAAAAGGAGGGAGAGGGAGATGATTTGACATGGATGGTGAGAAACATGCATGCACATGCATCTGCTTCTGCATCTGTGCATGTATGTGCATGTCCATTTATCCATCTGAACAATTGTTTGTCTGTTTGAGTCTGAGTCTGAGTGGCACAGCTGTTCAAAGAGGACACCAACTGGTAGTGGGATTTGTGATTTGAGAGGAGAGAAGCCGTTAACCTACTGTTCACTGTCTCTGAAAAGAAAAATAAGGATTTGAAATCACATCAAATTTACCCACTGGCCACAATTTAGGAAAATGGCTGGGCAGAATGGAGTGAACACACAATGTATGGCCCAATCCCGATGCATTCTATGCCCCTTTAATCAAGCCTTTAGCCCTCCAGTCCCTGCCATCACGTCTAGGGTTAGGGTGTTATGATACTTTTTGGAAAGAAACCCTCAACTGTTTATTGTTTATAAAGGTTTAAAAATTATGATAACAATTGTATTATCCTATTTCAATGTAATTTCAATATATTATGGTCCGTTCCTTTCTAACGAGCATAACAAGAAAAACAATTTAATAACTGGCATGCCAATGCCAACTACCTAGTTAGCATTGGCTACCTTATATACCAGTTAGTTAAAGTTTCAGTGTTTTTGCTGATTTTTGCATGACAGTTTGACATATTTCTATGTCACATTAAGTTATGAACCCATCATAAATGTCCAGTACAACCAAAAAATGCTGCTTATAGCCAACGCAAGAGAAATCCATGGAGCTGAAGACAGCATTTTCGCAATTTGCATCTGTTTACGTAAACACCAGCATCAAAGTCCACTGATGAAGTATCAAGGTCTTGAGGGGTGTAAAGATAAGCTGGATTAGGCCACATATATCTCTATAAAATTGTTTGAAATTAAAAATATATTTATTTTTTGCATTTGCATTTCCCATGCATGTAGCTAGTTGTAGCTCGTCATAGGCATCGAGGACATTACTCTGTAATGATCCGAGGTATCAATAACTTCTGTCACTGATTAAATTAAACAACTATGAGAGGACATCACCCTTCAAGTGATTAACAAAATCGAACTGGCTCATTTAGAAGTCAGTTATGGTGCCATGTCAATATGAAATTATGAATCATGAAAACAAACATTCTGTACATATGTACAGACTCATACACAGTATTTATTTCAATATCTGCTGTGATCATGTCTTTAGAGACTAAGTTGATGTTACCTTTAGCTAGAGAGACATTATCATTTATCACCACTTATCATACTGAATTCTATTTGTAGCCGTAGACTCAAAAGAGAGGTATTGAATGACTGCACCAATAGGGAATGAAAATAGCATTGAGCTCAGTATCAACCTCAAGGAGGCTTAACGCTTCCGCATTCTGATGCCCCGATAAAGCGAAAGAGGATCGTGTGGGAGGAAAAGAGAGACAGAAAAGAGTGACAAAGAGGAAAAGGAATTTAATCAAGTAAAGAGGTGGAGAGGGTGTTCAAGCCTTTCTGACTGGATCTGGTGTTTGTCACAGAAAACACTTTGCTCACTTTTAGGATGGATGTAATTCGATAGGCTAAACACTTCAGGCATAGTGTAGTTTGTATAATTAAGGTAAATATAGCCATCAGGAGCAGAGATAAGTGCTATTTTTACTCTACTTGGCTCCATGTTGCTTCAAATATATTAACAGTAACATTTTGGAATTACAATAGAAAGCTTTCTTTCATCAAATAAACCAGTATGTCTCACAGACAGCATAAATATAACACAGCCACAGTGATGTCAACCATTGGTTTGTGGACTCCCACACTGAAGCCTCAAGTTTGTAAGTTTGACCATCACCATCTTGGTTTTTTGGGAGCTTAAAGTGACCATATCTGGAGGAGAGGGTGGAGCTGTTGGAGTTGATGCTTGGCTAACAGCCTGTCACTCAAGAGGCTACACCCTAAGTTATGTGTAATTGTAAGCCTTAAGAAGATTTAAATAAGTGAGTTATATAGCCTAAAAAGAATCCGCTGTACAGGGAAACTAGCTTTAGAGACCTAAGTTGTTAAGGTTTTTTTTTTGTACCAGGCTGTAAACATGTTTATTTCTACTGTAAAGTTTGACATTTTAACTCAGGTGTGTGAGTGGAGTGATACGCTTTTGGAGCCATTCTCAAGTGGCCATTCACGGAAGCAGTGTTTAGCACTTTTGCGTTGGCTTCATTTTTCAGCCCCAGAAGTTGCAGCTATGTGTTCTATAGTGCTTTTATAGAAAAATGTTTATCCCCCTAGTTTGCTGGTGTGTCAGTTAGGCTTGGAAGGTATCACAGTATTATGGTATACCAAAGTATTTAGAAATCCCCAAGATATGTTTTTCAAAGTCGTCATATATACAGGCACTCCTCTTTCTATTAAAGTCATTGTATGCAGTGCGCAGCACGCACCACCAGAGCTCTGGCTCCAGGCTCTAAAGGTGAAACAATCAGCTGAAGTGAAAGACACAGCAACACCTAATGGAGGAGGGAGAAGGTACAGTACTGTAAACAGCTGGCGACCAGCAATAGAAGAGAGACGCCATGTGGAATAATGGCCTATTTTTAACATCTAACTTGGTGAATTAAGGATTTATTTCCACCAACCAGAGCTAGTGTTTGTTAGAACCATGGACTTGCTAACTAAATTACTAGCAAGAGTAACCAAGACAGTTCGGGTGAGTTTTATTTTGTTTCCATCAAGTTTGAAGGAAGTGTGTTTTATAATGAGTTAACAAGGCAATAAAGCCTTGTCAGTCTTCCATGACCGAGACAAAGTTGAATCAAAAAGGTGTACAGTTGTATTTCTCTGTTAAATAAGGAAAACAGGTGTACGGATTGTTTTATATTGTGTATTGTTAGTCTGAAAAGTGCCCCACACTTTCCTGAAATTTCAGGCAGGTATGCAGGTATGAAATGTTACATACCGCCCAAGCCTAGTGTCAGTGTGAGTATACATCTGCGTTGCCTGTAGAATTTAAATTATTCTGTGGGCCAATCTCATGTGGAAATCAAATGACGTTATTGCTGTACATGAAGCCGACTGTGCAGCGGGGAGGGGTAAAAAAGGAAGCTGGAACTCTGTAATCTGTAATGATCTGAAGTCTTTCTCTCTTTCCATTTCCTCTCACTAACCCACTAAGTTTGTCCTCATCCTCTTTCTCTCTCCCTATTTTTTCCCTTTTCCCTCTTCCTCTGTCTCTCTCTCTCTCTGAATGGGAGTTGATGTTTCAGATATTAGTGAGCTGTGTCAGACAGTTAAACTGCCCTTTATCGATCCTCTAAGCTTCACTCTTTCCAAGCAGCCGTTATGGTTTTAATGGCTTGTAATGGAGCCGGTTCCTCTTTGATGTCCAATTGCTCGGCGAGTCCGCCCTTGTTTTTGATATCGTTTGAAAGGATCCTCCTAATGCCGGCCTCAGAGAAGCCCGTTTCCGACACTAATTTTTGGGTCGATGAGGTACCCAGCTCTATGATTTCAAAATGTCACTATATTGGGAAAAAGTCTGACATGACTGTGAGCCAGGGAGAAGCGGTCTTTCAGGGTTTTGTAAAAGCTCACTGGCAACATGGTGCTGTGACGTAGATTAGATGAAGCTTGTTCTGAACAGGGAAATTGACTCATTCGGATTTGAACATGACTTATACAGACATTAAAATACTCAAATTCTCCTAACTTATTAAGAACGCAATATGAAGCTCACAGTTTATTCAATAACTGTATCTCACAACGCCTTTTAACAGTCAATCTACTGATCTCCATTACCAAAAGGTTATCTAGTGTTACCAAGCCAATGGTTCCCAACCTAGGAGTAAAGACCTCCACATTGGGGTGCAAGATAAATCTGAGGGCTGTAAAATTAAAAGGAGAAGTAAGAGGAAAAAGACTGATCAACTTTACTGTAATATTTGCATGTTTCTTTGTTTTTTTAGAAATACAAGATCAATTTGCCTCAGAGAAAGAGGGTGCCCGGTTCCAAGCCGCAAACCAACTTGGGCTATTTGTGTGGAGTCTGCATGTTCTCCCTGTGTTAGTGTGGGTTATCCCTGGGTTTCTTGGCTTCTTCCCACAGTCCAAAGACATGCAGATGTTAGGTAAATTGTTGACTCTAAAAACTACCCAAAGGTGTTAATGTGATCATGAATAGTTATCTGTCTTGATGGTTTCTCAGACTGCAGGCAAATCAAATTTGTTTCTCAGATCAGATACTAAAAACAGCCTGTTCACACTGTCATGTGTAAGTAATCGGATCAGATTTCTAAGTCAAGACATCAACAACCATTTACATGGGCTGCGGTGGAAACAACAGAGGCATCAATAATAGCAATGTTGTTGATGCAGCTACCAATGTTGAAGCATGTGAAATGGATAAATTTGCCCTCAATACAATTTATCCTGGCATCTGTCCACTTTAGTGGTTCTTTAACGTTCTGCTAGAGGCAGAATGTAACTGCTCAGCAACATCAGTCATTTTGTCTTCTATTCAAAGACACTTTGAAATTTGGATTCACATTTCGAACCACCTCCAAGTGTGTTTTAGATTTGCAAAAATTGCATTTCATGTGATTTTTTGCTGTCCAGACTTCCAACCTGGATACAATCTGGGTACGCCAAAAATGCTTGGCAGTCTTAACAATGCCTATGTATCAATCCATAATATAGTCTGGTGACCTTTCCAGGGCTTACCTTGCCTCTTGAAGGTTCCAGCCCCCCCGAGACCCACGGACAGACGAATGGATGGACGGACGGACAGACAGACAGATGGTTAGATCGATGGAAAGATGACTTTATTTCTCTAAGACTCTAATAAACATTCAAATAAAACCTAGAAAACAATCTCTTTGGTTAAACTGGTAAAAAAAAAAAAATAGTCTCAAATTGACATGGCTTTGATTGAAGTCACAGCCCAAAGAGGCTGGGAACCACTAATCCACGCTGACATACATTTCGGACAGAAAATGTATTTATGTTTTTCCTCTTTTTTTTTGCAATCAAAAATACTTTAGTTCAGTTATTTGGTATCTAAAATGAGAAGATCATAAGGATCTCCTTCATTTTCGCTTGTGATCTTTGCATTCCTTACATTCCAAATCGGATATGCTCAGGGAACCTCCGGTCCGTCTAAATCATGTATTACAGCCTCCTCCTATGATTTAAATGTTATTTGTTTGTTTTTCATCCTCCACTCCTTTTCTTCACCTCTATCCCTGCAACTAATTTCTCCCTTTCTGCTCCCTTACATCCTTCTCTTGTACATTTCTTTTTGACTTTTCTTCAGTGCAAAAATAGCTGTCCAGCAGCCTGTGTCAAATCATAAATTAGCTTGATTATGAAGATATATTTTGGCACCCCAAAATAAAGCCAAGGCAATCTCTACACGTGTCTGAATTCCATTTATTATAGTAAGTTAATTTTTATGGAGATTTTCAATTTATCATATGATTGTTTTATGTTAAAGTGTTATTTTTATCTAGAAACTAAAAGTTGTATACACCCAGCTAGCTCTTCAAAGTGCTATGGACTCTATGACCTAAATAGGGAATATCAAAGCCTGGAAACCCCAAAAGAGAAAAGAGAGAAATGGGAAAAGAGCCAGGATTTGGGGGCACAAAAAAACATATCTTACAGTCTTCACAAGCTGGGTGTGTATGATACAGTCCCTGTGCGAAACATCAAAAACAAGCTCGATCTATTAATGTGTATAGTTTGTTTATTGTTGCTGGTGGCTGGCAGGTCCTACACCATCATTAGTGCCGTAAGTATGACGCGCTGATTTTCTATTTACTCGCCCTCCTTCAGAAAAACTACTGGGGAAATGATGGTACTCAAATGCAAGGGTGGAATTCAGCATGTATTCATCTTGTATTTCTTTTGAATGTGTCTCATAGACCTTGGTGTCAAAGAGATGTGTCAGTGGAAAAAAAAAAGAAAAGAAAGAATGAGAAACTGTTTCAATTTGTTTTTCCTCCTTCCTTTGGAAGCACAGAAAGAGAAAGATATTCTGTCAAAACTCTTGTTCTTATTGAGTGCCTCTAAAAGTAGCATGTTTATTCAATATGTGACACCAACAGTTGCAATCCGTTAACGGCTTGCATTCAACAAATGTTGCTAATTAGGTAATTACTGTGTTTCCTGTCAAATGGTGCACATTTGGCACTAAGAAGAGATACATCTATGTGCGTGAGCTCAGCATTACAGCACATGCTGCATTCTACAAGTGCAGGCAGCATTCATGACAAAAAAGTCTGATTAATGCACAGCATAGCATATAATTAATACTTTTTACTGTCTCTTTTTATGCCTTCGGGGATAAAAGAAAGAGAAACTGTGATAGACTCATTGAGAAAACACTGCCATTAATAGGAAGTCTTCATATTTTTACATCTGCAGCAGCCTCATTAGAATTAGCTTTGCTTTAAATATCAACATTCTCCTTGTTTAACATCATCAGCGGTTTGAACCAAAAATCTGGGATGCAATTTACAACCCAAAAAATGATGCTGAATCGTCCTCCCACTCACTTCTCAAATTGCACTTCCATGTCTTTGGATAACATGACAGTATCAAGGTTATGCCCATTAAAAAGCAAACAGTGCTTCTCCAGCCAGTTTGTGAAACAACATTAATCCACAGTTGGACTGATGTAGATAGCCAGAGACACCACTTCCTGGTTCCCATGGGTCTTGCCTAGAAGCTTTGAGACAGTATGAAAATCAGACCTAATTGCCATTCTTCAACGTCCTGACTTAGAGAACACACACAAGTATGTATGCAGCCAAATATGAATATGGTTTGAAGGAGTCATTTAACCTTTAGATTACAGTTTATGTAACCTTAGGGTGCCAACAAAGCAAAACCAGCACAGGATCACACACAGCACAAAGAGGCAAGCCATAACTCTACTCATAATGCTGATAAATGATGATCTATTGTGATGCTCACACCATCCTTGCCCTTGCACTCTGAGATTTTAGCTTAAACTTTGGAAGTCATGAAATATTGATACGGTACACAGGAGGATTTGACGTAAGTGAGGCAGAATACTGCAGTGCTAGGCATCACATGTTTTATTGAAGCATCCAGTGTAGCACTCAGTGAGAATGAGAGAAAGAAAATGGGAAAAAGAAGACCCTAAAGAGTCGGAGGAGGCTTAAAAAAAAAAAGAGACAACGCTGCACTTCAAGGAGGCAGGGATGCAACTTTGCTGTCCCCAAATTGCCTGGTTTAATGAAGCATCAACGATCGATACAGCAAATGGCGAAGAAGAATGGGTTTCATATACAGGTAAATATTAGCTCTATGTCCAGGTCTTGACCACAATACCTTCAGAAGGCGCATCCACATCCTCTAACCTCTATATATTGACTTTATTATTTGGTGTCCCTATAAGATAAATGAATCAGAGGTTTGATGCTAACAGGGGAACCGAATATTTTTGGCTGCATTTCCAAAAGAATATTTGAAAGTAGTATTGTCAATGGTTAACCATTGATCAGTTAACCACAAAGAATATTTTTGACCATTTCCACACCACAGGTGAATTTTGCTATTCTTCAGAACTGTGCACCACTCAAGTTTGGTTGGAGCTACCAAGCTAGCAGTGCTGCTCATTTAGGTATTACTGCCAGTAACATCATCCAGACCCAACAACATTGCTGTGAAAACATTGTGCCGACCCTCTGGTCTCATCCCGGTGAGTAAGCAGCTCAATAAAACCCCTTAAGCATGGTTGAATATGTTACCACCAGAGCAGTGTCAACACGGGTATTGGCACACGCATATTTAAAAAGTTCTGTAGTCAAAATGAAGCCGCTTACTCACCTATGTGACCTTAGGGGAGGCTTGAGGGTGGGCACAGTTGGCTGTCTGTCTGTCAGCAAACCTAACAGAAACTAAAATAGCCTAAAAGTCAAGAAACTTACATTGTTATACATAAATTTATACATACATAAATGCAGCACTAAGGCTCAAGAGGGAAAAGAGTGACTAAAAGGAAAGGTAACTTATATTTAAATTCTTTTTCCTTCAAAATGAACTTTCTCATTGCCAGTTAATTGGGGTGGGCCTATCACACGCAAAATTTACTGAAACTGACAACCACATTGAAAGTCACATTTTCTCCTTGCTTAGATTAAACTCAAAAGTGAAAAATAAGTATCTGCATCTTTTCCATACTGTTCTAGCAGTGGGTAAAAAAATATTGACAAAATCCCCCAAAAAATGGCTTTTACATGGTCCACTTGTGCAAATGATCAATTTTATAGGAATAACGCTCTCTTGTCTTCTTCTCTTCTAAATTACAAGAGGCCAAATGATCGGGAGGCATAATTTTTCATTACACACTCGACGTGGCTGAAAATGAACAGTGCTGCCACTGATAGGCCTAATTGGTGAGTGAGAAGGGGCCAGCAACTGGCGGGAGGGTGGGTTGGGGCTATTTCCTGGCACTCAATGAGCCATTTACAGAAAATAGACACCACTGCTGTGGAGAGGAAATGGACCTCTCGCGAGTTAAGAAAAAACAGACTAAAGTGAGTTCAGCATGTTGACTGGATACAGATACCTGTGCCAGCAAGTATTTCAAAAGCTCACCAAATGCTCTCTGGAATTACGTAACATCATGGTGAGGAGAACACAAGATTAATCACAGACCAAGATGGCTGCCAAGAGGATGGCTTCAACATTCATTGTCTTGCGGAAATACAACCACAGCAATCAGTGGCATTTGTGGCTGATGGCAGCTCACAAACACAGCTGCGTCTTGCCCCGTTTCTTCGAATTTCAATTTTATACTATTACAGTCTATGTCTGCCCCTGTCTGTCTGTTACTCCATCATTCCCTCAATCCGCTCCTCACCATCTGTCCATTGGCCCTGGTGGCATTCTTATCCACCATTTTAATTTGCTTGGGCAGTCATTTTAGCACATGTACAGCACTGCATTATAAAATGTGACTGTAAGTACACAGCAAAGCAGAGCTGCAGAGGGAAGGAGGTCGACAAATGAGCATCACAAGACCTGAGTCAGAGACATAAACTGTCACAAACAGATCAATCTGTAGATACAGTACATACAGATCTCAACAATATGCTGTTGGCAAGTGAATCCAAGCTTTTTCAGTACTGTATGTGTGTCTTGTGCTGTGTCAGACCGATATTGGATTGAAAGATGTTGTCTACCAATGATGTGATGCCGGTGCACAAAACGACAGTCAATGACATTAAAGAACAGCTTATATTATTACAAAGGCAAATTTGAGCTTGAAATTAAACAATATGTTAAGCTGTTTAAAGTATACTTAAATATATAATTATGAAATAATGCAAAACACTATCAACAAATTCACATTAATAAAACATGACCACAATAATTTAACACTTAATTACAGTGACAGTACTAACAACAGCAAAAACATTTTTCGAACAGGGATCAATAATTGTCACCCTAACTCAGTGGTGACTCTGCAGCCTGACATTTCTCCATTAGCTGCTGAGATTGTCACTAAAATGAGAGTAGTTGATATACCTTAACAGTCCACCTTAAGTAAGCCTGGTCTGGTTGAAATTCTCCATTCAGCTGGCTGAAGTTAACCGGTAGGGCGCACATGTGCTTGGCCGCCCTAAGTGTCTAGTGCACACACTCTATGGGCCCCATAATGCAGAAGATCCGGTTACATTCCCTCCATGGAAATAGAGCGTTTTTTGTTTCATGCACTACTGAGCACCTTTCATCAGAATGAATGGGGTCCCGCCACCCATGCAGTATTCAGGTCTCTTACATCCATGGGCTAACTCCCTTAACTTTATCAGCCGGTGGCAAGTAAGACACTGGAACTTGGCTTGTGATTTGAGGAAGTATTTACTGACAAATAGCCTGAACATTGCACTGCTAGTGCAACCAGGCACCAAAACCGCCTTTGCAATCCGGTCCAGTCATTATTGATCGTAAAGGAACCAGTGCCATAATAGCACCATGTTTTGGTACCCAACCCTACATCTGTTCACCATCATTACAGTATTATCATATAAGGGACATTGGCTGCAGGTCTGATGATGTTGCTTTTATGAGGTTTTATTACAAGTTTTAAACAATGGACACTTTATAGTAGGAAATGATAATCGAAAATGAAATTTGTCGTCTTTTATCATGTTGGAATTGGGCAGTACCTTCTTCATTATCTAATATTTCTCCAGCCAGACACAGCTGGTGAAGCCACACTTAAAAGAACTTGAGGGGAACCTCTGTGATACTAGAACTGTCATACAGAAACTGAACAGTAATGTATATTGAGGGTTTCCAAAGAGGAGGTTGGTTGGCTATAGGTCTTAAGTTTGTTTTTCTTATAATGATTTTTGAATAATTGGTTGAATAGAGGTAAAAGAACAAAGATCCCCTGACCCTTATTCCTACTAGAGGGGTTTCAGGATAGATTCCTTTTAAGAGATTATTCCAACTGCTGGGAATTTAAAAAAGTATTGGCTATTGGTTTCAGTTAAAAGAAATTTAAAAAAAAAAAAACATTGTCAAAATTCCTGTCTAAAAACCTGTTCTGCTTTAAGTATGAGCATGTGCATTCAAGTGTGTGCATAGAGCGTAATGAACGGGTATGCAGTGGGAGTTTATTTTTGTTGAGCCTTTCAAAGCTGACTTCATTAGGCATCAGCACTGATTGAAAGCTATTTTTATGGGTGTATGATTAAGCTTTTTCCAGGAGTGGTTGTTCTCTCAGCTATCTCTACTGTAGATAGTATCAGCGAGCTCCCTGTTTTGATGTGGAAATGATGAGCTTGTTAAGCCTGGCCCATAATATCACCATGAAAAATTCTCTATTTCCCTTCACGCCAACTCATGTTTTGCAGAGGAGGGTGCCAGGGCTGGGTAATAAATATGCAGGGTGTCAGAATCCAGACTTTTAAAAATAAAATCCCACTGATGTGGCAAACTAAACGTTGTGGCGTGTAAGATTCGAAACTTCATCTTTACTTCCCTCTCTTCCTCTGTGGTTGAGGGAGGCACCTCCTCCTCTCGTGCCCTTCCCAACAGTCCATCTCTCTGTCTTCTCTTGCAGTCAAAAGCAGTATTCTAGCCAGAGCAATGTCTACCAAACTTGTCACCACTTGTCAAAGCAGAGAGTTGTCCGTCTCTCATAAAAACACTTTCAAATACACAATTGCATTTACAGAGACCACATGCCAACACACAAGGTAAACAACACACACATTCAATAGGAACTCATGAAAGTCAATGGGCTTAGAGATGGAGCAGAGAGGCTCACGCCAACAATCTCGCTGACAGGTGCAAGGACCAGCTTGATAAGTACATGATAGCTAAACACACAGGTGCCACCTAACTGCGCATTTATGTTCCATACAACAACCAATAGCTATCTGGTGTGTTGTTTACATCCACTGACGTGTGTTCCTGCAGATTTCCAATGCACATTATAGTTGCTTGGTGAGTCATACTCTGGTGAGGATGTAGCTCAGTTCTGTAACCTGTATGCCAGAAATAACATCACACATGCACATAATGACACTCACTCGATTGTAGACCAATTTACACACAGATAATTATGTCTCATATGATGGCACAGCACTTAACTCCTTGATAAACACCTGTTTCAACATGAAACAAGTCTCCTCATTGTGCTGGACAGCTAACAGATATAAGTAAATATCTTTGAAGTGCCCTTGTACCTACAAGCTTGCTGGCCTAAAAAGCAATTTATTTGCTTGTAGCAACAGCAACAATAGTTACCTTTGCTATTGAATACAAGTGTGTACTCTTAAGGCATCTCCTTTAAACACTGGTACATTCGAGGTGTTTTCTTTGCCATTGCATTACATTTTGTTCAATCGCTTACTGTCTGGTAAGCGTCACAATGTGTATTTGGGATTGGGCTGGCATACATTTGTTGGTGTAGGTCTGTGTATTAAAGTGAAAGAGCCTGGTTGGTAAAGTGCTCTGGGGAACACATTGTACTAGGCAGAGTGTTCTGCAGAGCAGAAGATTGCTACTGCATTTCTCACAGGTAATCGCTGACAAACAAGCCAATAAATAGACAGAAGAGCACACACACACACACACACACACACACACACACACACACACACACACACACACACACACACACACACACACACACGCACATGCACACACATATGCACACACATATGCACACACACACGCAGACACACACATAAACCACACAGACAAATGCCTAAGAGCAGTTCAACTATGGCTTGAACCTCTCTTTCTAGACTGAGATCATTACGACCGAAAGTAAGTGAACACGGAAACAAAAAATTCCTCATCCTTTCATTCCCCCATCCTGCCGATCTTTTCACTCTTGAGTGACCCTGACAAGACGAGCAAGCAGAAAGGGACATGAAAAGCAGCAGAATCACAGTAATTGCAGGCGGAAGAAATACGCCACATAATGTGACATTCAGTTCAAAATGCAGCCTCTTGAATTATGTTATCTCTTCCAAGCACGAGCTTCACTCCCGTTCTTATCTGTGCCCCATAACCTTTGTAAGATTTGCAGCAAATGAAATGTATTCCCTGGACGGAGGCATTTCCCCTCTTTGGGACCGTAGTACAGTATACAGTCAAAGAAACTGTACGTATTAACTCAGGGGGTCAAAAGTTTATTAGATGTAAGAATGAGTGGTGTTTAATGCTTACAGTAAGCAATCATAAAGCTCTAATAATTTAATGGCAGCAAATGCCATCAAGCAAGCAAGAATGTAATCGAATGGTAAAATCTGTTACATGAATGTCTAGCAGGTAATTAGCATCGACTGGACTGAGTAGAAAAACTTTTATTGGCTAATACCAATGACAAAACACCCCAAAAACCTATCAACAGCTGCAAGGCATGCCACACAAGACTGCATTTCATTAACAAAAAAACATATAATTTAATGTTTACCCTCATACACAAGTCCATATGCTTGCTTATTGGAAGTTGAGCTCAATTTTTTAACAGCCTTCAAGTGCTCTACTACAACAACGGGTTTAAGCCATTTTGACTCTGTCTCTGATTGTAAAATGAGGGAGGATTCTGCGGATTAGAGCAACGCCAATTAGACATTCACCCTGGCAAGGTTAATGAAGGATTAAGCCATGAGTTGGGACCCCTTTGAAATCCCAGGACCTATCAGCACACTGCAGTTCTAAGGGACAAGATTTTTTTGGGAAACTCAATTAAATAGCAAATTCAGGTTTTCTGATAGCAACATAGACACGTAGAGAAACCTCAGTGTAAGTACGTACGCAGGAGTTAGCATGTCTATTACATCCAATAATACCCACTGACGGATAAGGCACAACAGCATCACAGGCTCACAAACACTAGATTTAGGCTATACATCACATGCAAATGTACACACACGCAGATAACATGCTGAACAACCCTACCTGCACCAGATTCCAGCCCTCCAAGGACTCTGCGATGATGGAGGTAACAGAGGGACAGACACCGCCGAAGATCATCAGGTGTTTGGGACCGTAGCATATGGCATCAAAGAAGGCTCTCAGCCCCTTGGCGTTGTCACACTGCAGACACAGAGAGAGGTGGTGAAGGTCAAGGTGAGAGCAGGAATTAAGGGGGAAAGGTACAAAGAAAAGAGAGAAAGGACATTTTAATTAGTTTTTGTTGTAAAAAACAAGAACAAGAGAACAAGAGAGGAGACAGGAGAAGAGAAAAAAGGGAGGTAAAACAAAGAGAAAATACTGTTATACAACCATGTGGCTGGCACACAGGATAAAAATCTGAATATAAATTCTACTTTGCAAATTCAAATCTAAACATACAGGCTCCTCTGAAGCAAATATAGGTTATAGATTAATTATAGATTCTTTCTGTTTGTTCAAGAATAAATAAGATTTCCCACACATTCATTTATTTGTGGCGCATCACGACAACTAAATCATCTGCCGCTACAGATAGATTTTTGGGGCTGAACTGTTATTTAGGAGCGCTACTGGAATAGCGCACTTGGGGCAGAGCCGGCGCAGCAGAATATCAGGCACATTGAAAGTGAAACTTAACCGTTTATTCTGCTGGATCCAAAACTTTGCTTTCACTTAAATTTGCAAACTGCTGCTGTCATCAATTAATGTGATCTTATCAGCTGTGAGGAGATCTACAGATCTATTAACTACCACAGAAAGAAAAGTCTTGGAAACTTCGCCTGCTGCGCGGCGTTCACAAACTAGCAAAAATGGTAGATTTTAGAACACGTCCAGAGAATGATATGATTACATGATAATGATTTTTGAAAAGCAATGGCAAACATTGCAGGTTGATTGAAATAAAAGTCAAAGAAGGAACGCAATATCCGTAGCCTCCTATTCTGGAGGGGTTCATCCCAGACAGGTTGCCAGACTGTCACAGGCTGACACATAGTCAGACAACCAATCACACTCACATTCACACCTACAGGCAATTTAGAGCAACCAATTAACCTGCATGTGTTTTTTACTGTGGGAGGAAGCAGCAAAAAACCCAAGCTGACACGGGCAGAATATCCAAGTCCACACAAAAGGGTTCAAGCTAGCCAGTGGATTCTAACCCTCTTGCTGTCGTTCGCCAGTGCTAACCACTGCACCACCATGCCACCCTATTTGTGTCAGCGAATCGAGAATTACCAGCTGTAAAAGACAATCTGTTGTACTCATAAGGTCATTTATTCTAACATACTGTGATGGATGCACTACAAAAACAGCATACTCTCTGGCATCAGTTTATAGTAATGTATACTGTTAATGAACCGATGTGACATTTAAATAACATTTAACTCAATACTCCCTAAACACTGTGGTACATACTAACATACAATAATTGCAGGCTTGTGTGTTTTGAAACCATCATGTAAAACTATGTATTGCAGGCTGCGAGAGCAGGCCCCCGCTCTGATCCAGTGCTGCAGCCATTTCACGTCACTATAGCAACCAAAGGAAAAGATTGTGCGAAAGGGAGCGAGAGAGTGAAATGAGAGAGGGGAAAGAAAAAAAACAGTGTAGGTTCCTATTGATTGCTACATGAGCTGGCTAACTGGTTTTGCTGTGATTCCCTGATTTCTACAGTTTGTAATGATATTCCTATCAGCAGTAAACACTTCCCCCCTCAGTCCTCTATTATTGCCACTCAATTCAGGATGCGTTCCAGTGTGCCACCAACAGATAGATGGACTCACCGACTGAACGGCAGGTGTTGTGTGTGCGTGCATGCATGTGTTTGTGCCTTCTGACACAGTCCATCTCATCTGGAGAGTTATTTGACCTTGTTAGCCATCAGCCAGCAACTCAATGAGATTTCCTACTGAACAACAGAAGTCAGCCCTCCCCAGCTCAGATTGAAAAAATGAAAATGGAAACGTGAAAGAATGAGACGCCTAACTGGACATGTTGGACTGTATGTTGTGACCTTCTATTAGGGGCATGACAGGTATCTTAGCTGCAGGCTTGACACATCTCTACATCTTATGTTTGTCTGTTTTTACGGTCAGATTTTTTGGTGGATGATGATTGTCTCAAAGCTGTGAGTTAAGGTCGAGGACACAGAAAACCAGGCAAATGACTTGGGATGCCCCCTGAGAAATTGATATTATCAGTCGAAGACCTCCGAGTCAATTGAGATTCTTAAAGCTGAGCAGTTGGGGTTTTTTGTATTGTTTTGCTTTTTTTTCTGTCAGTCAGTGTGCAGTATACAGCCACGGATGTTTCGCTAGAGCGTTACTCATTTTCCATGCTGCTCTCCAGTACAGGCAGCTGTGGACCCAGACCCAGGGTGAGTGTTACCGAGCTGGAGGGAGCTGCTCGGTGGAAGAGAGCCTTCCCAAGTGGGCCTCCGAGATAATGTTATCAATGCTGTATTTATGCACTGTTCATGAAAAAGTAATGCATCCCAATTTGCATACATCCTACATAATCAGTGAATCAATAATTTGTTTGTAATCCATGTAATCAGGAAGACTGCGATCACATGACCAATGCACTGATGAGAATAAAGAATTAAGTTGTCTGCATAAGGAGGCACATTGGAGTGGTGAATGGGTCATAAAACACATGACTCTACCCCACAAGAGTGATGCTCAGAACTGTGAGAACACAAGTGAACTGTGAGTCATTTTAAGGTATGTTGTCACTGTGTTTCTTTTCCTAAATCTGGCAAAGTAACTTTACTTGACTAAATCTAACCTAAGTAACTAGACATTAAGTACATAACATCCTTCGTGGGGCACCAATTCGTTAGGTATCATACGAACAGTTGTATGTGCATTTTCAAACTACTGCATGAGGATATGTTGCGTTACCTTCTGCCTTCTGCATAGAAGTGAAGAATTTAGAGCTCACAGCAACTTAAAATAATACAAAATCTGGCTTTTGTTTGATATCTTCTGTTAGCCAAAAAGATGTTTCACATTTCAGATCTGTAATTAGTGTAGTTAGCATGCATTAACTTGGAGGGCTAACTTTGCTAACTTTATGTGAACATCACCTTGAACATCCCGCCTAACACCATTTAAACTCACAAACGCTATATGAAAATAAAGGAACGAATAGTCAGTTATTCATACTGAACATTCAAATCCAATAATTCTCAGTCAGGTGCAGCCCTACAAGTGACACTATGAGCTGCTAAAGTCATTTTCCTGCACTGCATTCACTCACCCCTTCACAGTCTGATTTAATCACAAGATTTAAGTCATCAGACTCCTTTTGTGTGAATGCCTTTCTATTTTCGAAGGCCAATGGCTGGTAAAATCAAGGCTTTTCCCAGTGCATGTACATCCATGCTGGCAGAGAACAATGTATGCTGTAATGTCAGTCAAAAATAGACGAGATTGCAGATATGCCTCAGGTGAAATGAGAGGGAGAGGATGTGATTAGACACAGTGGGGATTCCTTATCCTGGCCACACAGCTGAATAAAACAGCAGGCTATTAAAGAAGATATCCCATTTGCATACTCTTATCATTCATTTCTCTCCAGCTGGCCATAACAAGGAGGGTTGGTAGGACTGCGACTCTAAATTGGTTACCATGCAACAGAAAAGGAATGTGGGCAACTAAACTTGTCAACGTGAGGACAATAGAGCTCGATGATAGTGCAGGTTTAAGCTGATTTATAACGGAGAGTGACAATGTGGTGTAGGTGGTAAAGAATGGTTATGGTCCTCACTCCCTCTGCAGCAAATCAAACTGTTTTACAGCATTTTAGACAAGGGGGAAGGGGAACGAGACAGACTCGAAGGTCACATACCCTATAGAGCTGTTACAATTTTTTGTTTTATTTATAGATTAATCTGCTGATAATCCTTTTGATAAATTGATTAATCATCTGGTTGACAAAATGTCACAATTTCCTGAAGCCCAAAACAGCATATTCAAAATGCTTGTTTTGTCCAAAATCCGCAAATATCCCTTCTGTACTTTGAGATAAGACAAAATCCTAAAAATCAAAAAACCGGAACTAAACAATATGTGGCATTTCTTTCCTGATAAATTACTTGATTTATTGGTTATTAAAATAATTGCCAATTATATTCCTTACGGTCAACTGATGAGTTAATTAACTAATCAATTCAGTTCTAATCATATACGTAATTTTCTCAGATGACTAAGGAATCGCTTATCTGAAATTACAGTGACTACGAAAAATCAAAGTAAAAAAGACCCTCAAGCTTTTTCAAGGAGGAATGAATTCAGCGAGAGAAAAAGCGAAAAACCAAAGCAGCTTCAAGTAAGACTAAAAATAAAAATCTTTTTTTCTTTCATTCTCTGTTCATCCCCTCTGCTTCATTCATCCTCTCCTACTTTTGCCAGGCATACATGCACAAAATCTGTTATGACTGCTCACAGAGCCTTGACCGGTGTGTTGTCATGCCAACAGCGTGACTATCCACACTTTGTACGCCAGATGAGGGAGGAGACTGTGGCAGGGCCACGGTGTAGCGATGATTATATTTAGCCTCTCATTAGATAGCATGACCACTCAGACATTAATCAATATTTATTCAGCTATGGAAACACCGTAAAGATTAATGCCAGATAGACAAAGCAAGACATATGGGAGAGAGGCGATGGAATATAATAGGACAAAAAAAGAGTGAAGAGGCATGGAGATGGCGAAGGTGATGGTCGGAGAACGAGGCAGAAACAAGCAGTTGAATAGAGAGAGACTGGAGTGAAGAGGTATTAGCCTGACATTAGGAGCGCACTAATAAAGCCAAGCCAAGCAGTGTTATAAACCTGCCCTCCATTATAACCCCACAATGGAGTAATTCATGACTGTGAGATTGATTCGGTGCCTCTCTGTGATGCTCAGCAGCTGCACAGTGTGCCCTGCAGATTTTCCTACAGTCCATCAATTATGGAAAAAAATACATTTTAACATCAAATCTAAGGCTTTTTTTTATCGACTATAGTTTGAGTTTTTAAATCTTCTTTTCTCACTATAATCATGTACCAGAATGTAAAGAAGAGGCCAATCGACCTGTCTTCTAAGTATTTCTTTCACTTGCACATCCTTATTCAACAGTATTAAGACATTTATGTGTTTTCCAAGGATTCCCAAGCACCCACTGAGAGGTCTGGGTACAGGCGGTATCTTAAGTCCCAGTTTTCTCCAAGAAATATGCTCTAAACAAGGTATAAACGGAAACAACTATTACTGCCCCAAAAAACACAAAATATCCAGAGTAAATAACTAGTACAGTGAGGAAGGCATAGTAGCACTTAACTCACAAGTCAAACAGCAAGAAATACTACAGCATTTTATTTCCCTCTTCTCCAGTCTGAAATCTAATTCCTGGCATTTGGAGGCCATTTGGAGCAGATCGATGGGGTTAACGCCCGTAGTAATCTGTTTGACCGCCTTGGGAGACAGCCAAGAAAGGTGTGTGTGGGTGTGTGTGTGTGTGTGTGTGTGTGTGTGTGTGTGTGTGTGTGTGTGTGTGTGTGTGTGTGTGTGTGTGTGTGTGTGTAAGAGTTGGTGGGGTGGGGGCTGATGGGAGAAGAACCTAGAGATGGAAACTCAAGTAAGCATAACCCTGTCTAATGGTGAAGTTCCATTAACAGTAAATTTTACTTTAGGTGGCCACAGTATGATATCCTGCTTTTCATACTTTTTACTTCACTCGCTGAATGTAAAGATACTTGTCATAATGTTCTGGCTATAACATATATCAAAACTGATGTTCTCATACCAACCAGTGCGCAACCAAAGGTCCTCAGGCAGGGACCTGCTAACTTTAAGACTAAAGGTGACCAAGTGTTTGCCATAAGGGCTCGTTGTTGTGGAATGACCACAAGAGGAACTCTGGCTTGCTACATCACTGCCTTCTTTTAACTCACATTTAAAATAAAGCATTCCTATAATTTTTCTTTCTTTATTTTATTTATTTTTTTGTTTATTTTCATTCTTAGTGTGTTCTTAGTGCACAGTGTACTTAGTGAGTTACACTGAACCTTACTACTATAACTAGTAGTAGTAGTAGTATTAGTAGTGGTAGAAGTATTAGTATTTGTATTATTACTATGTTACTGATTTTAAGGTCATGTTTTCAACAAGCCTACTTTACAATGAGCTGTTTATATCTACATAGGGAGCTGGTCTCATCCATGGAGTCTGCTATGTTGTACTGCCACGTTTCTACAGAACAAAAACACTGGCTCTGGATAGGACCATTCGTCTTCACTGTTTTGTTTTTTGTTTTTTTAACTTACCGTGAAACTGCTAGGGGTGGGAATCACCAGATGCCCCCCGGTACAATATTATTACAATACTTACATCACAATACAATATATTTGCAAATTAAAATGTTTTGCTATATGATAAGTTATTGCAATAACATATATTGCGATTTATGTAAGAGCATAGCAGCAATATGTATCTAGTGGGAAAAAAAGAGAAACTGATGTTATTCTCTTAGTCCAATTCAATTCGCTGTAATAAAAACTCCAAAAATTAAAACTGAAGGTATTATAATTGGGAGAAGATTCATCTGGTTAAAACCTGCAATGCTCACCACTAGATGCTACCTAATCCTCTGAAATCTTACACACTGCTCCTTTACTTGTATAAAATGTCTCCTTTTGCTGTACTTCAGATATCAATGCAGTGTTTGCACCACCACCCCTTCCATTCATAGGATATTACTAATGGGACAGCTGGCCAAAGAGGAGTTTATTTCAAATGCTCCTCAATACATTGTCTCCATTATGTTTCCTTCACTCTGACCTTTACACAAAACTACTGAGTTTCATCCTTATTGATTTATCATTACACGGTGACATTAGCCTACTGTTATTGTGCTACTGATAAATCGTACTCAATTAGGCTAAATGTGAGGAAACAGCTGCCCTGGAATGTCAAATTATCTAATGCTCCATGTGATAATTTGCATCCATTATATATTTTTAATCAAAATGCCGTAACGCCTTAAAAAACGGTACATCTTTAAAGGTCATTTTGCACCAAGGCTCCTTTTTCTGAAAATAACTTCAAAGCACATCTCAGCAATAATAATACATTATAGAGGATTAAATCACATCCAAAATTTAACAGCTAGAGTAGATTACCTTTTCTTTTCATCAAACAGGCTTTATGAATTAAGCTGCTTTGAATAAACATGATACAACGCAATGGTGTAAATTTAAAGGTCCAGTTTGTAGGATTTAGGCACATCTATTGGCATATTCATGTTTCATGTTTTCATCAGTTCTTAATCACCGGAAAGTTAAAATCACTGAGTTTTCATTCCTTAAGAATGAGCCGTTGGGCACCACAGTTCTCCTACATGCTTGGCACATGGGAAACGCTTCAGTTCTGCAACCTCACTGCTCGATGCCAGTAAATCCTAAAACACTGGACCTTTAAAATAAAACTACTAAGTACAATAAAAAACAATCTGTTAGATGCTTACCCATTACTCAAACCCAGGCACTATTTCCTGAAGCAAATGAACCTTTCACCCTACACAGATCAGCCACAAACAGCATACCTATAGAATCTATCCTTCACTTACATTACATGTGAGTTTCTAAACCCAAATCCTTCTTTCTAACCATGTAGACACCACCAGAGTGTGCAGTGTATGTTTGGCATGTGCATCTGTGTGGTGCGTTTGTGCGTGTACATGCGTGTGATACTGTGACAAGAACAAGAGCTGATCAGAGCACCAGGCTGAAGCTAACCATGATGAAATGCCTTGTTAGTGCTGCAAACAGAGGCAGCTGCACCTGTCCCTCGTCTAATGGCAAATTACTGCACCCAAATCAGCAACCCGAGGCCCAGTGCTGCACAAACACACAGACACGTGTGTGTGTGTGTGTGTGTGTGTGTGTGTGTGTGTGTGTGTGTGTGTGTGTGTGTGTGTGTGCGCACATGTGCGTGCGTGTGGATGTGTATGTGTGTGTGTGTGTGTGTGTGTGTGTGTGTGTGTGTGTGCGTGTGTTGGTGGTTGTGCGTGGAGAAGAACAACAGCGAGAGCGGGATGGGAGAGCCTGATCTGATGTCAGAAGCAATCTGCTCTTCACATACTGCGTTTATTCATGACAAGGCCAACACCACAAGTGATTACTGAGAACAAAAACCTCAAGAATCTCACAACAGAAAATATGTTTTCACAGGTTAAGGATGTGGATGTGTACATGTTGTCGCCTCATCTAGTAAGATAATGTGTTGTCATTAACCCACAGTTGTGCACTGTGCATATATTATGGCTGTATGTGTGAATAGAATTGGTGCTACAACAACATTACTTCTCTACATCCAATTAACAGAATCTAGGCAACTTCCACCCTTGGCTTTATTTGTTTTTGAATATTTTTTTCAGTAAAAAAACAGTTTCCCACACATTCATTTATTTGTGGCGGCTCCCCACCATTAAAACATCTGCCACCCTGTTTTGATTTTTTATGTAGCTGAACCATTTTTTAGGTGGGCACTCTGGGCATGGTTGGAGCAGCAGAACACCAGGTGCAGTAAAGTGAAACCATTCTTAGACTGGGTCTAAAAGTTTGCTTTCACTCACAAACTACTGCTCCTCTAATCCATTGACCTGATCAGATCTTAGCTCAGATCTTTATCGAAGCTGTGACTCAAAACTCCACAAACTGTGGCTTGGGGGGGAAAAAAAACTCTAATTTTGAATGGAGAAAAAAATCCTTGTTGTGCTTGTTTTTTTTATAATGCACCATTCTCTGTAGTTTGCCTACCATGGTATGGTTAAATTTTTTTTAAAAAGCACTCCAGGAGCTGCAAATATTTGTTAGTGTAAACCCTGTCAGTTTAACACACTGCTGTGCTGTAACTTACAACTTTGTAGTGTCAGCACAAACATACATCACTTTCACTGCTGAAGACCCCTTGCAAGCGTCCATCCTTCCTGGAGCCTTGTCCTAACTGATATGTCGGTCTTAGTTAAGACCAGTTTTCAGAATGGACTTTTGGTCAGTTGCACCAACCAAACTTATGCCTGGTCTTAGCTACGTCTGGTCTTAGTGATGCACATTCATGTAAATGCCCAGCAACTATGGCTATTATTAAGCACCACATGCGATGCTAGCATACATTAACATTCTCCCGCTGTCTTACTAATGTAAAGCTTATCATTTATCATTGGAGCAAACTTTATAATGAAGGATCAGAGGACAGGATAGTCAAATTTCATGGACATCAAGATACAAAGATTAATAGAGCTGTAGAGGAGAGCTATGTCTGTGTTTGACTGACATCAGCCAGCGTGTGGAGCTACACATGAAAGGAGGGAAAAAGTAAACAAAGCTAGCTTGCAACTCATGGACGGATAATGTGCTGTAAACAGTGGTGTTAAAGAGTAAGGCCAACACAAGCATCTGAGCAGACCGTTGTGACATTTGCCATTTATACATTACTGTTGCTTGTGGGTTGATGTTTGTATGTTAGCTGAAAAAACTCCAGCAGAGACTTCAGCAGGAAAGCTAGCATGGGTTGCTGTTAAACTTTTGTGGCTCTTGTGTTGTGTATCAGGCTGCTGAAACAGCTAAGATTTTGACTTCATGTCTGCACCTGACGAGGGGTAAGATTTATGCCCGATCTAAGCGAGAAGAAGGCTCAAGCCCTGTTTTTGCAACCAGTGTAACTTTGAGGTCGGAATTAGAACGGCAAGTTACAACAGAATTAGCTTAAGACCAGGCAAAAGTCCTGTTGATGCAACCGGCTCCTGATGTTTTGAGCATCCATGCAGCAGCAGTGCAGATAATGCAAAAAGCTGGTCTCCTCTAACGGCTTCATCTGCCCCCTGCATGCACTCCTCATTGAATTACTTCCACATCTCCAAGCCAGGAACGGAAATGTGAGCCAGGCTGAATCCAGCAATTGCTAAAACATATGCTTGGCATTATAAAGCCCTATAGAGTTAGCAGGGTGCAGCCAATAGGTCAGATCTAAAGGAGATTATCTGTTTCCCCATGTACAAACCCAACTAATCCTCTAAACTCTGTCATGGCTGTCAATACCAACTACTGTCAGAGGAGGAAGAACAAGGGAAGGGGTGAAGGAATCAGTTTGTAACAGTTTAGTCAAGTTTTAACATTTGTAACATGTGTAAAAGGCAAAATAGCTGTATATTTGATTGTCCAAGTAGTATATCAATAGCAATCTCACAAAAAAGGGGCTCCCCCGAGTTCATTGGGGTCATCAATTTGTCAATAAAGGTCAACACTCCCTCGTGCTGATTAACTTCTCACACAGCAGTGGCAGCCTCATCTTGCCTACTACCACACTGAGACATAAGATTTTCAAGAAGCTAGAGCTATTTGTTCCTCATCAATGACTCGCGCGGCAATCGAGACGTCCACTGGGGTGTAACATATCACCCACCATGCCTTTTCCTTCTCCTTCTAAATGACCCTTGAGACATGGCTGGCAGGTAATTCACAGACTTTAAGATCTAATGAAAAAAGCCACAATCAAAGCTTTAAAGGGATAGCTTGTATTTTAAACTGGGGTTGTATGAGTTACTTGTTTACAGTCAGTATATTACCTACAGTTAGTGGTGGAATGTAACTAAGTACATTTACTCAAGAACTGTACTTGAATTTGAGGTACTTGCACTTTAACTTGAGTATTATCTTTTTATGTTACTTTATTTTACTCTACCCCATTTCAGAGGAAAATATTATACTTTTGACATAATTACATTTATCTAACAGCTTTAGTTACTTAACAGATTACATTTTTTGAATAAAAAAGTATTAGGAGCTTTTTAAATATGATATTAAATTACCAAACAGTTTACACAGCTGCAACGATTAGCTAATTAATCAATCAGTCAATTCATAGAAAATTAATTTTCTAATAATTTTTAAAAATAATTTTTTAAGATTTTTCTGCATTGGGTACTTTTAATACTTAAAATACATTTTCCTGATTATACTTACTTTTACGTAAGTACCATTTTCAAAGCAGGAGTATTTTCACAGGGTGGCATTAGTACTTTTACTTGTGTAAAGCAATACTTATTCTACCACTGCCTACAGTAGATGTCAGTCTGCGCTTCCCCAGTTTGGAGAAGCAGGCTAGAGTTATACACAGAAGCTAAGCAATATACTGCTGTGGATGGAGGTCAGCCTCCTAGAAGAAGTCCCACTTGAAAAAAATCTAAATCAATTTAAGTTTGCGATATATTTTGAATGTTTTAACTGCTTTACATTAACGTCACATAGCCTGTTCCAATGGGAAAGCTGTTAACACCCTCAGTTACCCGTCTATGCTCCCTTCAAAGGGACTAGACTCCATTCAGAGTAACAGTAACAGTAATTTTAGCTCACTGGTCACAGGTTAGTTTGTGTTATTGTGTGACTTTGGTGAATTCGAACAAACCATTTTAAATAGCAAAGTCGCACAATAACACAAACAAAATAACTTTTCAAGGCCGTGGTAGACCAGCAGCTCCTGTTTTTAGCAATTTTAAATCACTGTTTTTGTCAATGGAGTCTGCCTCTGAAGAGAGCAATGTAAAGTGCCTGACATTAAGGTAAAGCAGTAACAATACTCTCAACACAGCACCTATTAATATGCTGTGACACATTTTGTTGCTGATCCCTCCACAGCAATAGATGCATAGTTTCTATACTTCTCCAAACTGAGCACGTATCGACTGATGTCTAATGTATGTAACATAATATCTATAGATAAGTACCTCATACAACCCCACTCAAAAAAAAAAAACTGAACTATACCTAAGTGAAATACTTGGAAAAAAGCAACAAGAAGGACAGAAAGGGATGAAGAGGTGAGGACAGAGCTGAGATGTGTATGAAGCAAGCATCAAGGCTGCTTGTGGTACCATTTAGAAAGTGGGCCCCTGAGTATACGAGCAGAGTACACATTGATTGAGAGAGTGGATGAAGTAAAACTTGAAAGTACAATGGAGTGATAGAGTTTTTTTTTTTTCAATCTGTTCCCTTCGCATTGCATGCCTGCAACACAGAAAAAAAGATTG
Organism: Plectropomus leopardus; assembly: GCF_026936395.1. Classification (NCBI taxonomy): domain Eukaryota; kingdom Metazoa; phylum Chordata; class Actinopteri; order Perciformes; family Serranidae; genus Plectropomus; species Plectropomus leopardus. The sequence goes on along the minus strand of NC_142192.1, from coordinate 13,685,850 downwards.
AGGAACCCACCACTTGTCTGGGGAGAGACTGGCCTTTAAAAATCCACTGCGACAGACTGACTGGGTAGCTCAAGTTGATGGCTGTTTGCCCTCCATCTCCTCCTCTCTCCCCCTCTCCCTGCAGTCTGGCTCTTGTTATAGCACTCAATCTATCCCTTGCTTTCTGGAGAGCTCAGATGGCCACCAGGATAACCACAATGGCACATTGGAAGCCTCTTCGGTGGTGACAAGTCCCTTTCTCTCTTTTCCATTTCTGTCTCTTCCGTGCTTACACACACATCTCCCCCTGTGCACATGCTTATTCTCAAACACACACACACACACACACACACACCAGATAAACCATCATCTTTTAGCATGCCAAAACACAATCATAGACAAATACACACACACTCACACACACACACACACACACCACACACACTCATCGGCTCACTCACGAATCCGAGATAAGCTCAAATTGGCCAGTGGTGCTAAAATCACAGTGAACACATTGCACCTTTATTAGCAATCTGTGCTGTGCAGGAAGCAGACGCTATGTTAAGCCTATTACAGGTTGTTGTGCTTTTGACAAGGCCTCACAACAGCTGGAACATGTTGCGCTAACCAGTGAGTGGGACAGACCAAAGTGTAATCCCACAGAAATGAGCCAATCTGTCCCTGAGGAGACAGTGGACTGATGGAGAAGAAGAGTATGGTCTCTGAAGTATTATACTCAATCATGTTGAAAATGGTTAGATTTCCAGGTCTAATTAGCTTGTACTTGGGCTATTGGTTTCCTGGTGAGATTTGCATGGAATGCCATGTCAGTCACCTGATAGTGGACATTTTTAACCACAGACACTTTGAGTTATCACACTAGGAAAAGTTCAGGTAATGACATTAACAATGGCTCCCTTCCACCCAAGCCCCCCAGTAAACTATGACAGTGTGACGGTGAACCAGCTTGCAAAATTTGTATAAATAACATGACAAAAGCTGATTGGTTCAGTTGTTTTTAGCAAGCAGTGTTGCTCTATAAATGGCCTGAGCGAATGTTGGTCTGCTGTGTAGTCAGTCCACCAATTTGGTCCACACTGAACAACTATTAGATGGACTGTGCAGGTATTTGTGGTTCCCAGCTGAAAAACCTTATCACTTTGGTGATCCCCTGACTTCTCAACTAGCTGCATCATCAGGATAACATTTCTATTTGTCATTTGTGACTGAAGTCTGACGTTTTTCATTAGCCTCAGCTGTATTTTGTATTTAGTTCTAATTAGCTACATACCATAATAAAGGTGATGATCATGATAATTAGGCCTGTGTCTGACTCATAATTATGCCAGTCAAATCAGATTTGGCTGTTCAATATGATTATTTGACAATGTATTTATGTTTTCCATACAAAGTTTTAAAGTTTGAACAGACTCCATGGGATGTTCAGCACGACTGTGGCATTCGCATAATATAGTAAAGAATCTAATTGTACTTACAGCTGGTCGTAAATGTGCAACAGTATTTTTTGCCAACACTAGATATCAATCAAAAGCCAGAGAGGGTATCATAATTAATTTATGAGCTGTAAATTCACCACTTCCATGCAGAAGGTCTCTCCTCTCTGTTCCTCTGTGCCGCTGCCTGCATGTCCACACAGCTCTGTGTTCCAAAGAGTAACGTGAAAGTCAAGAGCACTCACTGTGCAGCAAAATCTGAGGAACAAAATATCCACGGAAGTACAGTGCACAGCATACTGACAAACGAAAAACAAACAAATAAACGAACCAAAAAAACAACTGCGTGACTTGAAGCAATCTCAGTCAACTGAGGATATCCGACTGATGATTTGAATCTCCACCATTAAAGGGGCAGCCCTAATGATAATCACTATAACTTCTAAACATCAGCATGTGCTTTGACCTAAATAGAAAAGCTAGCATTTAGCTTAAAGCACTGTCGTGCCTCACAGAGCACAAGTGGCAGGCAGTAATGCATTACATTTACTTCATTACATGTCCTGGAGTATTTTTTTAGCTGTTCTTCTAAGAGTAGTCGTTTCACAGATTACTTTTTACTTTTACTTAAGTACATTTGGGATAAAATCTATGTACTACTTCATTACATTAGGCTACACACTTCTCGCTACTTTAACTGATGCATATAGCTATAAATAATTCTTGTAATCAGCCAAGCTCACACACACAACAACTGCCCAACAGCAAGCAATAAAAAAGCCATACAGGCTGCACATGCACGCACACATATTCACACACAAACACACACACACACACACACACACACACAAACACACACAAATGCATCTAAGCCTCTCCTTTGAGGATTCAGTAACCCCTGGATTTCCCCGGTCACTGCATGCTTTCCAGTGTTGTGTCAAAGTCTGTTCCCCTGTCAAATAATGTTTCCCTCCTGTTAAAAAAACAGCACCTGCAACACAGTCAGAGCTGATCCCAGCAACTCTAAAAATGCAGCTTTATTCTTCTCAACCAGTGACAAAACATTTTTTTTGTTTGTTTTAAGAGATTAAAGAATGCTTAACAGTATGGAATGGGGGGTATCATGATATACCAGGGTATTTAGAAATCCAGATGGTGTTAATTGAAAATACCGTACAAATATGAACCTTCATCTTTCTATTAACTTCGTACTGGAAAGGCTATGTTAGGGATGTTTTGCATGTAGTGCACATCACGTGCCCTGGAGGTTACGCCCCGGCCACACTGCATAGGTCAGCAGTGTGTGTTCACATTGACAGCGTTTTTTGTTGCAGCACTGCTGCAAAGGAGCCTACTGTTATAACTACTGGAATTCCACAATTAAAAGCACATATTCCACTCATTACCAAAGCAATGCAAGTTTTTGCATTGTCAACGACACGGTCCTGCAACTGTTTCACAGTACAATGCCTTGTGTCAACTACTGAAGGCTTTCTGTCAACTGAAATGTTGACACAAGGCTTTTATTTTTAAACAGAAACAGGACAGGTTGAGTAAAAACAGGCATATTTGTATTTCATCATGACTGTGACAGATAAAGACATTAAAAGTGTAGTAAAAGGTGGAATAGAGTCAATATAATTATCAAAAGACCATGTTCACTGTCCCATTTTTGCTGAAAACGGCATGTCATGCAATAAAAATCGGCAAGACTGTCGCTCTGGATGTGCCACAGCTAAACAGCAGTGAGACGCTGGGGTGCACACTGATACCGTCATATACTATATACCCCAGTGAAATGAAGGTATGAAGGTAAGAAAAAATAGACTGCCTATTTCCACTGCCTATAGATCTGTCTATTTCCAAATGTGGCACTTAAAAGATGACTGACAAGCACTTTTGTATCACATTTATCACATTTTGTTATTACCTGCTAAAGAACCTTTTGACTGCAATGCACTGCTATAATAAATTGCATCTACTGTTACTCATTACTGAAGTAGTTTTTACGTATTTGTTTTTTTTTTACTATGACTCAAATAGTTATTTTTATGACTACTTTCACTTCTGGAGTAAATATTATTATAAATTAACATTCACTCTGCCCACCACCGCAAAGCTCAGGGTGTTCTACAGTTTTTGCACCTCAGTTGCCCAGAGGACTAAAAAGGTCAATGTACATCCATTACATTTAATGCGAGGAATACAAGTTCCTCATGAATGATAATTCTGGCCTGACAAGAGGAAGGTTGTTTTCACGCCTGCCCAACAGAATTTGAACACAAGGGTCCAATAAATGTCAGGTTTTTTTTTTTTTCATTAAGCTCTGAGCAACAGCAGAGGTGCCCCAGTTGGTGTATCTGCAAACTAGTAAATGATAAAGACTGTAAGACCGGGGATGTGGACAGAGACTGGGAAGAAGAAAGAGAGAGGGAGAGAGACCATTATCAAGTTAATTGTTTTTTGGCCCCGAAGGTCCTCAATTCTCTCCTATGGATGTAACCAGTAAAGCGGGCACGAAAAAGAGAGAGAGGTGGAGCAGAGATGATTTTAGTTAATGGTACAGCAGTAAATGACTGTAGCACTGGGTAAGGAGTCAGCTTGGTGGTATGCAAGTGTCAAGGGCTACTGCAGAGAGAGATTTTTGCAAGTCTATTAGCAATTCCTCTTCAGTCCTCTTGATTTGGGGAGTCATGCTATCTGTGCTACTACAAAATGTACCACGGTCGAATTCGACTCAAGGCATTCCTCATAAATTTTTCCCCCTCTGTTTTATCACTGACAGCACGACCCCAAATGAACTCCACATGAAAAATTGCTACCCTTCAAGATACTTGTTAGATTATGTTCGAGTTTTCCTCAACTGAAGCGTCCTATAAACTGAATAAGGGAGCACATAAAATCCCTCATATATTTCTTGTCAATTAGGGTTATAAAAGCTTTATGGACAACAACTGTGTGAAAGTTTCAACACAATCCATCCTTTCTCTTTCTCCCCCTCTCACTTTCTCAATCTTTATAAAAACTCTTCCAGCATAAATATACAAGTCCTGCAGGATATCGTTGACCTTTGCTTTTCACATTTAAAAGTCTCTGCCTCCACTTTTTATCAGTTCTTTCCTGTCTGTTTACCTCATTTAATGCTGTCTGCAAGAGTGGAGACCATGAGTCAGATCCAGGTTAGGAGAAAAGAAAAAACATTTTATGTTATAGTTGAAACATACATAAACTAAGCTGTGGCAGCTTGCATTATTTCACCTGCCCCAAAAGCAGGAGCTGAAGAGCATTTTCACGGAGTGCAGGAGCCTGATGTGTGTGAGTATGTTCGCAAGGTACTGCTCTGTATTTGTCACCTCGGAGACAGTGCTTGTACCTGCACAGTAAAAGGGAAATTTTTCCAACTTTCAACCAGCTCTGTGTCATTGCAATGTGCACAGTGTACTGATGAACAGTTTGGCTTCCCCTGTGCCACAGGCGCCCGCAACTCTCTACTCATTTGATAGCGGACTTTGATGACGCATTCCGTGCCGTCCAGCGGACTTTTACCAGCAGACAGGTAAAAAGCGGTCGGCACTTGGAACACATAGAGAAAGCAAAACAGCATACATCCTCACACATTGCAATGACACAGAGATAGTTTAAAATGTTCCCCTTAATCCCCCTGAATTCTCCCTAATTGGTATGTGAAACTGGAAGCATGACATAATTGTCCTGTTGCTAGTTTAAAGGAACAGTTATTTATGTTCTCATTGGGAGTTAAATAAGAAAATCAACACCACAATCACTGCCTGCAGATAAAAACAATATAATGTATCATTTTTAGCATAAGTCAAGATCACCCTGTTGACATCATCAGGGTTATTTTCTCAGACTTGGAAAAAAAAAAGTTTGAGTACTCTCCACAACTACAAAAGTGCTTTGGATACGTACAGTAAAATCGATTCTCTGAAGGTTGAAGAAGGATGATGGTCATGGTTACAGGAAGAAAACAGGAGGCACACACTTTCCTTGCCTTGCGGTGACTTCACCCGTCAGTCATTTTGGCGGGATGTTTTCATTAATTTCCAACATGTAACACATAATGGGGGTTTATTTTAGATTCAGTTTGACATTGTCTCTTCGGAAGGGCACTTTTTCCACCATAATCATCACACAAGTCACGTTTGTGCGTGTGCGTTCAGATGACATTGCCAGTAGTCCTTTCTACAATTGGTTATCTAATAACGGCCATTTAGAAGAGTGGAAAAAGGCAGATATTGCTGCTGACATTTAGTCAGGTCTAAAAGGACTAACACTGACAGATTACTCATCCTTCTTCACATGAGGAGGACCATCTATTGACAATTTTCATGACAAGGCTGAGAGAAGTGCAGCTCCTCTCTTCTTTTTCACAAAAGACAGATGGAAGTCTGGGAAATGTAGGCATGGTGGACTGTGCAACTGGATTAAAAAATACTGGCTGTCATATTGGGGTAAGTGGGTGCATGGAGGTCTGCACGCATGTGTGTGTTTGTCTGTGTGCACAAAGTAGGATAGAGCAGAGCACAGTTCAGGCTGTCCCTCTCCGCAGCCTAGGGATTCTTCTGTCCACGCACATCAATCTTGTTACAGCAGAACGCCGCCTCCCAGGAATCCTGGCCTAGTCTCTGGTTGGATTTAGGACCTCTCTTTCGTTCTCTAAACCGCTCTTCCTCTCTCCCTATCCACTACCTCTTTCTCTATTTCACCAATCATCACCATCATTTTTTCCTCTTTTCATTCTTTCACTCACACTCTTTCTGTCTCACAGTTACTTCCTCCTCTCTTTCTATCATCCACCTCTCTTTCTCCCCTATCACTTCCCACCTCCCATTTATCCCTCCCCTCTCCCTCCTCTCATCTCTCGCCTCCAGGAAGTTTAAAGTTATTAAGGGTCATGGCTGTGAGCATTGCATCATTACCACATCTTCTCTGGATGTTAACGTTGCAGTTTTCTGCTCAATCCAATTAATTTCTCGGTTAATCACCAAACCATATTTTTCAAAAGGATGCTTTGAAAGAGTGGACTGACATAACATGGTAAGCTAATGTGCTTATCAATCATTAACATTAGCTGAAAATTGATTTAATAGCCAGTGACAGGAGAGCACAGAGGATTGCAGAGGAGCTGTTGGAGGTAAATGGATAATGACATCCAAGTGAAATAAAGAGATCCAGAGAGATGTGTACATTTCAGGGTGGATAGGACCCTTATTCATTTCTAACATAAGCAGAGAAAATTATGACCATCAAAACCACGGTGCAGGAATCAGTCCTAAAGTCTGGACATAAGCACTCAAAGTCAACGCATTTTTTGAATGGGTTTTTATATAGATGCCTGAAATAATGTCTGTGGCTAAGAGACTTTCACATTTTGTTCTATGACATAAAATACAGCGGTCAACACCCCATTTGAGAATTTTGAAGCTTTTGCGTGTCTTAAAAAAGGCTATGTGACTAAATTAGACCACAGAACATCAGAAACATGCAGCAACATTTGTTGTAACTGGATATCAAAGAAAAGCAAGATACTGTGTCATTTTAAGTTGCTGTGAGCTGTAAATTCACTAATTATATGCAAAAGAGAGAGGATAACGTTATCTCAAAGCCTTACGGTGCTGCGTCTCAGCTGCTTGTATCAGCTCTTGTCAGTGTCATAAACTTTTCTTTGCAAGAGGGCTTGTTTTTGGCAATATTACAAAATCCAATTTGAAAAATCCCATGGCTTTTTAAAAAGGGATCCTTGGCAATGCTAACTTCGGCCTACAAAAAAAAAAAACATCTTACCAGGAGCACTATATTGACAAACTAAAAAATGTTACATTTTCAGAGGTTGTGCCTTTTCCACAAAATTAGCACTTGAACTTGAACCAGTTCCGTCCAGGATTCTACACTGATTATCTGCAAAATTTTGTTCTGTTTTTTTATTATCAAATGTCAAAAAAATGTGTTGTTGTTTTTTTATGCAAAAAAACCAGGCATGAACCAACTATTAATGAGACCACTGCACACTCTTTTTGTCACGATTTCTCATTAGACTTCTCCATTTTTGCCCTGTCCATCCACTCTTTCCAACTTGTACAATATGACAAACCCACTAATGTCTTCACAGTTCGCACTTCAGATCAAGAAAAAAATGCTAAATTTTGGTTCCAGCTGAGAATCAACTTTTCAGGTTCTGAATCGATATATTTTTGGTCAAAATGCTCTGAACAGAGGGTGGTGGAAAAGGGATATCAGTGTACCTGCTGTGAACCAGTGTTGCTTCACATCAACTGGGAGGTCCACTGCCATCAGCGCACACACACTCACTGTCTCCAACACATGCAGAAACACAAACACCATGCACCCCGGGACTCATCAACCAGCGCATATTTAACCAGACTGGGGACCATGCCAACACTGTCCATGAACAATCATCAATCACACCACTACCCATGGACACACACATGCACCATCCAACCAGGTGGTCGACTCTTGTCTCACAATAGCTCATTTCCGGGCCAAATAAACACTCCAGTTGAGGGCATTGACTGTGAGTGCTTGTCGTTTCTAATGAATCGCTTATTGACTGGCCTGTATTGAGGTGAGTGGAGAGACATAGGAGCAATAAGAAAGAGTCTTTCTCCTTCTCTTTTTCTCTCACCCTACAGGGTGACGGTACAGCAGGAATGTGACAGCCCGAGCAATCGGACAAAACCGTCTCGTTTGAGAAGCTGACGTACAACACTGTGTTGCCATAGCTACTGAGAAAGGGAGCAAGAGGGGAGGTGATGAGGAGGGGAGGGAGAGAAGGGGCTAGACTGCAAAGGAAAATTAATTTGTGTACAAGGCCATGTCGCAAAGAAAATTGCATTTTTTCCTTTAGATGGGGACAGAGGGAAAAGCCGTTGTTAGTCCCGTGCTTGTGTGGATAAAAGGGAATGAGGATGTCTGCGTGTATATGTGCGTGTGTGTGCGCATGAGCGTGCACGCACATGTAAGCCAGATGCCATCTCAGTGGATTGTGGGCAGAAGTGTTGCAGGATGTCAGAAGGCTCTTCATTACAGAGGCTTTTAAATAAAACAGACTGAAAGGCTTAAAATAAGATGTAGCCCATGGAGCAGGATACACACACTAATGCAAAGTAAAGACAGAAATGAAGACACCCTGATAAATTTACTGTGTCTGTGTGTATGTGTGTGTGCGTGTTTGTGTGTTTGTGTGTGTGTGTGTGTGTGTGTGTGTCTGTGAGTGCATGCGTGCGTGCGTGTGTGTGTGTGTCACGTCTCTCACACAGCAACACCAGCAGGCAGAAGGGAATATGTGAAAAAGCGCACTTTGCATACATCCATCTCTCTGACACACACACATACGGAGAGTGAGAGAAAGATTTTTCTCTTTTTGTGGCATGACGAGTCGTCTGAATTCCACGGCTCTCTAAGTAGGTCATGCAGCCTTTTTAGAGTTCCACTCCTCCCCACGCTGCATCAAAAATGCATAAATCCCTGCACATTCTCCCTGCTAGCAGCTTCCCAGGCCGGCTAAAGCACATCTTTAGTGATTCTAATCCCATCAAAGGTGGTTCTGCTGGTATGTAAACACAACATGGGATAAAAATGCCTTCTCTGGCAGTTACATTCATGACGGCTCCCTTTTTTTTTTTTTTTTTTTTTTTTGAGGGGGGGGGGGTTATAATGCAGCAATCTACTTAGTGAATACTTGATAGTAGTCGTGAGGTATATGTAATATGCAGAGTTTTGTTTGGCTCAACTTTGAATAAAATAATAGTGAGCGAGAGCCGAGCCTTTTGGTTCCCACCAGCAAACCCAAGCGTGTTGGCGATGCTATCTCCAAAGATACACTCCACTGTCGGATTGTTCGAATGGAGGAGGAACAACGTGAACGATAAGGAGAGATAAGCGCTGGCATTCCTACGGACAATGGAAGAGCAATCAAGAGTTGGTACCTTTACCAAGTGAAGAAATGTTACAACTGATGTTCAAAGGGTCTTTTGTAAAAGCTGTTGTGTTGTTCACTTTTTGCAGACTCAAAATGTAATTCATCAAAAAACAAGATGTCTTCAATCTCCTGCATCAAAGAATTAAATCAGCTGCAATAAAAAAATTCTTAACAAAAGTACTTGTCCTCTTGCAGGCTGTGAAAGCTCTGAATCGCTTTAATTCATGAGAGAGATGTGTTAAAATATGGATAGACATTTTACCTGTACTTGGGCATATGACAGCTATGCTTTATGTCAACCCAAAGTTCTCTCTCTCTTGCTCACTCTGGGTATTGAGTTCATCCATAGATGAATAATTGAGTAGATCACAATAATAGTCTCCCTCTGTTACATCCCAATCTCTGACCACTGAGCCACCCATGGGACCACAAGTGACAGTCATCACCAGTGACTCTTCGTGACTGCATCACCTATCACGGTGCTTGTGTGTGTGTGTTTGTGTGTGTGGTGGAGGGGAAGGGGGGGTGTCCTGTGTGTCTGAATAATTTAAAAGTGAGCAATGTCGCCATTCTAAATTACATGCAAGAAAACCACATAAAAGAAAGCTCCAAATGCACAACCCCAAGTACTAATAAATTCATCTAGTCTATCTATAATTCTCTTCTTGGCATCTCTCTTCCGCCATCTGAAATTTTAGACTCTTACCCCAAAGCCATTCTAATTTCCTGCAATATGATTTATTACGTGGTGATCTTTATTGATTTTGTGGTGCTGGTTGAGATCCAGCAGTAGAGGAGACTTACATCTCTTGTCATCTGAGCAAGATACTTTTCGCTTGCCCTATTAGACCACAACTGTGTAAATCAAAGCTACCTCTAGGCTCAAGGTAAATTCTGACCAAACCAATTTAACTTTGATTCATGCACTAAGGACACACATCCATAAAAAAAAGCAAAGATTTATTTAAAAATAAATTGCAAACTTCTCTCCACATACTGATCAGTTTATCCTCTCAAAGATGCATTCTTTTAAACTCCAGTGGAAAATCTCAAATCTGCCACTATCTCAGCAGAAGCTATCACTGTCTTCCTGTCAAAGTTAGGATGAAAGTACTGAGGATATTTTGGTGAAGTAGAAAACTTTATTTCGAAGCTATCCTCTGGGAATGCATATCTGTGTAATGTAATATTAATGAAGACCACAAACTCTGTCAATGAGAATAGACTACAAGAGGCTATAGCCTTAAAGACAGGCCTACAGCCAGTATTGAACTCCACCTTATAAATAAATCAACTAGTGTTAGCCACCTTCTGTTTCTCAACCAAAAGTCTGCAAGTCTGTATGTCGGTGAAGATAGAAAAGGTGCTCGTGTGCGTATATGAGGGGAAGCAGGGAAGAGGGGAAACATATATTTCTCTCCGACGTGTCACTGATGGACAGTCAGCACATACATATGTGGAGAAGGATGCAACACACTAACGTCATAGTCCATCACAAATGTATTCACTCTCCTTCTTTTTTTTTTTATTAAAAGCCTTAATTGAGGTTTTGAAGTTTTGAATGTCTGTCATTGTTTTACATGACATCATCATCCTATTTTTTTTTTAAAGAAATTCTCAATTTGAATAGAGTGCTCCTGGGATGGCATTTTATTGTCATCAGAAAATAAGCTTTGTAGTAAAAAAACAAAACACATATGATACTCACATGTTATGTTCAGCAAGAATATCTTTACAAATTAACACCACTTTTCATCTAAATGCAAACACCAGTAACACCGTAAAAAGTTAATCTCGGGCTGTAAACAAACTACCATACAGTCACAGAACTTAATATCTCTACCAGAACAAGGCTGTGAAGTCGTGTTTGGCATGGTGGCACTCTGTGGTCTCATTTAGCAACTTGTTAGCAGCATCTTTTCTAAGTTACATGAAAGCTTCAAAGTTCACCAGGGGGTTATTTACTAAGGTGTTTTATTTGTGGAGCCCTCGCCTGTTAGCCTTGTCGTGTTTGCAACTGCACAGAAATACTGTGTTTAAATAGAATAAATAGACGTGCAAAAAACAAATAAAAAGAAGCTGTGCAGCATTCGAAACACTATAAATGAAGTTTTAAAGGCTTACCCTAAAATTCTTCCCTTAAGCAATCTTGATCCTCTCGTCTAAACATTTACTATCCAATCACTGAAAGTGAGCATTAGCCAATCATTGGTAGTCTCTCACCACAGACGTCACTGTTTTGACCTTAGTCTTGTCAAGCATTGAAAAGAATTAAAAGCGATGGAAATCCTGCTGCTTTCATTCAGTTGAATGAACACGCTTGAAAAGAACTGCATCTAGAAATAATTATATCAGTGTTTGCTGGCTGACATAGGAAAAAAAACATAAATTCTCATACTGTGATGCTATAATGTGATTCATTCGACTCCAAAAGTGGTTTGTCATCACTACAGTATAGTGAAAGAGGCTTCTCCGATGGGTGGCAAAACATTCTCACAGACAACACAGCAATTCCTGTGGCCTTCGAGACATATCGTCCAAGTCTAGATACCAGATGACCGAGATCAAGTAGCTTCCATAATCAGAAGAAGGGTGACATTCTATTTAACTTCCTAAATATTACAGCACAGTTCAATGTAGAGCATCATCCCGAAAAATGGCCACAGACCAGTCTTATGCCTCCCCGAGCCAGACCACAGTGAAGACACATCAGAACTTATTTCCATCTCAGGAAGAAGCCAGGGATATATAGTCTAATTCAGAGGTTGTTTTGGCCTGCAGGGGGAGGGATAGGAGTCTTTTTCAGTTTGAATCTCCCAAACTTTTACAGCACAGGCAGCTGAGCTTAATGAGTGTTGTTGAGCTCCGGTAAGCATGGGGCTACCAGGCAGTTACAGAACACCACACTCTTTCTCCTCCTTACCTTCTCTCTTTTGACTCTACAATGCCCAGTGGCTTCTTTTCCTTTCCAGCGAACCAACAGCATCTAACACGCAACGTGTCATACAAAGACCAAGAAGCAACATTGAAATAACTACACCTTCAGGGCCTGAGCACGGTGCTCTGATGCCCCTTTGTGCGGGCTAACTTTCACTATGTGTGTTTCAGTTTGTGTACACGTGTGTATTTGAAATGTTCTGCTGTTTACTCGAGTGAGAAAATCCGGAAATCCTCAACAGCCACTGCCCAAGGGTTCGCTCCTAATTGTCCCGACCACAAGTAGGCCAAAGCAGTTCATCTCAAATTGACAAAACAAAAGACAAACACAAAGCAGAAGCACACCACCGCAGGCAGCCGGGGTTCTTATATCTCCACTTAATCCTCAGTAGGCTTCAGAGCTACTATTTAAAGATGTGTTTAAAAGCCTCAGGCAACTGTAATGAGCCTAAGTGACATGCCTCACAAATAGTGGGTATATAAAGTGGATAAACAAGAATAACCATTATGAGATGAAGATAATGAACAAAAAAATAAGAGGTTAACAGAAAAGAAAAAAGATAAGAGGGAAAACAACGCCACATAAAAATGTGTGTGCTTCCTGCCCACCTGATTGCCTGCGTGTATGCGTGCCTACACTGTATTCAGTGCATGTGTGTGTCTGTTCCCCTCTCCGACAGGCAGTAATGAATAAAATAACAGTGGAGGAAGATGAACTACTTCCTCTGTGAACTCATCAGGCAGACATTGGCATGCACCACTGCCTCCAAGATGGCTGCATCTCGCCCCCCCTCCTTGTGAATACTGTCTGCTACAACTGGCAGTGGGAAAGCACACTGCAGGTGAGAATATGGGAGAATATGTTATGGAGCAGAGAAGATGTCCGTATGAATTTGCTGCGTGGTTGAAATGAAGAGGTACTGTTATTTTTTTTTCATCCGCCTTTGGCATCGAAAATAAACTGCACTGCTCAGAAAAACAGCTTTAGTACTTTCAGTGATATTGTTTGTGATGTTTCCCTGCGTGAATGGCTCATGTGATTCAAATGAGGTAAACCTGCTGAGGAGAAAAACTTCTGCTTACCGGGGGGGCTCCAATCGGGGCTTTTGGGGGCGATCACCGCAAGCAATATTGGCAGAGATCAATCACCAGTCATGGGGACTATATGAAGCCTCCAGTTTATTTGCTGTCACTTTATCCTTAACGTATGTACGTAAGACAGATGATCTATGAAAATCATAGTCGTCTGCCTGCTCGTACAGCTTGCAATGGTATCACAACATGAGAGGGAAAACTCTCTCTAATGCAACTGTTTACCACAGTTCATCTACACATACTACCCACACTGTTTTGATACAAAGCTGGTTGAAAATAGGCAAAGTATCCCTTTAAGAGGCAACTTGAACCACTGCAGTCCTTTCAGCAGCGCGAAGACAAAATGTCCTGCATGTTTTGCGTCATTTGATTGGCTCTTCTAATTCGCCTTTATTGACAACACTGATAAAACCACTTAGAACGAATGTCAGCCTAAAACAATCTGTAGCCATTCAGTCGAAGCACCCTCACTGCTTACTGATATGCTAAAATTTCAAACAAAGCGATTCCTACATTTAAAGGGGTTTTTTTGTAAATAAAAAACAGCTTGAAAACCAAAAGAATCTGCAGCAATGTCAGTGGTTCTCAGCACAAAAGCATCAGAGGAAATAACTGCGAGTCAGGTATGATGATAACTGTGGACTGCTGAGATGGAGCCAAAGGAGTGTGACTCCAGAGGTTCTTCTTTCATGTGTTTGATGTGTCTCCTGGAGGATGGCAATGCCCCAGGGGAGCAGGCCAGGCCAGAAGGCCTTTGATGAGGCACCTCCACTGGCTGTGATCGGATAAAACTGCTCCCCTCTCATTCACCTGCCCCTGGAGATGATGCTATAACTCTGATGGTGGAATGGATCTGTTGAATAATACAGGGATCCTACTGTATCGAAGCTTGACAATACCATGCGTTATAGGAATATTTATAAGGTAGACAAGAATTCAGAGCAGTATGCCCAGATAAATAACTCCTATTTGAGTTTCTGTATCACTTTATATTACCGGCACAGTCACAGTACAACACTTGAATTTCATGTACAATCTTGCTTTCTAACCTTAAATCAAATTTACAAATCAAATATAAGGACCCACGGACAACAATACAGTTACAGAGGAAACTATTTAACCCTTTAACACCTAGATTGACATCAGTTTTCTTGTGCTACGTTCAGACACTTTTTACAAGCATTAAAACTTCTGAAACTTGAGAAAATTGGTTTGATTTTTTTTCTAAAAAAAAAAATGCACCTTTGCACGACATGCCCTGCAAAATGTCAAAAAAACTAAAACTATTTATTATTCTTATAATTTAGAAAAATATTTTACAGAAAAATAAATAAAAATAAGTAAATACATATATTTGCACTTTTTTTTAGTCATTTTGTGTTTGAAACCTTACAGTACATGCAGCCTCCAAAGTTTTGCTTAAGTGGAGGCACACGGCTGATACACACACACACACACACACACACACAGAAGGAGAAATTTTTCAAAATGTACTCTCTGTCAGAAAAGACAGCACAAGGGTGGAATGGAGGGACAGAAATGAAGAAAAAAATGGCAGAAAGAAGAAGCTAAAGTTCAGGAATGACAAATGAAGTGTGCGCGGGAAAGGGAGACACAAATTGCGGAAGGAAGCGTGACAGTTAGAAAAGGGGAGAGGACGTGTGAATAGAAGGTAAAAAAGAAGCAGAGAGTGAGAAAACGAGCAAGGGAGGAGGTAGAAAAGTTCCATCACTGCTGCGATGATGTGGGTGGAAGGCAGCGCGTGGGCAGATTCATGGGAGAGAAGAATGCAGAGGGAACTGGCTCATGACTCTCTCTTTCTCTCTGACTCTCCTCGCATCAGCTCATCCACGGAGATGCAGAATGAGCATGAGACTGTTCTCTTTTCATGTCTACACACTCCCGCACACAGCCACAAACCACTGATACATAATGAGGGCTGCAGTCATTAAGGGGAACAAGGGAAACTATGCCTGTGTTTGTGTGAATGTGTACATGTGTGTGTTTGTGTGCGAGAGTGAGTCAACTGCCTTTATGGAACAAAGAGTCATGTCAATCACGGAGGAGCTGTCCCGCCCCTTATTTACAGTCTGTTTCATCATTGGTGGGAATGACGAGATACAGAGTTGGGTGGCAAGTGCACTGATGAGATCTTGACACACAGAAACACACATCAGCTCATTCACTTTCAACACACACACACACACAAACACACACGAACGCACGCAGGCAAACCGTTTGATGTTTCTGCATGTCTCCCCTGGTCGCCAAGGAAATGGGTTTTTCACTAACATCCCGCTCGGTCAGCCTGCAGCATGTTGCCATGGCAACAGAGAACCTGTTGAAGGGGTTAACTGCATCATCGGTGTTCGGGAGAAAGGTTTTTTCACGTGACACTATTTGCAAATTTGAACTGGTCCACCGCCAAAAATATGTGTGCTTGTGCATGTGTGTATCTATGTTTGTCTGGTGTGGCATGCACTGATGTTTTGTGTTTGCGTGTGTTCGTGTGTGTGTGTGTGTCTGCGTGTCTGAGAAAGAAGAAGCTGACAAGGATAGCATGAGTGAGAATGAATGAGAGCAAAATCACAGAATGCTATTGTCTCCATGGTTGCAGAAGTTCAATATATTTTTAAACAAACCAATTCATCATAAATCTGTGTTGAGTGCGTGTCACACACTCTCCCCGCTGAGCTCGTTGGAAAAAAACAGAAAGGTTTCAAACGCTTGGAGGCACTGCAATTAGATGCATGACTGTCCTTATGCAGCCCACTCCACACACACACACACACACACACACACACACACACACACACACACACTCACACAAACACATGTGCAAAAATAGATCAATAAACTTGCTTTGTGTGCATGAAGATAAAAAGCACTCAGTTAAACAATTTACACCTGCATCAGTGCTCTGGATCATAAACTGCAAAAACAGAACTGAACAAAGACTTGCTGTGTGATGTCATTGCTCTAAAGTAAAATCACAGTGCTGCACCTCGTGAGCCAAAAGCCTTTCAGCATTTTCTGTCTTTAGGCAGGTCAACAATTCCCAGTCAAAAAACCTGTTAAAAGAAATGCATAAAATGAGGAAAAACAGTATACTTTTGCTGTTACATTACCTATTTGTTCTAAAAATCACCAATGATAACAACTGGCCTGCAGAATACAACTCACTAATCAAGACATTATTCCCTAAATACAGTATGGGTGGGACTCGCCAGACGGATCCAGGATACAACATAGTCACAATACTAAAGTCATAATGCAATATTACTGTGATAACATGTTCTGCAATGTTTTTAATGTTTTCAAATGCAAATTATAACCCAAAAGGGAAACTTTGTCAACATCTCTTCTATCTATTTGATTAAAGACTTGTGTTATTTCATCTCAGTTCATTATTTTTATTGCAGTAAAATGTATCTTTTTGACTGATGAAACAACTGATTCTATTATTCTATCAGACTACCAAAAGATCAACACACACCACACAGGACCAAGGCAAACAGCCCTGAGCCCATCACAATACCAGGTAAACTGGTGACTTTATGAGAAGAGCAAGTGACCAAATTATTTGGCATTATTGCACCATGAATTCATAAATTCCGACAAGTTCTTTTTTTTTTTTTTTTTAAATCATCCCAGTCTGTCCGCCCAAGCTGTTTATCTGTCTTGTCCACACAGTAAACTTTACACAATGTTCAAACAAGCCCAGCAACCTCAGTACAATTTGTTGGCCAATAAAACCTGTAAACAAAATCTTCCAGCCAACTCCCTTTTGTTAGTCAGCCAGAAGGGAAAGATTATAGCTGTATTAGTTGAACAAGCTAAATACTCTTTAGACTGCTAAACATAAAACGGATTTCCGCCCTTACGCTATTGAACAGTTTGAACCAGAAGTGTTAAATTATGAAAAACATACACATACTGTAAGTCTATAATCTTCATTGTGTCTTACAATATATACAGTACAGTTCCTACGATAATGTTTGTTCCTACTTGAAAGTTTAAGACAGTAGAAGAATTATGCAGTTTAAAGTTTTGTCCTAACACAACAAAATAAATTCTTCTTTCCACACCAGGCTTCAGGCATGTCTTCACAATTCAATATGTTATGGCATTTGTGATGCCTGTGTGGCCACTCTTTTTTGTTGCAGGGCAAAGTGCTGAAAAATGCTGATATTGTGGTTTGCTGCGGAGAAATAATATTAGTCACACACAGACAAGTTTACTGGTCTTCGGGGGTCAACTAGCAGCCCTTCTTTAGGACTACTGCTGACATTCTGCATGGTCAAACGATAACACAGTTTTAGAGCTAAAGTGCTCCACAGAGGCTGACATAGGAGCCCTTCATAGTTGCTTTAATATTAAAAAGGCCATTAATTTTATTTCTCAATCTGGACAGTGCTTTAGTGACGGGTGTCTAATTAACGATGGGCAGCCTTATTTCACTCTGTTTGATCGGTCACTTGTGATACTTTTGGTTAATGATAAAACATGAAAAAAAATAGATACTTAGTTATAGCTGTCCATTAGGTATCTAGAGAAAACATTACTGTGTAAGCTGTAAAACACTGTTTCTACAACAGTTTAGATTTTAGTAAAGCTGCCCCTTGAAAGTCAGAGATTCGAATCATCAGTCCAAGACCCTCAGTTGACTGAGATCGCTTCGAGACGAGCAGTCATTTTTGTTTCGTTTGGTTTGGTTGTTTTTTCTGAGCAGGGTACTTCTGGCGACATTTTGGTTCCCAGGTTTTGCTACAGAGTGAGTGCTCTTAAATTTTACGCTACTCTTTAGCACAGACAGTTGCAGACATGCAGGCAGCAGAACAGAGGAAGACAGACCTGCTTAGAAAGGGTGAATGTACAGCTTACAGAAACTTAATTCCATATAGTGTCTGGCTTTTCTTTGATATCTACTGTCGGCAAAAAATGTTGTTGCACATTTACGACTTGTTGTTAACACTGTTAGTTGTTTACTATATTACATGAATGCCACTGTAGCATCAAACGTCTCGCGGAGCCTGTTCAATCTACAGAACTCTGTATGAAAAACAAAACGAATCATCAAATATTTGCAATGAATAGCCAAATCTGATTCGATTAGCATAATTCTGAGTTGGGTAAAGCACTAGATTTTAGCCAATGCAATACATTTACGTCAAATTGACGCTCTACAATGCCATCGTATTTTATGCCTAAATCACACCTTTTTGAATTATAATTTAAATGAAGGATTAATCAATTCAAAGTCTAAGGATACAGATACAGAATCTGTCTGAGAATGTATGAGTATGTGCTTAAATGCCTCTCATTTGCTATGTTAATGTGATTTAGTTCAATAGGGTTGGACAATCAGACGATGCACATAGACTGCTAACACAGCACACATGCTCTGTTTCTGGTTCACTGAGTATTTTCTAACCTCCTTCAGTGTTTTGTAGTGACACCAAGGCTGGTCTCAATGAAGAGCAAAGTCAGCCTCAGGCGACTCTACAGGGTATCTGATCAAAGCCTGCACATAGAGTGCGGCTGCTGGAAGATACAGTGGTTCATCTGGCTGATGGACTTGATGATCTCGGGAAAGGACTGATGACGTAAGTTTGGACACAAGGCCCCTTGCATCTAGGCTGCAAATCATGGTGGCAAAAACAGCATACAGCACCTATGGAGTAAAATCAGTAGGCGTCGGTCCAGCATTGAATGAGATGGTCACGACTTTGTCAAACCTTATTTGTGTGTCAAACATGACTACTACACACTGCTCTCCACAACAGAGAGGTCCTCAAAAGCATTTCTCAGGGGAAATACAATTACATACATGACTCAATACTCAAGGCCATGCGGGAAAGATTGATTGCAATCTCTTCTTTCACAGATCATCACAAAAACAACTGTGTCAAGGCTTTGTGTGTCACCCGTCACTTTTGTTTTCTAATTGTCATGACAGACAAAATTTGTGGAGTAAAATAACAGAAAATAGATTAAGGGCAATGAATTTAAGCACAGACAAATGATTCATGGTCTATGATCAAGGTATTAATTGTAAATACAGCAGAATGGCCACTTTAACAGGAGGAAATCCCACTCCTCTTGCCTAAAACTAACCAATTTAACCAATGAAGGTCAGCTACAACTCTTTCTATTTTGAAGTTTTAATCCATCGAGGGTCCGTAGCTGTTAAACTTTCCTTAAGCCAAGAAAAACAGTCTTAAATCCTGTAACATCATCACAAAGTAAAATCCATCACGCCTGCAGGAGAAACACTTCTATTCTGTGGCCTGCATACTGAAGAAGTAAACCCAGACGCTAGAAACTTTTTGGTGGATGCGCCAAGTGGACTGAACAGATGCGATTTTATTATGATCTATATTATTGTCTATTATACCCTGTTAAAAATGTAATAAGTTATGTACCTATTTGAATTACTTCATCAAACTAATGTAACGTATTGTATTTTATTACTTTTCTAACAATTGTTTTAAACAGGGCAATAAAGCTGAAAATACCTAAAAACATAAGTGCATTAATGGTGCGCTCAACTTTGTCTTAATGGCTTTGCTGGCCCGCATACATATTACATATGCATATTACAATTACACTTGATGCATCATTTAATTCATGTAACTAGTTACTCCCCTACACTGATTACTATATATCTATGGGAAATGTACACAGAAAATGTTCAAAACAGACGCATGAAAGTTTATCTGAGTTGAAGATGGAGAAAAAATTGGAAGACTCCCTTTCTTTCAGTTAATAACATACTGTTCATACATGACCACAAGAGGCTATCTTCAATGCACCTACACACATCGAGGAAGATACACAGCAAAGAAAGAAACCAATTATAGTGAATGACACTGAAAAACAGACTGTGTGATCCATCCCCAATTTAAGCTCGTCCTCTCTTTTCCGAGAAGGACAGAGACAAAGCTGACAGTGATGTGTCCTGACATCCCCAAAACGTAACCTGTGTCTGTCTGTATGTGCACATCTATGCGTGTGCGTGTTAGCTTTATCGGTGTTTGTGAGTGTGTGTGTACGTATGGATGAGTGTGTGTGTGTATGTGGTTTATTCATTTGATGGTGAATCACTCAGCTCTGGGGGTCCCGGCTGACTTCCTTTCGCCCTGCCAAATCTCACTGATCTTTGCCTCAACTCTCTCTCAATCCCACGCTTCCTGCCCTCCATCTTTTTTTTTGTCACACAGAAAACACACTGAATTCTACAAAAACATCAACATTTGAGGCATTAGAGAGAGAACACGCCCGATAGACACTTTACACAAGGCTTAATCTCTTTGCCATAGCACAGGATACACAGGGACAAACACTGAAAACTGCAAAACTAAAAGCTTTGATTTTGAATCAATGTATTTTGCAGCAACAGAGATATATTGTGATCAGGTTTTGACTGCTGGAGTAACCGCAGTAATGAGTGCCATGCCTTGTTACGGATGGTTACTCTATATCAGCCATTCTGTAAACCAGCAAAGAAAACATTTTCCCACCCCTCTGTAACCCCCTCGGAGCAGGCTTTTTGTGGCTTCGTCACAACCAACTGACTGCTCCATTCCGACATTGCTGGTGAAACAGGATGTTTTATCAGACAGGGCCAGTGGGGACTTGTACTGTCTGCCCTCTGATCTGTGTTCCCATCAGTTGGGCCAAGCTGCTGGACTAATGGGCATCTGGGCAGATATTAGAGTGTTGTGCTCTACAGTTCCCTGCTAACTTAATGAGAAAACACTAGTTCCCCATACTCCTCCTGACAGAGGGGGCAGGGAGGAAAGACAACAAGGGGGAGAAGAAGAGAAACAGGGGAGCGTTAATTAGAGGATGGAAAACAGAAAATAAAGAGGCGAGGGAGACGGAATGAGGTGACGGAGAAGATGAATACGCTCAGATCAGAAGCGCTAAAAACAGATGTACAACGCATGAGAGGATGTAAAGTGCAGCAGGGCTTCGCATCACCTCGGACGACCCAGCAAACTTTTATTCAAACACAACCAAGATGTTCTGACACTGTCTGCCCATACTATGACAAAGCAATGACATCTGTGCACCCGCCAGCCAAAATTAGGGTCGGGTACCAAAACCTCGTGCTACTGTGGCACCTGTCCCTGCTTAACCGGTACCTACGGGACCAAATCATGAAGCAGATTTTGGTGCAGCCAAGAGAGAAAGACAGAGAGCGTGTGTGTGATGGTGACAGTGAGGCTGCAGCGACCGGAGGAAGTA
Organism: Plectropomus leopardus; assembly: GCF_026936395.1. Taxonomy (NCBI): domain Eukaryota; kingdom Metazoa; phylum Chordata; class Actinopteri; order Perciformes; family Serranidae; genus Plectropomus; species Plectropomus leopardus. The sequence goes on along the minus strand of NC_142192.1, from coordinate 13,664,172 downwards.
TCAAGTGAAACGTAGCACTACAGTGTGTGAACAGCTGAGGTGATTTGTCAGTGAATAAATGCGACAATTCCTCAGGACCCCAGCCGAGCTCCCGTGTTTTGCTCGCCACCTGCTAATTACAGCAAAGGTGGTTAGGCCTTAAGTTAGCCAGCGAAGTTAGCTTCACATTGACCTTAACCAGGCTCTCTTAAGGTGGACTGTTAAGGAGGAGCAGCGATGATCCCAGACGCTCCTAATCAGATGGCGGAGGAATCTCTGGCTGCTGAGTCTCTCCCGAGGGAGGCAATCATTTTCCCAACACAAAATGTATTTTGCTTTTAATAGTACTGTAACTGTTAAACAGTGCTCAATGTTGTCATCTTATACTGTCATCTGGTATTGTATTCTTTTATTTTTGTTTTATTCAAACTGTCTGATTTTATATGCTTCAGTGCAATCTTTTGGGCACTGAGCTGCCAACTTTGCTTATCCCCTTCACAGATGGTATTTATGTTATTGCTGGGATTGCTGTTTCTTTGTTTTTCTTGAAATTTCCTGGTTTATGGTGCTTGCTGCATTGTTTTAAATCTGTGATCAACCTTGTAAAGCACACTGTAATGTTTTATGTTAATTTGTTAATAGTGTTTTGTATTAGTTCATATTTATATATCTCAGTCTACTTAAAATTGTTAAGTGGTAATATATTAAATTTCCAGTTCAAATTTGAAAAAAAAAACAAAAAACAAAAAAACGGCCATTCAAGTTTTTAACCGTCTTTTTGTGATTTATTTTGAAAAAAGTATTGGTCAAGGCACCATTAAGGCACCGGTACCATTTTAAAATTACTAACCAATATCATTTTGGCACCACTATCGTGAAAAGAAGAACAAAAAAAAATGCCCAACTTTAGACAAAACTAGACCAACCAACACCTTCTAAACCCAATATCTCTCCCTCTGGCCTACAATCTGACTATCCTCTTCCAGCTAAGTTGGCCAGGTCTGATGAATAAACCAGTGCTGTGACTCCAAGCCCAGGAGAGGGCCATGCATTACTGCTATGAAATGTTAAATGCCTTACAGAAGAAGCCTGGAATATAAAAGCAGCAGCAGCAGCAGCAGCAGCAGCAGCAGCACTTGGAAGTGGAGGAGAGAGGAGGGGGAGCTGGCTGCGTTTGCTCTTCCTCTCCTCGGCACAAGTGTCAGCTGCGCTCCCCGTCTTTTTAGCCACTGGTGTGGAACGGGGCCCTGCTTGTTGGAGTTTGAGCAGCGTGGGCGAGGTGTGTGCGTGCGCGTAGGTGGGAAAGGTTTGAGGGTTGTGCGTGTCTGATTCTGGTTTTGTGTGTGTGTGTGTGTGTGTGTGTGTGTGTGTGTGTGTGTGTGTGTGTGTGTGTGTGTGTGTGTGTGTGTGTGTACTACAACCACGGCCTCAGCTGCAAGAAAAGGGCCCCTCCAGTTGGGTTCAGGTGTGTGTACTATCTCTAAAACTCTTCCTCTTCTATTTTTACTTTTTTCTCTCTCTTTTTTTGCTTGTTTTTTTGTTTTTTTTGTTTCACTCTTGTGCTGAGTCTTTTCCATTTCTTGCTCTACATGGCTCTGGGATACTGACTGAGTTAATGAAACTTAGGACTAAAGCTTGGTAGAAACACACTCGCCTCCCTCCTGATAACTGTCATGTTTAAGCTCTGCAGAAAGAGATCTTTACTGCCTTACACACACATAAATGCATACACACATACACACATACACACACGCACGCACGCACACACACACGCACGCACACGCACACACACGCACGCACGCACGCACGCACACACACACACACGCACGCATACATGCACACACAGCAAGATAAAACATGCAGCGGCACACACACAAATATACACACTTTAGTAGCAATCCCCGCTCATTAGAGCTTTCCTCTCTGTTAGCCCTGCAGGTTAAAAACACTTCATATTAGCCTTGCTTCAAACAGCCATGCTGGAGAGAGATAGGGGTGAAAACTTACACATTTCCATTATTCATGTTTTTATGCATGCTGCAATTTGCACATCCAGCACACTGCATGGAGAGAGAACATACACGGATGTTCGTTAAACACACACATGGGTTTAGATGAAAGAGGAAGTCAAGTGAAGCCATAAGGAGCCACTGACATTATGTGCGTAGAAGTTATTTTTTGACAGGAAATATAAAAGGAAAGCCCAATTAGTCATTAGTGCTTTTACAGGGATTGGACCAGAACTGAGTGTGTTTGTGATAAGAATGTTGTTTAGTGGTAATGTAAAAAATAATATTAATAAAGAGATTAAGAAGAGGAACTAAGACGGCGATGGCAAAAGAGATGCTATATTTACACTCTACTGCACGCAAGCACTGCTAGCCAGGCAGAAGAATGAGCTTTGAATCAGGGCTATAAATAAACTGTACCACTACTGTACTTATGGCAGTTGTGAGCCGAATGAATAGACCTGACCAAGCAAGACAAATAGGACTGTCAAATGAGGAGAGGGGGAGACCCTTGGCTGCAGGTTCTTACAGCTAGATCCCACTAGGGAGAAAACCCCAGCAATATCCTTTCATGTTATGTTTGTGTAAAGAAAGTCCCTCTGATGCACCATGAAAAATTAAGTCGTTCATCACTGTGTGGATTGAAGCATGGAAGAGGTGCGTGAAGTTGAACCCAGCCTGACCTGTTAAGCCTATGTGGGATAAGTGATGAAACAGGAGGAAGTGTTGTAGTAATCAAAGACCTTCGACTCAGTTCACACATCAAAACTGAAATCTATCACGGCTACAATAATATGTGGCCCAAGGATAAATCTGTTGCTGATTTTGCTTGTCAGAATGAAAAGAAAAGTGAGGTCATGAAATAAGCTGTGACATTAGTTTCTTCACTGTAGGGCCTAGGGATATATATTTGAAATAATATTGTGATATTTTATATAGCTATATCGCAATACACAGATATCTCAATATTTATATATATATTTATATATATCTCCACTAAACTAATAAAATACAAAATTACCAAATGAATTACAGTCAAATAAAGTATTGTTATCTTAAAGTTTAATACAATACTGTTATATTGAAGTTTAACAAAGCACTCTTTAGGGCTGTATATCCAACTGAGAATTATGCCAGTTGAATCAGATTTGGCTGTTCAATAAAAGTATTCAAGGATTTGTTTGTTTTCCATATGAGGTTTTAAACTTTGAACAAGCTCTGTGAGACGTTCAGTGGAACAGTGACATTGACGTAAGATAGTAAACAAGCTAACGGTGCTAGCTACAGGTCGTAAATGTGCAACCACATTTGCTGATACTAGAAATCAAACAAAAGCCAGAAACTGTATGGTATTAAATCGTTGTATGAGGTAAATTCAACACTTCTAAGCATGAGGTCTCTTGTCTCTCCTCCTCTGTCTGTATGTCCACAAGTCCCTGTACCAAAGAACAGCGTGAAAGTCAAGAGTACTCACTTGATCAAAAATGTCCCCAGAAGTACACTGCACAGGAAAAAAATGATGACTGTTCGACTGGGAGCAATCTCAGTCGACTGAGGGTCTCTAACTGATGATTACAATCTCAAATTTTCAAGGAATACCCCTACTGTTATAACAAAGTTCAATTCAAGTTCAAGTATTGTTTTACTGAAATAAATCAAAGCAGAACTTATGGTGCTTTTATTTTGAAGGACCCGGCTGGTTTCGGGCCAGAAGTGCTGATGTTTTTGAATCTTTCAGTCAATAGCTGGATGTTAGCCTTAGCAAAAAGTTAAATTGTTGCCACCGGGCCTTTAAAAGTCAGGATTTATTCACAGTGAGCTGGCATCAAACTAACAGCTCTCCAATTCAGACATTACAAAGAAAGTGTTACTCATCTGTTGTTTAACGCAACAGCAAAATCTTAACTGATTTAAATAAAACACTGATTCTAATTCCACTAAAAAGAGGAAATTGTTTCCCACTGGCAGAAGAAAAAAACATATTTAAAATGTGCCTCCTTTTATTGTGAACTGTGACCACCAACTGCAGCAGCATCACACTCCTCTGATGTGCAAGATGTGCAAAGCTGCTGGTTACGACAACATAAGCCGAGTGATAGCTTTAGCCTGTAGAATTAAGTCATATCTCAGCTGTGTGAAAGAAGAGCACTGTGAGTAAGTGTGTTGTCAACAGCTTCATTAAAAGAGAGCAGGACATTGCAACCTCCGCTAACCCACCGTGCTCGTCTGTCATTACCAAAGCCCCGCCTTGAATGGCTCTAAATGAATGTGCACAATCTCGTGGATTTCATCTGATAATTAAGACAGAACGAGCCTTTTCCTTCTTGTGTTTTGTCGCATTTTTCTATCTCCTCAGTGCGTCTGCACAATTTCCTCCCCTCCTCATTCTCTTCTAATCAACAACGCTTTTCTCCCTCCTCCCTCCCTGCCTGCTTGTCTCTATCCATGCTTCCTCCGTCATCTCATCTCTTCAGCTATTCTCTCTCACTCTCTCTGTCATTCTAAACCATAACCCTTAATCTCGCCAAGAGCCAAATCAGCAGATTAGATAGAGAGTGACTCTCGCTCAGACTTTGCCGAGCAGTTTAATGTTCCGTTCAGAGAAAGTTAGAAGCAGATTAAATCCAAGAAATCTCCTTTTCTCCTCCCTTTTCAATCCTGGCACAGGAGTGCAGACATGCAACAAGCAACAACAAATCTTCCTCAGCGTCTGCTGGCTGATTAAAATATCACTTTCTGAAATATTTTTTTGGATCTTGTGTGCTGTATTTTGGTGTACAAACAAATATTCTTTCTGTGATCCTTTCTGATTATTTTCAGTTTTATATTTGTTGATTCCAGAATTTAGGCTATAATTGCTGTAAATGTGCTATTATTCACATATGTGGTGAACTGAAAGAGAGAGCTCTTATTTGAAGTACGGTTGTACGGGGTATTTATCCATAGTCAATGTATTACCTACAGAAGATGATGGTGGGATTGGAAAAGCATGTTGAAGTCTGACATGGAAGCCAAGCAATTTACTGCTGTCAATGAGGTCAGCAATAAAATGTGTTCTACCCCCCCATCTAAAAAAAAAAAAAAAATCCAACTAAAACAATCAATAGCAGTTTAAGGGTGCACTATATGGAGAGTATTTTCACTGCATTACCTTTCTGGATTCTGAATTTTAAGTTACATAATAACAGAAAATAACAAACTGATGGAGCAGCTCCTGTGTTGAATGAGCCAAAATTACTGTTTTTGTCAATGGAGTCTGGTGGCTTCGTCTGCTGTCTGACTGGAAGGTAAAAGGGCAAGAATACTCTCATTATAGGGTATTCTTACACTTTTTTTGGGGTGGCTGAAATTCATTTTGTTGCTGACCTCACTGACACCAGTACATTTCTTAGTACTGCTTTTACTAACTGGGGGCATGCAGGCCGCCATCAACTGTAGCTATCACGTTAACTATGGATAAGTCTACCTCATACAACTGTACTTCAAAAAACTGAACTGTCCCTGAAAACACTTGAAACCAAAGCAAACAGGCTTGATTTCTGTGAAAAAAATGAAAGAATGAAAAAAATTTCTTAGAACAAAAAGTACTTTAAAATGTAACAAATATGTAACATAATTAAATAAAAATGCATGTGTTAATTACACATATTGTTTTTCTCTAGCCTTTTCTTTTTCTTTCTTTCTTCTTTCTTTCTATTTTCTCAAGTTTTTAAAAAGTTATTTATTAAATCCACTTATATCTTGCAATATGTGAAACATTTGTTACCATGTTGCTCTTTGCCTTTTTCCCCATGTTTCTGAAAGAAATCACACCAAAGGGTTCATGAGTTTAAATACTGTGAAAGGCATCTGAAACCAGCAACAGAAAGTGATCTCCTTTCAGGTTTCAAAGGGTTAATTAATGGAAGATTTTGGTCATTAATTCACTATGTGAATGCACATTAATTGTGTCTCCAAGCAACCAGCCTTTATGTGCTAACACATTAAACTGTTATAAAAATGTGGTAAAGTGTTTAAAATATTCATCAATATTAGATCTGCAGCCTGCATTTATTCCTTTGTGTAAATAAAAAATGCTTCCCATACACACTGCAACATTCATTGCTCAATAAATAATGCACAGTTTACAGAAATTCCTCACAGTCCGCTTGTCACCATAAACAAACTTATAGTGGCTAACCTATTAATGCTGTCATCCCCCCCAAGCTGTGACACATGTGAATAAAAGAAGCATTACCTTAACTGCATTGATTTTGTGGGTTTGTTAATCAATAGTGCAACAAGTTAAATGCATAGTGGAGTGAAAGAGAAACAAATATTTACAAAGTGACACCCCAGAGAGTGGTGGCGGCCTGCCACCATGATGAAAAGGGTTGCGTCCACTGGAGGGTTAATCAATCTGTTACACAATAATCAGGGGACATGACAGCACTAGGGTCCCTGGCTTAAACACAGGCGTCCTTGGGCGCATAATGATGATACGTGACAGAATATTTCCTCCAGGCTGCCGTGCGCTGCACATAGCAGACATCCATCACAACCAAGCGGAGGGGAGAGGTGGTGGAGACAAGAGGAAGGAGTGATGGGGAGGATGAAATTAAAGAGGGAACGAGGGATGTTGTAATACAAGTGTGGGGGTGTGGATTGCTGGTTGCCTTGAGGATCAAACAGCAGGTATGAAGGGCGATGGGGAAACAGAGGTCTCAAAGAGATGTGGGCTGTGTGGCAGGTCTGCGTGTTTATGGGTAAAAAAGACAGGTGTTTCTATGGGAACCCTGTCAGTGTTTCTATATGTTGCTCGATGAGCTGAGCACACTGACATATGCTGTACATTACATTGAGGACAGCATGAACAAATACACAGCCCTGTTTCCTCTGAAAAAAACCTCCCTGTTCTTCCCTTTTCTTAATTCTCCTTTCCTTATCCCATTGCGTCTCTCTATTGCTCTCCTCTTGCTCTACATTTATAACATTTTTACATATCTCTCACCTAAATCTGAAATGCAGAAATAATTCATTTACATACTGAATGTATTCCCCCCTTTCTGTGACACTGAGTCTCGATGTATCTGGTTTCCTTTGATCGTACTTGAGATGGCTCTTGATCTAAATGAGCCTGGACATCATTTAGAAAGGCCCACACCTCTAAAAATAAACCCCACCACGGATTTCACCGCATGCATTTCAAAGCAGAAAATGTCCAATATTAACACTTGTGGGCAACATCAGACAGAAAGGAATCAAACTTTAATCAACTGTATTCCACTGTTATTACATTTTTTGAACTCACATAATATATATATATATATATATATATAAATGTTCAGAAATGTATGATGTGCTGCCACAAAAGCTTGATTTAACACACAGAGATGGGTGTGAGGACTACTCTATACAAGGTTCCCACAAAAAATTACAAATTCAATTCCAAAACTTTTCCATAGTATTTCACCCCATTTCCATAACTTTATTTAAAAAAAGGTCAGCCTTTAAATCAATAATACCATACATTATTGAACAAGTACTTTCCAGGTATTTACAGATAAGCAAACAGTTTGCATTTACTGACTTTACTTCTAGGTCAGACATTTCCAGTACCAACTAGCCGCAAATGCCAGAAGAGCAGAGCAGAGGATACTGTGGATGCAATTTGATGTGTTTGGGTTATTGCTTTGACACATTTCATCTAATGATGACAGCAATGCAAAAGGTGGCTTTTGGTGTCGGTATCTTATGCTGAAATCACTGACAAAGCGGCGGTATTTGACGAACAGGCTGATATTGCGGTACCGGCTGTGCTTTTCTTGTTGTCTCTTAATGTTAATGTTTACCACAGTCATTCTGCTGTTCTAGCCCTATTATAAATATCTTTTGATTAAAAAGTGACAATATATGCCCTCAATATCAATTTTACCCATGATATCAAAAAAAGGGATTGTATCTAAGTTAGACATTCCACTATGGTGGCAGCACTACACACAGTATATATACTGTATGAAGAGTGCGTATCTCTCTCTGGCTTTCTGTGGCACACAGAAACAATGTGCTTACTACTCTGATTGTTGGTGGCAGATCTATCTCTCTGCGTTTTATTTTTTCCTTTTGATAAAGCCTGGGGAAGTAGCGCCAGCTCCACCGCCATGCTGCTCACCCAGCCCCCACACCCACAGTTCCCGGTGGGTGGTGTTTTCCTCGCCCGCCTGCCACTCGCCCGCTACCGTGCCAAGCGCGACATGTGACAGTAGCAGCACATGGCCTCCCAGCACTCCTGCTCCCCCCCGCCCCAATCCTCTGCAGGCCTGTTTCCCCCGACTGTCTGAGAACACCCCGCAACAAGCTTGGCACACTTGTCATGTTTCTTCTCGCTCCCCAGCCAGCAACCCCAAATGACTATCTCGGAGGCACGCACATGCACACGACCACACATACGATACACGGAGATGCATATCAGTGCAATTAAACTCACATAACGACACACACTGATGCAGAAATGTTGATATGAACATATAGCCACGTGCCTGAGAAGCGTAAGCCAGATCTGTGCAAATCAAACTGTTCACAGATGTCACAACGTTCAGTCTGACTTTTATTGCACACACCTTTTCCCAGTGTGGCTCTCACGTCATTAGAAGGGGGTAAACATGCCAGGTTGTGTCTGTACCAGTCACATCCTGCCATCTTCTAACTTTCCTTCCTTCCTTTCCCCAAAATCCTCTTTTATTTAAAGCATCTTCCCATCTTTTCCTCTCTCCTTCTTGCATTTTTGTCCATATATGTCCCACCCACATTGTTCTCCTTTTTTATTTCGGAGCACTCCCATATAGAACATGTCAGATCTCTTTGATTATTGGTAATTTACACAGAGAACAAATATAATATAATATATAATCAACAAATTCATCGCATATCCACCAAAGTACAAACAAAATCTCCAAGGACCTTTGTGACAACTTCTATTGAACATGGGGATTGTGACGTGACGGATGAAATCTATGTGTAAATAAAATATAATTTCCTTGGTGAGTTGAGCTGGATCTGAGCATTGGAGACGTCTGGTCTCCAGTGTCTAACCAGCTGCGTTAATATTTCAATTACCCTCATGAATAAATGAATTAAATAGAATGAATTATTATAATGAATTATTCTTGGTCTGCCTTTGTTGTTGTGGGAGGAAGCTGTGACATGCGACAAGACACTTCTGCCAAAGCCTCCTTTTCTAAAACATTTAGACTGGTGAGCTCCTCAGTGATTTGGGAGATATAGATGGAAATATCCTTCCTCAGATTTTTTCATTGTGTTATAAGAAAACAAATTTAGAGCTCTGGATATCTGTAAACACCCCAGGACCTGAGATACCACGGATGATAAATTGTTGCCTTTTCGAAAGCTATTATCATTGAACTATTTTTGTACTTCATTGATTTTTCATCGCCTATTGCATCAACATTTTTTAGCAGTACCAAGGGTCACAACCAAACTCATGCTTTTAGGGCGAACCATGATTGATCAATGGAGTTCAGTCAATACAAGATTTGCATAGTAATCAATGGCTTGCACAGCTTTCAGCAAGCTGGATCAGGGTAGTTTTACAGGATTTTCACTTAATTTAAAACGTTGATCTTGATGAAAGGATGACCACATAGTTTTCCTAAAAAGCTTCATCAAAGCAGCTGAAGACATAAGTAGATCAGCTCTTCAAAATGTGGTAAAAAAAAATCAAAATTTGAACATGACCTCCACCTTTTTTCTGATAATAATAGTTAAAATGAACCTATCAACATAAAAGTATATTGCGTGTTACAACAACATTACAAATTCTTTCTTTCTTAGCCTCCAGTTTCTTCTTCTAGTATTAATTCTCTTTCTCTCAGCTCCATAAACTGCAGCTTGCGATGTTTCTTCCATCTGTCACAGCTTATTCCGTGTAGCATCAGAGACTAGAGGACCTTTCTATTTTGGACATCGCTGACATTTACATTTGCCCTCTATCAAAGAAAGAAGAATGGTCGTAACCCCGCGGTCCCCTTGCCATCGTTGTCACACACTCTGCCTTGAGGACCAACCGAGCTAACACTGATTCCCCCATCAATGCAACTGACAGTGTGAGTGGGTGTAAAGAACATGCAGACAACGTTATTTTTACACGGTAACATTTTAAACAATATTTTAGCCATAATGTTTTTAGACTGTTTTCTTTCCATTAGCCCACAAGTTATTTCTGTTGTTTTTTGCCTAATGCATTAGAGTGCTATGGCCAGGAAATAAGAACATATAAATGAATTAGCTCTTAGAAACCTGAGCAATTTGGCTCGTTTTCTTTGAAAAATATGGGAAACCTTGAGAAAAACAAGACAAGAAAATTACCTGAAATTTAGGAACAAAGAAAAGAAAAACAAATGAGATTAAATAACAAAAATATAAATAATTAAATGTAGATAAAATAGTTTATAATAATAACAACAACAACTATTATTATTATTATTATTATTATTATTATTATTATTATTATTATTATTATTATTATTATTATTATTATTATTATAGTTTTCTAGACATTCTCCCTAATCTTACTATTAAATTCTAATGACTCATCTCTCTTGCTTTCTTTTTTTAAATATATTTTCAGGTGATTTTCTTGACACTTTTTCCTAATTTCTTGCAATTTGTGGGACATATCTTGCCAAGTTTCTCTTTGCCTTTGTAGTTACGAAGGTTTCAAAGGTTTAAATGCATGTGAAAGATGTCGGAATGCAGCACAAGAAAACTGTTGTCGTTCCAGGTTTCAAAGAGTTGTACGCATGCTACTTATTGTTTTATCCAACTGTTTACCTATTGATACTGTTTATGCATTTTTTTATTTGTTCACCCTGTGAAATTAAAGAAATTTGTGATAAATAAAATCACATGACCGGATAAAAATGTAATCTCGCACAAATTGTAAATTCCTAAAGAGTCTGAAAGAAAAAAGAAAAAGAAAAGCCAATGAAGGAAGTGAAATAATATTATACTTCAGGCAAAAACATAAAACAAACCAGATGGGATGCTGCACACAATGAGAGACAGAGAGCCCCATCCCTGAAAATGAAGCCGGCATGAAGGCCTTCTAGAAATCAATAGAAGATCCCCAGTGTGTAAGAGCAAGTCAACAGAGCAGAGAGCAGCACAGAGACTGGGCATACAGATAATATTTATGTAGGGGGAGGCTGCCAACAACCGCCAGGGACCATGTTTAATTCTGATTCATACATCTCAAAAGCAGTGATCTGGTAAATATGAGGCATGTTCATTTATTCAATAAGAACATATCCAGCAACAGGTCAGCACTGGAGAATTGTTTGGTATCCTACCTTTAAATATTCATGCGAACATCCCTGGGATTTTTGTGTCTTATTCTTTTTAAAGTTCAGAGGATGTCTCTGAGCTCACAAAAACATGCATTCATCCATTCACATCTGCATACCTTATGTATGTGGACTGAGCTTGAGGTTCTGCAACGACATTACGTATGACGGATCATGTGATTCCATGTCATTAGTTGTGTTTACATTAATCCCGTCAACATCCACAATGGATGTCTCTGGCACATACAATTAGCAGGTTTACCAACCTCATGAATAAATGCACAGTGTGTGCACACCGCCAACTCTAATTGATGTCCCCTTTTCCACACAATTTACATATATTAAAAAGCAATGCATCGCCAAAGGACAAGTTACACATTTGTCTGCCAAGGCCAAAAGGTGAAAATGCAATTGCACTAACACAGCCATGTAAAAATGGTTTCAAAGATATATTTTAGCCTCATTTCTGTTTTCCTTTTTCTATTTTCCCCCACAGGAGACCCTTATGGTTTTAATGGCTATGCTAATTGCTAATGTTCCACTAGAATACTAATAAGGGTAGTAATTAGTGTAACATGAACTGTAGCTCAGTGTGGACAAGAGTTGTTTTTTTTTTTTCCTTTTACAGCGCCTGTAAAATGGAACTAAAATCCCTGGCAGGGAGTGGACATTTAAAATTAGCATGTGGGTTGTTTGGCAGATGCTTAATGCCAACAAACTTTACACTCTAAAAACTACTGCAACACTGAGAGCGTCACAGTTGGCAGACCATTATTGCCGTTCTTTCCATCAGGAAGGAAACAGCTAGCCTAACACCATGCTGGCCAATCGACAGCCTGTTTACAATTACATCAGCACAGGGTTGTGATAGCTCTGTCTATGTGAATATAAATGTTGATATGAATACGCCTAAGGAGTAATGTCCTCCATCCGTCCAGATGGCCCTTGGAATTATCTGCTTTACGTGGGATAATGAAATCTCACTCACTATCCAACTGCTTTCTATTGAATTAACGTGATAGGCATCGTTCCTTCTCACAGCTTGGGGTGTCATCAGCCCAACCAGCGCTCCCCGTACATTGGGCACATCAATCACAGCCAACTGAGGCAATAAAATCTTACGGAAGCCCAATAACCATCGCAGTATGAAAACCAGGAATGATACATGGCAGGGATGTTCCTACTATACTGTAAAATGGGGGTCCCCCATAAACACACGCTGCCATTTCAAAGACAAACTGCCAATCCCTCCCTTGTCACTGCAAAAGCTGAATATACTGTACACATTACCTTGGTGATTTGATTGCTTTATCTATCTTGTACGGTTTGTTGAAGTGGCTGAAAATGGCTGGTTACATTCATTCCCAAGACAGCCTTTTACCTTGAAATTTCAAACATAATGAAAGGGTTCAATAAAAGGTAGCTGGTGGAGGAAGTGGTGGTCAGCAGGCTATCGTTTGTCAGCATTGGTGAAAACCGCATGAGTGCATTCCTCAAGGATCCCAGTGTGGCCATGAAAAATTGCATGAAAAAGCAAAAATGTGATTTAACTAATGGTTTGTAAGTCTTGAAATTCAGGTGCAGTTGGATCCATATTGTCAACTAGCCGCCCATTTTTAAGAAACAGAAAAAGGGGTGGCATCAATTTTTCTTGGATGTTTTTCAAAAGGAAGAATAAAACCAGCATTCTGCTATCACCCTGTTTTTAGCCTTGAAATCAATACACGCAGTTGGGCTTCATGAACAGAGGAGCTGCTTTCTGGCAAAGACTGTTGTGCATTTGGACGGAGGCAAGAAATCAGCATGGAAGTAAAAGCATCTAATCATGTAAATAGTGTTATCACCAGATAAGACAGTCTGAGATGAGGATTATTAGATTATACTAAATATACCCCCTTAGTCTCTATTCAACATGTCAATTATCATCCAACATTTCCAGATTTCGCGTTTGAAGAATTCTTCGGTAACAAGTGCCATAGAAATGGCTGGTAATGGGCGGTGTTTTGATCTGCATAAGTCTGATAAAACTTTCAAAATGTCATTTTTCAAAATACTTGCTGTGTTGTGTAAGGTCTGACGAGGTGATGCGAGAAAAGCCCGGACAATATGTCACAATATGTCAAAACAAGTTCATGTCCTAGAGTGACATTTGTCTCAGTCCCAAAATGCAGCTGAGACGTAAACTGCTAATGCACTACAGGATCTTTTTTCAACATACAGATTGCCAGCGTTGGCTTGAGTTTCAATTCATAAACGTTGACAAGTTACTAATAACCTAAAATGCTTACACTTTTGTTCAAAGTATGACCTTCTTTGGACTGTTAGGAAAAGGAGGAACAGAACATACGCTCTAGGTCAGAGAGACTATTTCACGATTGCACTCATTCCTTTGAGGTAATGAGGAATGATTTTGAAAATACAGGTTGCCTTCTTGACTGTGCATTTTGGGGACCTGCTGTGTCTTGAGATTGTCACTTTTTGTGACACGTATTGCATATTGCAAATACCAGCTCACATGCTGCAATTTTGATGAAATGGGCCCAAGAGTACAAGCTGCCAGCGCTTTAATGGCATGGCCTCAGACTGCTGATCGATGTGAAACCCAGATGAAAATAAAGGAGCACATATCACCAGTGGTTTGCGACCGAAGCGTACAGAAAAGCTACAGAAAGGGGAGAAAACGGAGTCCCGGGATTAGTGGTCAAATGACATTTGCCTGCATCTATTTTACTCAAAAGCCAACAACTGAACAGCTTTGCTCTTTTTTTTTCATTCAACTTTGATCAAAAGTACATCTAAGCATTTGGCATGAGCCATCTATTACATCTGTAGCTTTCAGCTTCACCACTAAGCAATCACTTTTTACCATTCTTTCACATTATTGAGCATGCTGCTGCAGCTTAACAACCAATCACACACATTCTGTTAGCCAAAATAGGCCTGCTGTCAATGAAAATAAAACTTCAGCACTTGATTTATAGGGCCCTGCATCTCATGGGAATTGTACCTACAATGTTAGCTTTGAACACACCATTTACCAACAAGTCAGTTTCATGCCTGGTCATCAGATCAGCTGCCTCTGGTGTGTTGACCAACCGGCCTCGTATCAAGCCTTCTGTGAACAACCATGAGAGATAACAGTCCTTCAGGGAGAACTACACCCTGTGTGTGTGTTTGTATGTACACATTTTGTGCGTGTGTATGTGTGTGTGTGCAAGGCAAGAAATGGACTATTAAAGGGATAAAAGGAGACAGCAGGCCAAGTCATAAGGGTACCCTCTTCCTCCTATAAAGAAGGCAATAAAAGGTTCCTGCCTTACAGTAACAGTTCATTAGTCAGACATGCAGCCGCAGGTCCCTCCAATCAGGACCCGACCTCATCTATCAGCTGCGTTCTGACGCATGCCTGGTTACACTAACTACTCCTTACAGCCACAATTTCTGCTCTATAGCCTACAACATGGTTTGTTTAGACAAGTATTAACCAAAGAGAAATTACTTCATTACAACATGTAGGGCGGCTGAGAGCAACATTTACGCTCCAGCTACTTCTGTGTGTTATGGTTTGAGTGAGATTGAGTGGATATATGTGTTTGGGGGTTGGGGATTGGGGTCTGTTTGCCAAATGGAGTTGCTAAAACAAAATGCAACCCACCCCTGGGTCTTACTGATTTTTCCACTGACAAAACAATTCCACCAATTCAACATATGAAAGCACAATTTAATCTGTTTTGCCGTCCATTTATCCAACTAGCCCTCCATGAAAACACACACATGCGCACATATACAGACACACATACACACACAAAGATTAGGACTGAGCCATGGCAGATAGAGCTTGGTTGCAAATGATCTCTTATCATCATTGCGCAGCCTTTTGTGATCGCATGTGGCATGATTGCCTGCTTTGGATGGGCATGACAGATGTGGAGACCACTGCTACCGCATGGGCACTTAGGGACTGTGGCAGGGAATGTGTGCGTGTGTGTGTGTGTGAGTAGGTTACATCTGTGATTCTACTGTCTGTTGTTATCGCTCTTGGCACACAATGGGCTCACCAACTGCTTTCCGCTAACAGGCCCCAGCAATCACGGATGGGGAAGTGGTAGCCACTACGAGCGGGCGGCAAATGGACAAAGGTCTGATGTGTATCAGAGACTGCTGGAGCAGAGAGCTGCAGTGTGCCACATGGACGCGTGATGGGGCCCACTACCGGCAACAAATCACAATGGTAACAATTTCAGACAATCCTTGTACATGCAGTCAGTGTGTAGTCACTTAAAGCAGGAAATTACTAGAAAACGCACATGGGATTACAATGTTTGACAACCGCAAAATCTAAATGGCACACACCGGAAGACGAAAAGCAAAACACAAACTGACAGTTTGTTTCCTTGCAGCTGGATGAGCGCAAAGGCATGAGATATTGCTCAAGGAAGCTTTAATGTATTTAATCCAACAGTCTATTTCTGTAAAATAATAACTGTGACGGCTGTGCTTCCGACAGGTGCTCCATTAAAGTCCTTATCGGTGTGACTGAAACAGCATAATCGCTCCTTCAGTTCATCTCTTTCTAGAGAAGGACAGAAGAACAGCACTGACAATGTCATGTTCTGATATCCATAAATGCATCCTGCATGTATAACAAAAGGTAGAGGCCATGAATGTAGAAGTGTGTGATAGCTGGAATTGCTTTCATTGTCTAGCATGTACCACTATCCCCCATTTGTATGGGATAATAAAATGTAACAAAACTGCTGTGTAAATATTGAATTTAGAAATTAAAGAAACTAAAAACTGACTTTTACAGCCATAGAACATTTCAAGACTTCTTTCAGTTGCAAGGAAATTCCATCATTGTTCCACTTAGACTTCAGGTCCAGTCACTACTGCATGTAAACAGCATATGAATGCTGAACTGTAGTCCTCCAGAACTGAAATACACACACTGTTGTAAATGGTAAAATTAGTTTCAGGAAATTGCTGTTCGATGGTAGGTTGTTCCCTTCAAGTTACAAACTTGATGTCAGAAATAAAAGTCTACCGCTTCCCTAAAGAAACAAACCAGCGCAAAGCATGGATTACAGAGGTCAATAGGAGGAACTGGAAGCTGTTGGGAAACCAAAAGGTCTGTAGCACTGATTTAATTACTGTTAAGTAAGCTTGTTCAAGCTAACGATTGCTAGCCAAGATCGCTGACCAACAGTCTACACAGGGAGAAAGGAGCATTCGTAATTGTGTGTGTTGTCTGTCTTGTTATTTTCAGTCTTTGAACTTACCAGTAATTAAGTGGCAAGGTTGTAGAGCTGGCCCTTGAAAGTCGGAGATTCGAATCATAGTTCGAGACTATCACCTGACTGAGAATGCTTCAAGCCGAGCAGTCTTTTTTTCTGAGCTGTGTTCTTCTGGGGATGTTTTGGTCCCCAGATTTTGATGCGAAGTGAGTGCTCTTGACTTTCACATTACTCTTTATTACTGGGAGCTGCGGACATGCAGGCAGCAGCACAGGGGAGGAGAGACCTTCTGCACATGATATAATAGTCTTTGCCTTTTGTTTAATATCTAGTGTCAGCAAAAAATGTTGTTGCACATTTAAAAACTCATTGTTAGCACAATTAGCATTTACTATATTATGTGAATGCCACTGTTACGCTGAACGTCCCGCTGAACATCCCCCTGAGCCCTTTCAAACTTTCAAACTTTATACAGAAAACAAAACAAATCGTTGCATATTCTTCTTGAACAAACAAATCCAATTTAACTGGCATAATTCTGAGTAGAGTACAGCCATACAAGGTTCCTAAACTTATTTCACCATCTCCTAAGTGTGTATTTCAGTTCAGCAGGACTAAAGTTTGGGGTTTTACAAGTTTGTTTACATGTAGTAGTGGCTCGTCTAAGTTGAACAAAAATGTTGTTTCCTATTAACCAAAAAGATGCCTTGAAACGGTCTGTACTCATCACTGCAGTAAATTCTATACAGCTCAGTTTTCAGCTTATTGTCTGATGGTTCAATGGTATTCTTTGTTATTTAACAGTGGGAAAGCCCCCATTAAAGGGGGCACCACTGTGTGTACTGCTGGAACATTTAACCTTGCCAGAGTGTGGCTTTATTGAGGCTGTTAGAGAATGCAAATTAGTCCTACACATATTTTGGGATCACATGGCTGGAAAAACTGAAAAATTAAATGAATTAATATATGTTGTATTGGACTGAACCAATAGACTGTGGAAGTAGGAGTCTGAATAAGCTACATTGTAACACCAGAAAAGGATTTTAACAAACAAGAAATATGTGTTATATTTGTCATCATCTGTTTTCATATTATTGTAAATAAGTGAATTCCTTCAAGCAATTTGACAAGAAAGGGAGACAATTGTGTAAATGTTACTTTTTTTTCCAGAACCAGCTGAAGTTGGGCAGCACTGCACCCCGGTGCCCTCTCTTGACCAGTCACAACAGGTTTGCATGTTTGTTTACATGTGTTTGGTGCTTTGTAGAGCATGGGTGGGTGGGTGTGTGTGAGTGAGTCGGATTGCCAAAAAAAAGTGTGTACACGTGCAGGCACTTATGTCCTAGTGAGAGACATAAAGACAAAGCAAGAAAGGTCATTATTCTTCTGTGGCACCTGCATGAGTCTCCACGCATCCCAGCTGTGGCTATGACAACCAACCTGCCCTCTGGGAACAAATGTTAAGTGCCATCGACTCACGGGAACAGGATACACACATGCCACAATCATACACATTGCGTGCTGCCATAATCATGCAAATGCACAAGCACATAAACACACACACACACACACACACACACACACAGGCCGGGCCACAGAGTCAAACACACACTGCATGTGTGGACGTAGGCAAGCCTTAACATAATGTCACGTTCTCTTTATAAGTAATGTTTCTCACAAACACCCTGCATACACGTGCACACACACAGCTCTTCCCAAGAAGCAGACGATAGTTGGCTCTCATTTTTTGGCCAAGAATTACATGAGCTTTAATGTAATTACAGGACTGACAAGGACAGACTCTCTCTGCTTATTGCTCAGTGCAGGGCCCCCTTGAGAGCGACAGACAGGAACATGCACAGAGTAGTTGTCCAATCTCTAATGACAACGGCACACCCTTTCCACGATAATCCTTTCATTTCTGTCCACTCACGGGAGAGGGACAGCGAAGCACAGAGGTGAATATGTGTGTGTGTGGGAGGGGGTGGAGGAGTGATGAGCAGTGAAAGGAGCAGACAGTGATGGAGTGACTGGGGTAGCTAAAATTTTAAGGATTAAGGTATAATAATGGCTGACAACAGCGATATTGAGCAGAAAACAAGTCATCCTTTAAAAAGGTCATCTGGTGTAGGACTGCTTTTTTAAAGGTTAAAGGTCAAATAACATTAGAGGGAGAGCAATATTAAAAATCTGAAATCCGTCTCACACATACAACCTCTGTCTCTTCAGCCTGTGTCTCTCACTCACTCATGCACATACGCAGACTGTTAGTGATGGAAATTCTCCAGACGTGCAACAGCGCAGCACCTCTCTTGGGGTTGGTAACCATAAGCACACAAACACATATCCTCCTGGATCTTGTCTGCAGTAAACTGAATTCAGTTTATCGACTACAGCATCATCAATATCATTCTGAGACCACTCACTAAAACAAAACAAAAATAGTGAAAGAACCCTAATACGCACACCGCATTTGTAAATTTGAAAGAGTGATTTTTTAAGTAGTTTGCTCTGTCTTAATTTGTCTGTGCATATGGCTTGGCTGGACGTCAATGGCAGCTTATAGATGCACCAGCAGAAGCAGCCAGACAGACTGACTTGGTGTTGCCCTCAACATGGCAGCAGCCATCCTGTCAGTATTTTCATCAGCGTTGAATAAAGATGGGAGATTTTCATCCTCATCCTAGCTCTCATCTTTTCACTACTTTGAAGTTGTTGTTTTTTTCAGTGTTATTTTTCTACGCCTCACACTTCATCCCTCCACTCTACACCTCTCCTATCTCGTCCTCCTTACGTCCCCGTTTTCTGCCTCCCCCACCTCTTCATCCATCCTCCCATCCTTGCTTCTATCTCCTGGGTGATTTCCCAGTGGGTGTCCCTCCCCCAGCACCACGGGACAGCCATGTGAATCAGAGAGTAACTGTTTGTTTAATGTTAATGGCAGCCAGATGCCTGGCTTGCCACCTTTTGGAGTCAATGTGCACCTCAATGACAGTAGAGTCTTAAAGAAAAGAAAGGGAAAGATGAGGCGGGGGGAAGGGGGGTATGCCAACAGATGTCTCATCATAGCATCTGCTGGGAAAACACAATAGGACGGCACAAAGAAAGGAAGATTAGATTTCGACAATGACAAATTCATTTGAAACCTAATTGATTATGTCAAACTGAATTTATTAAAGTTTTCACTACAGAAGTGCATCGCCTGGTTGTAATTAAGATGCAGTGAATTCGGGGTAAACATATGTGGAGATTTAAATACTGTGTAAATTGTTTGAGGTGAGGCTCAATGCTAGAGTGAATTTAAAGGGACAGTTTAACCCAAAATTAAAAGTGCAGATTTTTCATCTTACCAGTTGTGCTATTGATCAAACTCGATTTTTTCAGTGTGAGTTGATGTAGTAATGTATGTAATGTAATGTAACTAGATGGCGCTCGGTTTGTGGTGCCCAAAGCGACATCCATATGGCTGATACCTCCAACACCCACACCAAAACAATTTGGTGTGATAAATAACACGTCATGTTGATTTTGAACTGTCCCTTTAAGTATAGCAGCATACAATTACTTGCATAAGTATCAGTATCTTCAGTGTAAGGGAGGATGCACTCGTCCTTCCACTGATGTTAACACTTTTCTGCCAGTTTGTCATTCATTTAACACCACTAAGTGACGGTGCTGACCACAGTACAGTCCACTGACACCATGAATGACTCCAGCCTGAAAATTGACTGTATCTTATATAGCTAAATGAGCTAACAAAGAGCTAAATTAGATTCCTGCCAGTTGCACAGACAGACAGATTTACCAATGCAGTAGAAAGCACATAGGCAGTGCAGCTATCACCCTTAGCCACAGCATTCTGCAATGTTAAATTTTAGCAGCAGGCTGCGGTGCAATTGCCTGATTTTTAACAATATCAGTGTGGGGTGATTGGGTCCTTCTTGAAGAATCACATTCACCAGCCACTGAGATATTCAGTACCTCCGCCCACGCATACAGAGTACAGACTATTTCCTATTCTCTCCCAACCTCCAGTAGCACTCATGCACAAATGCACATTTTGACTGCTTTGTAAGCAACCAACAGGACTTGCCTAAGGTGCTTTTGAAATTCAATTCAGCCATTGCCTCTCTCGTGCGATTAGCCCTTGACTTTGTCAGCACATCAGGCCCCGCGGGGTGACTGCACAGACATGAGATAATGCCAAAACCTCTTTCCTGCTCTATCAAATTAGCAACATACTCGCAAGCAACTCAGTTAAACATACTGTAATGTATTCCAGGCAAATGCAAGGTGCAAGGTGGAGAAAGCCAGAGGGCTAACTTGTTTTTGTCACACTTGAACTCGCCTTTGAATTTTAGTGCCCAGAATACCAATATCATATCCCATTAAGCAATGTGTTATTAAAACATCAGAAAAAAGATGTTTGCCTATAGTTAGTTTGGAGTATGCAGAAAAAGGAAACCGTGGACAAGTTGGACAAGAGAAAGGAACAACACAAGTGAGAATGCACAAAGCCCAGGAGGGCTACTGTGTCTCTTTTTTGTAAAAATAAAATAAAAATAAAAATACAAAAGAGCATCATAGGTCCATTTCTACCATTTTATCAAGTTCTAGTTCAAGTGTATTTGTCATATACATAAAAAAGTACAGTGTACATTTCAATGCAATGAAACCCATAATGCCCTGGCTCTCTCTCAAACCTTAAAAACCTATAAATAGTACAATAATTAAAAATAAAAATACTTAACCTGAGAATAAAAATAGCAGCATAGAATTTAAAAAATAATAGACTTTGAAGCAAACTTTAAGCATCTTCCTTTTACAGTTTACATTATATTCATTGTGAAGTCCTTGATCAAATCAAATTAAGCAAACAACAGTGATGAATGCAAGAGTCATAGTGCACAAGAAAAGATAAGACCACAAAATAAAAAAATAGAAATGCATGGTGCAGAGAGAGATTACTTTGTCATTGTTGGGTTTCAAATTATAGATGAAGGTAGGGTTTTTAACTACTACCCACAAGGAGGATGGATAAAGGTATTGATGTACCTTGTTGTAAAGCAATCTGATGATGAATGCACTGATTTTTACAGAACTGAGCATTTCACGTCTAACTGACCACACTGTCCTGACCTCAGGCAGTGCTGCAGGGGCGCCAATTGAAAACAGCCATTGCCATATGTGGCAGTGTTTGTGCCCTGTGTGTGTGTGTGTGTGTGTGTGTGTGTGTGTGTGTGTGTGTGTGTGTGTGTGTGTGTGTGTGTGTGTGTGTGTGTGTGTGTGTGTGTGTGTGTGTGTGTGTGTGTGGAGGGGGCGGGGGGATCTGTGTGTTCAGTGGTGTGAGTATATAGAAAGAAAAAGAAAGTAGATGGGCATACTCACATTCATTTACATGCCATACTATGTGAGTGCTTGTGTATCTGTTATAAAACCAGCTTCAGGGCACATTAGAGACTCTTTTATCTGAAAAGTTCACATTTATGGTTGTCTTGCTCGAGCCCTCCCGGCCACTGGTGGCCTGACTCAGACAAAGGTCAGCAATTTAAGCGCAAATTTAGTAACTTCATTAAACCTGTGGCCCAAAAAAAAAAACATTAAAATGATATAAAAACAACACTCTGAATAACTTGTAAAATGATATCATTGACACAACAACACAAGATCTTGGGAGCCTTTAGCTGATCTAATGTGTATACCTCATTGCATCCAGTAATTGCTTTTTTTCCAACATGGCCATTAAACTATATAGGCCTCAGAGAAACAATGCAAATGGCATTACATTATGATCCAATAAGAATTAAGAGGCTGACCATTTCCTCTTCCTGCAGATGATGTAATCCTATTTTGGGATCTCCATCTCAAAGCGCTACACATCTCTTTCTCTCTCTGACTCTCCCCTGAGATCCTGTTCGTTCTATGAGAAGGGCTTCTGCACATTGATCCCCACTATCTGTGTCAGGTCAGTGGATACAGCCGCACTCAGCACTTTCTGTATGCCTAGAGAGTACCCAGGCTGTCACAGGCTGCTTTTCCTTACTACCCCTGAATATTCACCCTCTCCTAGGAGCAGTGACAGGCAATCTTTGTTGACCCCGCTGGGTCACCGCCTCGCCACTGAATAGATGTCAGATATTTAGATAATATGTGGCACACAATATGAGACCCTGACATACAAGATGTTCAAAGGCGCTGCTTCATTTGGCCTGTGTCAGACGGTTTTACACAAAAGCGCAAAGGTGAGTTACAGTATGTGAATCAGTAAGATCAGTAAAAGGCACTCTGGGATGCTCTCGCTGAATAAATATATAACTGACGTAAACTCTAAACAAACGACACTTTGCTAAAGCAAATTCTCCCCAAAGCTGAACCAGCTCGCTTTGACTTACGACCTATGCTTAGCAGCACCCTGACCTCCATTATGGTAAAGCCTTTTCACTGAAAATGTAACTTCTTCTGACAAAATGACAGAACGCCTTATATACGCTCAGGGGGGTGCGCTTCCTCTTGTGAACAAGTGTACAGTAGTTTCAGGCTTGCCAATGTGTAGAAAAGTGACATGTTGCATCTTGTCCTCAGTGCACAGCAAGAGAAGCAGTATCTCTGTATCACAGGTCACTGCTAACATAGTCTCAGGAGGCCCATAGTACTGCATGGATGGACATCACATACTATAAATACCCATCTGCATACTGTATCTGGTGCACTGTACATGGACAAGATCCACATCTCTAACTACAGACTCTGTGTCTTTGTGGTTGTATTGATTTCCTTTTAAAAAAAAACATGTGTTCACTCTTCTCTGACTGCTATAATGTCGGAAACATGATAGCAAGGGAGCACATCCTCTTAAAGTGCATTAGGTGCAATATTTCTTCTAAGAGGCGCAAACTGTTCTTCATAAAGTGATAAGAAAAAAATCAAGAGTTGATATCAAATTTCTTGTTGCCCTTAGATGAGACTATCACCTCTCGTCATCACAAATTAAATTTCCCATCCTGCAACTGACAACAAAAGGTGTCGGATCGCTGCAGACGTTTGGGTGGTAGAGCTGTCACTTTACACTGAAAAATCTAACAGCTGTTTGAACGTAAGAAAATCATCTTACTTCCGCTGCCGTAACAAAACACAACCGCCTGCAGACACTGAACGAATTACGTGTTGGTTCTCTTGAAACAGTGACAGCCCTAATGGGTGAAATTATATAAATCTCTTATTCCTCCAGGAGGCCCGAGGAGAGAATTTATACTTTCTTTGTCCTATTTTCTCCCCCATTTCCCTCAATCTGTGACACGGCAGGCCAGTTTCACATTGTATATCCACATCCTAAAACAGTCCTTGTGCCTTAGTCTCACCATCAGCAGCTTCACTAACAGTACACAGGAGCCCCCTTTACACTGCCTGTTCAAGGCAAGAATATTGTGTCACTATCCTGGTCGTCATTCTGTCTCATCTTTAAGCCGGCAACTGCATCACATCAACGACTGTGTAAAAGAGACAGCCAGCAGGACGGGTCTACGGGCAGGACAGATGGGATGTTTTGAAAGCGTGTTATGTGTGTGACCCAAAGCAGAAGATTTAAAAAAGCAGCTAACACAGTTAGCAGCTAACTCAAAGAAGAACAGTAGCTGAAAATGTATGCAAATTGGGAAAACAATGAGATTCTGGAGCCCCTTACCCTCTGAACAGAGGACGAGATCAGCCACCATATAACAGAAATGATAAATGATTGTTGTTGCCATGTTGATGCCATTGTTATTGTTGAAAATGGGCTGCTGAATCATATGTTATTTGTCACGCTTGAGGCATACGCTCTTGTGTTAAACGTCATGCCTGTCACGCCTCTTTTAAGTTCCAGCATGCCGGTATGCTATCTAAAAATCACACACTGGACCAGCATAATGCCACCATTGTTGGCTCTGTGAAAATGCAAAGGTGGTTTAAAGAAGGGCCTTTGCAGCAGCCTTTTAGCACAATATCCATTAGGGGTGGGGGTGGTTTTGGGGGGGTGGGGGGAATCAATACAGCATCAAATAGCGATATTTTGGCATGTCTCTATTGTGTTGCTACAAAGATGCCAATTATTGATTTTTTTTATTATATAAATTATAAATATTAAAAACACAAATTAATCTTTTGGTATCCTGCCAGAGTAAATAAGAAAATAACTGAAGTGAGATGTATCGACTGAAAATTTTAGTCTACCTAATTAGATGAAACAGATGTTGACAAAGTTTTTCCTTTGGAGACATGATATTCAGTCAAAAAAAAATGAATAAATCGCAACATTTTATTGCAACGCGTGTAAAATCATAACAATATCTTATTGTGACTCCAGTATTGTGATAGTATTGTATAATAGGACCTCCAGTGATTCCCCCCACTAAGATCTGTGTTTAAAAGGGATATAACTAGTAAACTTTCACAGAATGAAAAGTGTTTATGTTCCTATTACTTTCATTTATACTGATTTCAATGATTTAATGAGCTCGCATTTTTATCTATTGTCAGATATGATTTGCCATCATTGAAGTCAACGCATCGCTAAATTCACAACTAGCACCTTGTTGCTATTCTGCTAAAAAGTGATCTTTCCGTGAGTGGCTCTTCTCAAGGGCCTGTCACACATCCCATAAGCCGGTGAACTAGCGTAGCTTAGCCTAGAACGCTCTCACTGCCCAAAGTCTGCCTTCCATCCTCTTCCAGTCCTTCCTGTCCTCTCCAAAGCTTTGATCCTCTAAGCCTGCAGAGTTACAGTATCAGTCCTCGGTTACACTAAAACCCACACTCACACATCTAGAGCTGCGGTGGAGAACCAACTCCTGCTCCAGCACTAAGCCTCCCAGTTGATATAATCCATCCTGCTTCTTTTCTACCTGCGATGCTCTGGTTTTAAAGCAAATATGTATGCTCATCTGCAGCTGACTCTGCCTGCCACAATGCCTATATTGTTGTAACCTCTTAGGAGTCTTTGGCCTGATCAAACTGGTTTCACACCAGCCTGCATTCCACATTTGGACATGTCTTCTTCTGGTAACTGCTTTTCCAATCTGCCAGCAACCAACTGGCAGCACAGCCTCAGATCTCCGGTCTTTTGGTGCCGTACAGCCTCCCAGAGCCCCATCATCAGTACCACCACCCAGCTCCACAGCACTAGGGGATGGACTGGGCCTGCTCTGTCTACCCATGGCCCCACCAACAGGGGATAAAGGGATAAAGAGCCTCTGCTCAGGGACTGATTACTTACATCTGCCAGGCTAAATCCCAGTGCCCACACATATACACACACACACACGTGTACAAGCGTCATACAGACACACACTTGGCCTGCTGCGTGCTGCAACAAACGCACTGATGCATGTATTGTTTTCTGACATAAGCATGTGGTATGTGGGGAAGCTGTGTGCATGTGTGAATGTGCATGTGTGTGTGTGCTCAGTACTGTACTGTAAGTAAAAGACTATACCAGGGTTCCAACACATTTTCAAACTTTTCCATGACTTTTCAAGGACCCATAATAAAGATTTTTTTTTTTTGTTGCCTAGCGTTTTTCGAATATATCAGATTCAAACTATATTTAAATGACATATTATACATTATATAATTTCAACTAGCTGGCATACAGGGAGGAAGAGAGGAACCCAGGGATGGTAGACATAATGCTGTCACAGTGACGCATTCTGGAGCTACATTACGTTGACGGCTACAGATGATTAATTTACTGTAATATTAAATTATAAACAATAGTGGCATGCCATATCATATCGATGACAATAATACTGGTATAATTTTTAATATGATAATAAAAATGAATATTGTTATAATGGCGATATTGCAACTTGTTGACATGATGTCATATTGTTAAGCACGGCAACAACAAGGGTGGCTGAGAGCATATTTGCTACCAGTTACTGATGTTTTTTTAAAAACTAAAGACATAAAATAATTTATACTCAATTTTTACTGAATATCAGAGGGCAAACTGTAACATTTATGCCACCATGGAGAACTATAAACTTATTTTGTTGAAACTGTAAGTTCTGATGATGATCTGAATTTTTTTTTTTTTGTAACAATCATTATACAAAGCAAAATTCCATGACTTTTCCAAAACTTTCAATGATTTTGACTAATTCCATGACTTTTCCAGGCCTGGAAAATGTGACAGGGAAATTCCATGACTTTTCCAGGTTTTCCATGACTGTGGGAACTCTGCTATATATAGTGTCAATATAATAAACAAGCATATGATAAATTGTTAATAGCACAGCCATCACTAACTTCACGTTATTGCTCCTATAAACACGTCAGAGGCTCCAAAGGCAATATAGTAAACACAACAGTAATAACTCGGTCCCGAGCAAAGGTCTTACCCGCCTGTAAATGCTCACGAGTGCTGAGACACTCAGAACACTTCAGACTGCTTCATTTGATATGAACAAACAATAATAGTTTCTCATATCTTAAGATGTTACAGAAATCATGTTCCTCCTGCTAAAGTCTCTGACTCTCTGTAAATATATAATAACAATATTCTGTTGCAGTAATATATTGCCTAGTTTCACTTCACAGTGCTCTCTGTGGTCCCTTGTTGACTTTCACCATGCCAGGCGGCGGCAGATGATTTCCAATAGCTTGTAAATATACTCTGGGTTGTTGGCAGGGCGTTTCTTTTCTTTAGTTATTGAAGCCAGAGCTAACAGGCTAGTATTGAGTAACATTCTTACTTTCACACAATTTATTTACAGTAACAAATACATGTCTAAAATGTCTGCCACTAACAGAATAATGAAAAACTATATATGCTGGCATGTCTCTGTATTTCTGATTGTTGGAAAAACATTGGGGATTTCAAAAAGCATGATCAGAGTTTGGATTTTCAGCTGGCCTGTATACAAAACAAATGTCAAATACCACGGGATTGGCAGTGGCACAGTGTAATAGAGTTTAGCCTTTGACCACAAAGTCATCAAATAACACTGTTCTCATGAGTTTCCATTGATTGTCAGTATTAGAAAGCTGGAATCACTATCAGACTTTGCCAGCAAACGGATGCCAGGCTGGCCCACTGACCTCATGCTTCCAGCTCATCTTTCTCTCCCGGGGAATGGAAGGAGAAAAATCATAACTCTCATAAGAGCATATTAATCCCATGGTCTGAGCGCATGCCGCCTGTGAGGGCTTACCTCTGTCAACAGAGATTTGTGTGCTCTTTCACACGGACGCACCTGTGCACGTACACTAAACTGAATAAGCGTGAGGGAAACCAAAGGAATTACTGCTATCTAAGGGCTGTAGAGTTACCATGAGATTTTTCAATAGGATAATTTTTTTCTTTTTTTTTTTAGTTGTTTTGATTTCATATTTATAGTTGTAACATTGTGGTATGCAAAACATTTTTCTTGTTTTTTTAATTTTAACAGATCCATCAAGCCGTAAAAATCCTCACACATCGGCATGGCAACTGTGTGATGCAGCAGCTTTAAACTTCTCACTTGCGTGTGTCTTCAAAAGCACATCAGTCACGAAAGAAATTTGCTACATTGTAAAATCTGACAAGTTGATCTTAAATAAAATGATCTTGGAAATTGGTTGTCTTGAAAAAAGTCAATATAATTATGTATCTTAATTTATGTTTACTTTTTATTTAATTGTTATGTTTACTCAAAATCTAGCTGTATTTACCAAATTTTATGAAGTTGTTACAACTTAAAAATGACGTGGAATTACCTCATTCTGTGTTTGCAACTTTAGTAAACCATCTTACTTAACTTGATTGTGACAAAGAGAATTTAGCCGATGATGAATTTAGGATATGTGTGGAGTTCTGTTTTGTTAACACGTTTAAAAATATATTGACAAATACGTAGCTCAGTAAACTTTGTTTACTGAAGTTGCTAAAACTAAAAAAAGACTGATTTAATTAATAAATTCTAAGCTGCAACAACTCCTCAAAATGAAGGAAACAGAACTACATTTTCAGTAAATTTAGCAATTAGATATAAAGTTAACATAAATTAAGATTAGAAGTTACATTTACTTACATTTTTCAAGGCAACCTATTTCCTAGACTTGCTTAAGTAAAATTCACGTCAGATTTTACAGCGTATAAGGACTGATGACTGATTTTAATAATTCAAGTGTGAACAAACTATGGCGAATACACCAACAAATGTCAACGCTTGCAGAGATTTAGTGACGACTAAACTTCAAGAGGACTTCAATTAGAGTGGCATATTATTGTTGTTATTGTTATCTAATAAACAGATGTTTATTTGGAGCAGGAACGCTGTGGGATACAGTTCCTTACAAGGGTGCAAGGAGTCAGAGGAAATCGTACATCCAATTACCGCCATCTTCAGGCACGATGAGAACCAATCCTTCAATCGTTAAAAGACACCCTGATTCGTGACTAAAAATATTTATAGCGCAAACCCGTCTCAAATGAAACATCTCATAAAGTGACGAGAACAAAAAGACCGAATGCGGCGTTTTAATTCAAATCCAATTGGACGACGGCGATGAATGACATTTGTATCATCGCACAGCCTTGCCTTTCTGTGAACACGGTAACCATTAAAACGTCCAATATAGGAAGAGCACGAGAGTGTGCCCGAGCGCCCGGGTGATGCAGTGCCTTATGACGCCGGGTTACACAGCCTATAAAATGCACTATCAACGACAGCAGCGGGACAGACGACGACATATGCATTAACACCGTGCTCCTATTCAGGAGGAAAAAGTGATAGTTGACTTTTGCGCAATGAAAACACGCTCACCGACAACTGTGATGCACATAAACCAAACATAACAGCGTTTCCCCTTGGACGCACAATGTGTGGAGCGCTGCGGGGCAATGCGCGCGCCATACACACGTGCACATACACACGCGCGCACGCACGCACACACACACAAGCCATTTACAACTGTTTTAAACAGAGCCAACCAGGCGCAGCTTAGTGAAAGGATTTAGTCTGTATGTTTACCTCGGTGTCATAGATTTTGGTGATGAGTGAGAACGAGTACTTCCTGGACTCCCGTATGTGCTGGATGGCCAGTTGCACCGCCGGCTCGATCCCCTGGCTGATGCTGCTCATCAGGGCCGACTCGTTCATGGGCATAAGAACCATGATGGGCAAGTTTTCCCCGTCCCTGGCGAACCAGCTGTTGTCCTGTCCGTGTTTGGTGCGGTCGTTACACACCTTGGCCAGCGCGGGGTGAAATAGCAAAACAGAGAGGAGCAGGCATCCCGTCGGGAGGAACATCTCCCAGCCGCTGCAGTCCCTCCGGACTGGAGCCATGCTACCGTGCAGGGTGACCAAATAAGATCCCACCGTACCCTCACTGTTTGGGCATCGCAAATTCGGGCTCGTCCGGGATGCTCAGACGCCCGACCGTCAAGGAAATCGTATTCAAAAACACAGCAGACACGAAAGCCGCAGCAGCCCCTGCAGTGGGCAAACTCGTCGTGTGGGTTAGGACTGCAAACTGAGAAAAATATTTCTACTCTCTAATAGTGTGATAATATTCCAAGGGCGCAGAGATTCGCGGTGCAGAGGGAGAGCTACTGCCTCTCGATGCCCGTCATCCAAACGTTCTCCTGTCAAAACAGCCCTCTAATTCAACCCCCCTTTTCACCTTTTAATTTCAATCTTAGAAGCACAAGAATGTCCTGAAGGATGCCCCAAAACAAGGATACCCCCGTGAGTGTAGACAGGAATCAATCACTCTCGCTGACAGTTGTTGCGGATACCAAATCACCTCCGAAGTAAATTCCAAGCCAAGCTGGCAACTGTGGGCATCCCCGCCAAACGCAATTTGACAAATAACGGGACAACGAAGCGATACGGGAAAGAGACTAAAAACAAATAGAGTTGATGCTGAGAGCTTGACCGCAGAGGTCCGAGAGGGAGATGTCGAGAGAGTCTGCCTTGACAGCCTGTGGGACTGGGATGCTCATCTCCGATGGTGCGTCAGAGAAGCGCTAAAGCCGTCGCTGCCGCTGCTTACCGTGCGCGCAAGAGGGAGCACTGAATGTGGAGGAGGAGAGGAAACGAGGGAGGGAGGGCAGCCGGAGGAGGAGGAGGGGGGGGGGGTTACAACAGCCTGGTGGAAAGGCTGCACAGGCTTTATGCAGGGCAGACTCATCAGCGGCTTGACAGCTAAGGGTGATTTATGTTATAGGAAGAAGCAGACGACGTTTCAGACATGCATGACACAGGCTAGTTAAAGTATATAGGACTGTATCGCCCTGTTACGTTGCCCATCATACAACAGCTACATTAAAAACACTTCTTAGAGCTATATTTTTAGCCACTAATTATAAATGCATATCCTAAGCGATAGTTCCCACAGGCAGCTGGGCTTTGATTCCCCATGTTACTGTACCAACTGTCTTTACCCATAATAAGACATAGCTTTGCTTCTTAACCCGAGAACTAAGAAAGAGTTCCTATTATAGAATCAATAAAGAATATATAAATATTACGAATCTATATTAGACATTAACAACTAGAAGGGATCGGGATTTTTGCATGTGCTTTGATTTAGTGGTGTAAAACATTGTTACATAGGCTCAGTTACCCCCAGCTTCTTGCTTTCAGAGGGCTTGAAGAAATTAATATTTTTTACAGTAAAAGTGAACTAAACGCAGACATAGAAGCTAGGTGAGGTGGTTTACAGATGACTGTACTGTACTTTCAGACGGCATTGACAGCAATTTAAACCTTTGAACCCAAAGTGGTGCAACATATTTCTAAAATTTGAAAAAAGCAATGAGCAACTTGGCAAGAAATGTTCCACAAATTGCAAGACACTAGCAGATTTAGAGGTTTGTTGTTTAAAAAACCATGTCTGGGGGAAAAACTACATTTATTTATAATTGTTGAAATTACATATTTACAGATTTATTATATTTTTATAATCTATTTTACGTTAATCTATTTTTACTTCCTTTTTCTTTTGTCTTTTTTACTTTCTTTTAATTTTTAATTTTGTTGTCTTGATACTAATTTAGGGTAATTTTCTTGTTCTTTTTACAAATGTTTTGCAAATTTTTGGGGTCATTTAAAGAAATAAAGTAAATTTTGCTAAGGTTCCAAAGGGGTACCTGTCTTCACTGTAAAATCATAGGATGTTAGGGAAAAACTGGATTCTGAGCCATAAATTCAGCTAGATTTCAGCACCACGGACAGCGAACCATGTGTGCTGGGAAGCCCCTGCGCTGTCCATGGTGCTGAACTGCACACTGCAGCACCACTCTGCAGCTCAGCTTGTCTGCTCCTGTTGACATGTGTACACTAGCCCATTACCTGTTCTACCCCTGGGCAGGGCATACACATTTTTATACTTATCCCTGTGTACAAGGATTACCTTCGCCTACAGCCCCCAAGGTCCAAAAAACAGGCAATTATTGCAATAGTTTGCAACACAATTCGAGGTATTGTTAAAAAGGCGTGGGAGGCAAACAGAATATGATGCCGGGGGGCAACTGTTCTCCACATGTGGGAAAAAATATGAAAGCCTTTCAAGTCATCAGCTATGACTGTGTTTCAAAACAGCAGCACATACAGTTTGACCTGTGCAATTATATCACATGTACAATTACAATCAGCCTTAAGGGGCTTCATTTAAAAGAGGCCTGAATGAAAGCACAAATGGGAGTGCAATGTGCTTTTCATATTCAGGAAGAGGATGACTATGGCACAGGGCATTAAAATCACCTTGTTATGATCACCATGTGGATACAGGTGTGAACTATGGCTCACTCTACATCGCCCACACCATGGACACACTGAAAAAATCTGACAAGTTGATTTTATTCAAGAAAAAAATCTAGGAGACCCATTGCCATGAAAAATGTAAGGAAATATGACTATTAATCTTAGTTCATGGTAACTTTATATCTTATTGTTAAGTTAACTTAAGATTTAGTTAAATTAGGGGGCTGAGTAGCTCACCTGGTAGAGTGGGCGCCCCATGTACAAAAGCTATGTCCTGTTTAATAAAGATTAAAAAAGATCCAAAAAATACAATCTTTTAAAAACGTTTTAGTTAAATTTACTTAATGTTGTGAAGTTTTTGCAACTTAAAAATGAGCAGTTTAATTAAATCAATATTTTTAAGCTTTAGCAACTTCAGTAAACCAAGTTTACTGTGGTATATATCTGTATTCTGCTGACTGCAAAATAGTCAATAATATTTGTACATTCTTAAATATGTTAATAAAACAGAACTTGCAGATCTGGTAACTTCATCTTTGGCAAAAATCCTCTCTGCCATGATCAAGTTAAGTCAGACTAATTTGGTTTACTGAAGTTGTTAAAAAGAACAATGTAATTTCACTTGTTATTCTGTAAATGCAGCTAAATTTCAGTTAAAGGTAACTCTTAGATATAAAGTAAACATAAATTAAGATTCATAGTTATATTTACTGCAATCTGTTTTCAAGATTACTTTAAGTAAGATCAACTTGTCAGATTTTACAGTGCAGGAAGCACCACTGTTGCTTATATGAGAAATATCTTCATTTTCAAATATGATACCGAAAACAATAAGAATTTTTAATCATCCTTCAGAGAATGTCAGTAATGCAGTGCTATTAAAATATACCATCTGCAAGCAGCATTTTTTCTAGATTAATAGAGCTTGGTATCAGAGATACAGGTAAAACTCCTAATCACAATATGATTTCTGTCCCCCAACTGACTTTCTCTGCCTTCATTAGGGGTTAAAAGCACAAAGCAGTCATGGTTGATATGGCAGTGCAGACCCCCTGGCTTCTTAAAACACAGGTCATTTATCACAAGACCAAGCAGCTCTATGTAGACAACACACAAAGGAACTAGAGCCCTGGAGGATTGCTGGAAAATCTAGGTCTTTCTCTCTGTCTTTTTCTCTGACAAGCACATCCTTTATATGAAAGATTTCCCTAAATCAGACATCGTAATTCCTTAAGGAAACCAATATAGGATGGCTTTTGTTATTTCTGGTTGATACAGTCTCAACCCACGTTTTGAACTGTCAGAAATGCTTGGTTCCTGATTTATGTGACATGTATACCTGGCTGAAGAGAGCAGACAAAAAAGTTTGCCACAATTAAAGTCCCGGTGGGGAGAGCATGGAAGTATGGTAACCAAAACTCTGCAATAAAAAAAATTATCACAAACAAATAGCTGTAGATTATACACTGTAAATTCACCACACACCTCTATTTCCTCTCTCCTCTCGGCAGTCATCCTTCTTTTCTATTCAGAATGGTCCAGCTGAAGAAGTAGGTCAAGTTGTCGTCCCATCTGTTTGTTTCGCACAAGACAACACCCCTGCCTGCTCAAAACATTCCTCCAACATCCAGACGCCAGCGAGTTAGCAATAGCAATAAGTCATCGAGTACAATCGGTGGCGAGTACGACAAAGCATCAAACAGCTAACAAAACTTCCTTAACCCTTTGAAACCTGGATAGGCATCAGTGTTCTTGTGCTGTGTTCTGAGGCCTTTCACAAGCAATTTGACCCTTCGAAACCTGAGCAAACTGGTTTGACTTCTTATAAAGACAATTGCCAACTTGGCGAGAAATGTTCTTCAAATTAGTTTTAAAAAAGAGGGGAGGATAATGAGAAAATTATCCAAAAAAGGGAGAAAAGGGGGAAAAATGTCAAGAAAACTATGTGTATAATTATGACAAATTTATATTTAAATTTATGTTACAGAAAAAATATAATAATATATATAAAGTAAATGCGACATAGATAGGTAGATTTATGTATTTGTTTGTTTCTTTATACATTTATTTAGCTTATTTTCAGGTAATTTTTTTTAAAAACTTTTTTTTATTTTGAAAGAAACCAAACCAATTTGCTCAGGTTTTAAAGGCTTACATGCAAGGTGAGCGGACTACAATTCAATTGGCAATGAAGAACCCTGAAAATGAGTTTCTTCATGAAAGCATATACTATGGCTTGTATTATAATAGCACCTACAGACAATCCTAGTTACAATCAAGCCACACCTCTAAATCCGCAGTTTGATTTTGTTTGTCTGATATAGAAAAGGTACGCGTCCAGCTAATGATTGTCGCAGATGTCCAAATGAAAATGTCCATTTCATTTCAGATTATGAATCATTCATTAATCTTTCAATCATGGCTCTGAAATCTGCCCGTCCTCACTAAACGAGATGTCAGGCCAATATCTCACCACTAATTGGAACATACTTGTGGTATGAAGGGCAAACAGTAAAATAATTATGCAGATGTTGCTACTTGAGCAATCAGTGATGATATTTCTTATTAAGACTGTCGATTCACTGACCATGCTCAGTGATGGGGCAACTGAGGCAGCTGCTTTCAGGTAGTGTGAATGTGCCTGACTATACCAAATTATTTTCTCATGTAAAACTGATCAGGAACAAACTAAAGTGTGACCAAGATTTAAGCAACTGTACTGCCAAACACCTGACACTCAACGCTGAAAAGACTCTAGAATGCATCATCCAATCCACACACACACAAACACACACAGAGCTGGCTGACATTTTCCTGTTTAATAGAGATTAATGGGGTGGCCTGAGGACATCCCTCACCAAAACCCTGACAATACGCCACAAGATGCTCTATGAATTTTAAATGCCAGGTATTCAGAACAGGATGAATGAAAAATGATATTTCCGATGCTCTCATATTTCATAGCTCAGGTGGTTGCTCTCAACGACAGAATATCCATGCTCATCTTTTGTGACTTGTTTACAAAATGAGCAGGTAGCTGAACAGTTTGATGGATAATTAATCATCTTTATGTCACGTTCACAGAAACTCATTCTGTAACAGGTCTTGTACCTACACTTGATCACACCACTCTGCAGTTTTGATTAGTATTTCTTAAGTGTGTGTGTGTCTGCGTGTGCACACGTGTGTGTGTGTGTGCAGGAGAGATGAAAAGGTTATCCCATTTATCCATCCATCCCATCCCTAATTCACTATTTCGCCGCAATGGGACATTATGCCGAGTTCTGTTTATATCTATAAGTCATCGAGGCTTAGTTTGATGTGGAATCACATTCCACATCCTTGGACATAAAATCTGCAGCATGAAAAGGCTTTCCTGTCATCTTTCTATTACACAGACCCACGTACACGTAAAAAGGTAGAATGGACTTTCATTTATCCCAGATCAACACCTAAGTTCAGAGTTATTGCTCACATGAATAATCCCAAAACTCAGACCCAAGGACATCAGACTCTAGCTTGAAATGGCGCAGACAAGTAACTCCACTATACAGCAGGGAACATTTTATTATGAATCTCTGAGATGCTTCTTTCCCTTGTTCTCGACACGCTTGCCCTGCCAGTTACAGTGGCAGCTATTTGAATAATTGGTTTCAGAATCTAGAGTCACAGTCCTGCGAATTCCATGCATACCAACAAGTTAAGGAGCGATTCTCCGGCGGGGCGTGTCCCATGCATGGCGGTGGAGAATGCATGTTTTATGAGCTTGGAAAAACATGAAAACACTGCAGACTGTCAACTAGGGAATACCCCCCTTGCGATAAGGAAGAGGGATGACGCGGATTGGCGTCTTTGGGGTGCATGACACTGAAACTTCCTAATAACAATTTTCTTAGTTGTGATCTAAAGAAGTTTGTGCGACTCATTCAGTAAAATATGCTGTGTGACAAACAAAACTGTTGAGAAATTTACTAGTCAAACTTTTAAAGTCTATATTTTTCTGCCACGTCTGTAGAATAATATGCCATAACATTTATCTTGCTTGGCTGGATGTTTTATTTGACTACAACTGGAGGTCATGGCAATGAGGCTTTTTTTACAACTTTATATTACACAGCAGATTGTTAAACTCAAGGCATGAAGACTCTTAAACAACTAAAAGAACATATTATTTTAAGGAACTCACCTTGAAATGCACAAGAAGACAAATGGGTAAGTTCTCCACATCTCCATCAATACATCATTCAGTCGTCATCTACAAACAAGAACAACTATATTTAAACCACACAACACATTACAGTGGTAAGATCACAGAACACAAATGGACAAAAACGAGAGGATGTTGGGATGAAAAAGAATCAGGCCAACAACTAGAGAATGTGAGAACAGATGGCACAATTTCTGTAATATTACAAAAATTTTGTACTTTGTCTAAGAGGACGAACTTCATCTTTTTTCTTCGTTCTGCTTTATTTCACTTTTGAGAGGATTTTTTTTCTAATTCATAAGGCAGTGGCAGTTAGATTTGCTCACACAGACACACAGGCGTTATATGGATTAACTGGCCTATTAGACATATGCTGGGCTTGCCTGAGGTTTGTAAAAACATAAAAAATAAAATACCAAAGCATTAAGAAATGAAAACATGTAACGTGATCCAAATACAAGCAAACATCTGAGAAACACTGCAGTTTACACCTGTGCCTATCATGCACATTTCTAGCTGACCACTTGTGTTAAGAATTCATTCACAGTTATTACGACAACACTTGTGCTGCTCTGTAGCATGCTTGCTACTCACATTAGCAGTTATGTCGGTACAGCTGGAAATATCGCTGTCAGCAGAATTCAACATGGGATGGTAACGCAACACTTCGTCCAACTCAACAATGGGTAAGTTACTCAGCATCAACGCACTGTCACCAAAACAACCAACACATGCTGCACTGATGACATTGTCTGTGTGGCATCAGGATGTATTCAGTCTAAACAGGGTGAATGTGTCTTGGTGGTCATTTAAACTTGTATTTAGAGCTGGTCACTTGTAATTTGATTACCCAAAATGCTTGTTAATACCAGGTGTAAACGGGGCTTAATAAATCCACCTTGAGAGTCTACAGAGAGAGAGGCTGTGCAAGCCCACAAAGTCCTGAAGAGAGGTCTAATTGGGGATATTAAAGGGACACTTCACTGATTTTCAACCAGCTTTGGATCAAAACATTGTGGGTAGTGAAGATAAACTGTGGTAAACTTTTCTCCATATAACCAACACCCAAATATCCCTCCTCCCCCCTGGAAAAACATTGCAAAATGACGTAATTTTCATTATTTTGCTGGGTTTTGATGGCTCTTGGGGCTGTTGTTCAAACTACATATTTTTAATACTGCCTGCCAGCTGCTGCCGACTCTGCCGCCGCCAACACATACTCAAACAGTATACAGCTGATGAAGAGACACACTCATCAGTAAAAATAAGCAGCACTGATCAAATATAAACCGAGATTCGGTTACTGCTTTGCGTACTTTTCACCTCAAATGTTTTCAGAAACATGTTTTATCTTATCATTTGACTGTAATACCCAATCCGGCCATCCACCATTGTTTCACACGCACCATTCCACATTACGTAAGTTGCATAGCATTCTGGTAGTTGTAGGCTTTCTACCTCCTGAGAAAAAGCACTCTGTTTTCTGTTTTCTCTGGTTATGTGTGACCAGTTTCAAACGTATTTGCATCTTTTTATTGCATAGATGACCTGACACCTGTGCTTTTCCTACAAGAGAAGTCAAAATATTTGCTATAAAAAGGTCTATTTCGAGAAAATAAACATTATACTCATCAACAGATGGGAGCTAATACAGCTCATACTCCTGCTATTCCTCTTTTGCAGCAGTGATAAAGCAGCATATTGGTGTTAACATAAAATTAATCAATAGTACTAGAGTTACCTTTAAAATGACACATGACATAGATACAAAGGAGACAAAACTGCTTGGAATCTAAATGTGGTCACAAAGACAACAGCTTGCGAGACATATTTTTTCACAGACATTTTGACATATCAAGCAAAGGTAAAGGTGTAATTGATAACATTACCTTGTCTCATTCCATTAAGCTTTTCCAGTGCATCAGCATGCACCATAGCAGGACATCCCCTGCTAAAACAAATCAAAATATATGGTATTGAAAAGGGCTGAGCTAAATCAGCTTGGTTACTTTTAGGGGGTTTTTAATCACTGCTATTGTAGCAGTGATAAAATAGTATGCTCATGTCAATCTGACACTACTCAAGAATTTAAAAGGACACAAATAGGGGAAATAAAACTAAATTAGGTCACAAAGGCTGGCTAAAGCATGCCGGAATTGAACTACTTTTGAGTGTGTCATCAACCAGTTTACCATGTATGAAAGCCTAATATTTGTCTAGCTGTGTTTTACAGTTGTGACCAGCTTGCAGTCATTTGGATAATATAGGTAATTTAGCTAACTGCTTGGCTAAAACTCCACGGAGGCCTAATAATAATAAGCATAGCCTAATATTTAGCCTATATCTTATGTCGGCCTAATATTTACTAACAAACACACTCAGTAAAAACGTTAATGTGACACTTTTTGCCAAACCAAACATGCAGCTAACGTTAGTGTCTCACGCTGGCTGCAGCCTTTTCTTGCTGATAAAGTCAGATCCAGTTTGTGTCTCTCACCGCGTTCACTCCTGAAGCTAAACTTCATCTGTCAGACAGGCCCAAAGCCGACATTAACAAAGCAACAGGCTGTCTGACAACACTCACCTCTCTTTACAAGATATTTCCACACTCCAAAGTTAGTCCGTGGAGAGCACAGTGAAGCCAGTTTTCACCACACTGACAGCGTCGCGACGCTTTTCCTCTTCTTAACCAATGTGTTCAGCAGAAGTAGCAATCATCTTCCGTTCACGAGCCTTGCTGCCTAACAGGAGCGATCTTAAAAGCTAATTGTTGATATTTGTTTGTTAGCATAGGTAATGCCCGCGCGAGGACTCTCTGGAGAGGGGAGGGGGCTGCACATGAGCGGATTTTGAGGCAATACGGCCCGGGGTACAATTATGCAAAAGGCCCCCGCCACCTTTCTTACATGAGAGTAAGAAAAAAAACTTACTTAAGTTGTGGTGGTTTTGTTGTTGTTTTGCATAT
This sequence comes from Plectropomus leopardus, assembly GCF_026936395.1. Classification (NCBI taxonomy): domain Eukaryota; kingdom Metazoa; phylum Chordata; class Actinopteri; order Perciformes; family Serranidae; genus Plectropomus; species Plectropomus leopardus. The sequence continues at coordinate 13,624,712 of NC_142192.1, read as the reverse complement.
CTTTGTTGTGCATCTTTTTGTGGTTTTGTGTATTTTTTAGTCATTTTGTGTCTCTTTAAGATTATTTTGTGTCTTTTTTGAACACTTTATTTCTGAAGGTTTTTATCGCAAAACAAAAAAGACATGCAGATGTCATTAGTCCAATATGCACAACTGATGCATCAGTGAACGTGTCAACCAAACAAATCAAATACCCCATTCACCCTTGACTCCCAAACACAGAAGAAAACAAGTACCGGCAATAAATAAACAATACCAAAAAAAAAAAACATTAAAAAAACAGACGAAAAGTAAAATAGAATCTGTATTAAATTTTCAACACAATTCAGCAACACTCAAATCCAGACATACTTATAGTGTTCTGTCCAGTTTGAGGTCATTTTGTGTTTTTTGTTGTTTTGTGCCTCTTTGTAATCATGTGTGTCTCGTTGTGGTTTCTTTGAATGTTTTCATGGTCGTTGTCTTCTCCTGATCGGTACAACATTTTGTAGTTGAAGGCCAGGGGGACCGCCAGCACTTTGGACCCCTAAGTTTTTGCCTGGTAGGACTGTTTAGTGATCCATCCATGCATGGACGTCACTAATCATTAGGGCTACTGGTCTGTCACAAAGTTAACAGGTACTTCATAATTGTTTTTTTGTTTGTTTGTTTGTTTGTTTTTATTTTTTACATATACATATATGATAACATTTCTTATTTTTTTCGCACTCCAAAGAGGTGTCCCTCCAGGCATTCTTTTTTTCTTTTTTTTTTTTCCAAGAAACAGAGTCACAAGTATAATTCTTTATTTTTCCACAAATTGAAAAATCTTACATTCAGACTAGATAAAAGCGTCTTCTAGGAAAAAATTCAAAGCAGCACGAAGTGTTGTCCATGACCTACAGGGGTTCTCAGAGTGTGTCTGGTATTTATCTCAAAGAAAAACAGATGCTTAGCTGCGTGATTTGAATGTAATTATCATTGCAAAAGTGTCAAAGGCAAAAAAGCAACTGGGCAGTTTGTGGACAGACATCAACCAAAGCAAATAAAATTAAGTACTACTCTGACAGCACCCCAGCAGGGAACACCCAGGAATCCCAGGCCAGCTATTGTGTCAGGGTGGACAGAAAATGTTCGCTGCATGTTTCTGATTTAAAGGATGTCCTCTGCTGTGCACCCCAGAGAGATTATCTTGAATGGGCACGCCACATTTGTCCTGGTCAGAAGAGGTTATCATTGGCTTTCTTATTCCATTCTGAAATTAAATCAGGAATATGAGAAGAGACTGCATAAAGTAGGCCACTGCCTTCAAAAGAGCTTCGGCTGTGGCTGTGCTGTGGGAGGACACTATTTTGATTACTGTCAAGTCTTAGTAATAGCAAGAACTCTGTCTTACATAATCACACTTAAAATGAATGTTACCAACGTCAGCTACAGCATCGCAGCTCTATAGCAAGGCTGATCATTTTAGCAGCAGCGCCACATGCCTGTAGGTTGAATATAATGAGATTAAAACAGAGCACATGTTCAGAATGTGTGTGTCAGGCAAATATAGATACATATGTATATAAATAGAAATGTTCTTTTAAATATTTTGTGCGGTGAATGATGCACAATTTGTATCACTGCATGTATGTGTGATCCGTGCAGGGATTTGTTTCTTAAGATTAAAAAAAAAAAGAGAGCTAGAAAAACTGACATTCTTTTTGAGCTGTGCATGTTAAAATTCCTCAGAAAGAACTGTCGGGTGTGAGTCATACTCAGTGTACCCCACCTACTTTAACAACGTGTGAAAACTATCAACATAACCAGAATTTTAGTGGAATTAATAATACACACTGAAAGCCAATAACTGTCTGCTGTCGTGTCTTTGTTTTGCAAGATTGATTAATCACCCTTGACATGAAGAATTATATGCATGTATAATCTGAGACTGGGGAATCTTGAATCAATTTCATTAAACTTTCAAACATTTTCAGATTTTGGATGACGCAGTTTCATAATCTGGGCTCTACGCAGTTTTCAGACATGCATAGAGGTGGGCGGACAAGATGGAGTGAGTCTGTGAAATACAGTGTAACCTTAGGTTTGAAGAGGTTCGGTCTAAAGTCAGAAGTGACAATATGTCAATGTGTCGTCTCTGTTTTAGTGGTCGCATGTCAGATCGTCAGCTCGATAATTAGGGCCCGGGGTGGCAAAAGAGCAGGGTAAACGAGCTAGTGGAAAAGCTGAAGTCACGCTATTGCACATTAGCCCCAAACTATTAATAAAAACTGTCACTCTAATTAGTGGGTATGAAGAGATACAGACACACAAAAGCAATTATAAGTATACTGACTTGCAAAGACGAACATGCTCACAGGCACATGCACACACACACATAGCAAGACTCTCACATGCATGTTCATTCTTTTTGCACACAAACTCTTGTTCAAACTGTCGCTCAAAGTGACAATACCGACACTTTCAGGAGAGTGAAAAGAAGACAGAGCGAAGGGCAGAGAGAGCAAAGAGTTCAAAGGAGGAATTGAGGAGGAAATTAGATAGAGAGATAAAGAATAAGTTGTACAAAAGAGACGCCGAAAAAGAACCTCCGGGCATTTCTGCGGGTCGAATTAATGACAGACGTTGATGCATGTGCACGTGCCATCCTGCAGCGCACATGCTCAGAGATGCAAGGGGTTGACAGCAGCTTTCCAAGACCTCCCACCTCAGCTCACCCCACCAGCATTAATTATACACAACCCCTTTCCATCCGCCAAGACAAAGAGGTGTGTGCTCTTAAGAGGTTAAAAGCCACTGGATGATTTATATATGTGTGAGCCAACTGGTGTGGCTCTCCATGATAAAGATGGCTCCACGCGGTGAATGAAGAGCACTCAGTGATACAGTTTCTTTTTCTCTCCACCGGTGATTGGACTAATGGACACAAGAGATGCCCAGCCTCTCTGAGCTCCAACGTGTGTATTGATCAGTGATTGCTTGTGGAATGCTGTCGGCGTCCTCCTAATGGCTCAGCAATGTGAACTGTGGGAGTGCAGTGTCAAGTCCATGTGCACTTGTGCAGAAAAAGGGCCCAGTCACGGAATCAGTTTATGTATGGTTTGCAAATCCCCAACAGCCGCTATGATCTGATCAGGGACAGCTTTCCCATGAAGCCAGGCCTCAAAGAGCTGCACTCATATCTGGGTTATCATCATGATGCCAGATGATGCTATGAACTGTCCCTGCACTCAAAAGGAAGCTTTTCAGGAGTATTTCCAATTTTATTGTCACCTGAGCTTTGTTATTTTACATTTTAGGCTGCTGAAAAACACAAAGTGCTTTTTTGTCTGTAAGAAATCTTACTTTGATGCTTCAAACTTCTATTCCAGTTACTTTTTTGGCTAAAAGCTGGCGTGTTGTCAACATCACAATTTTGAAGTATACATTCATCTTTCGATGAATGTATACTGAGTTATAGAGAATGTATATAGAGTTGTTTTTGTATGCATATATGGACAAGATTGTTAAAATGTACAACTAACTGGAATGTTATCAGCCTATTAAATGGCTGTTATCTGTGGTTTTCAGCCTCATATACAGTATATTGGTTAGAGGGGGCCTGCCAAGTCTACTATGAGGTTCAAGGGCCGTTATCAGCCAATTAAATGACCAGTTGCATATCGACCATTATGAAACAGTTGCCGTTATCAACCCATTACATGTCAATTTGCATATCAAATGTTATGAAAAGGTCGCTGTTATCAGACCATTGAATTACCATTTGCATATCCAATGCTGTGAGAGAATCACAGTTTTTTTCAGGTTTCATCATTACTTTCATCATTACTTTCTTGCATGTGTGTGTATCCTACTGGCTTGCTGATTCCTGCAGCTTTGTACTGCACTCACACGGCAGGTACCACTGGTATCAGGACAGTGTGTCCTCAGATGGAGGAGGCATGAAGCTTTCTGCTCTCTCTCTGATTGGCTAGTATTTGTTTCCTTCGTTGGTTGGTTGGTTGGTTGGTTAGGTTATGTTTAGGGATGCAGGTTAGGATTGGTTGAGGTTCGGGTAATAATGTCAGGGTAAGCCAATCAGAGGCAGAGTAGGGAAGGTCATGCCTTTTCTAACAGATTTGCTTCTGATTCACGCTGTTTAACACTGTTAGCTTTGTCAACACCATTGCTGTTGTTAAGAGCTGTTTATGGAGTTAGCACTGTTATCTGTCAGCTCAGCCGCCTCCATGTTGACAGCCCTTACCATACAGCTCATATACTCTGAATTTTGCATAGAGCCCCTTTAAAATACGTCAAAATTGATTTTTGCTTTCACACAGGACACAAAACCTGCTCTGCTGGGTGAAATTCCTGTGTTTGGACGTTCTCTCTTTTCATACTCTCTCTTTCTTCTGCCGTAAATGTTAAGGACTTGAGAGGCTGTCGCCGAAAAATAAACATAAATGGCCATTTCATGGCCTGATAATAGCCTGTTAAATTTTGTTGTCCTTTTTTTTAGCTGTATGTCTATCCTGTACATTGAGAGCAACAAAAAAACATGATATTCATGAATGTGAAATTACTTTTGCATACTAAAATAAAGCTGATTATGATTTTTCTTAGCCCAATCATAGGTGTGGCATTCCCCCTCTAACCCAAAGCTATGACACTTATAACCACTGATAACAGCCGGGCCTGCTAAAATGCAGAGGCTGTAGCCTAATTGTGTCTGTAAACATGTTCAAATATAGAATGCATGTGAAATGTATGTATTCCTATATCCTCTCATTTATTCATGGAAAATACTAAAAATGCATACAGACCAACACGCATGTATGCGTACACAAACAAGCAATAGTCCTATACTAATACACACATACACATGCACACAATGTTGACCATAATTGAAAAAGACAAGCACACAAACAAAAATAAACACACAGTCAATTGTACATTCACACTTCAAACACAGCCTTGAATTGTATTTTATGCAGTCTCAATAGTGATGTCATACAAACCATGAAATGAACATTTCTAATATCAATCATGATTCTATAGCTCCATTCACACAAATATTTCAGCCAAATCCCCCCTGAACAATAATATCCACACAAGCCAGAATGCTGTGTTCAGTTTTATAATAGACCGACTGCTGCTCGAGCACGTTATTCACAGCAGTAAGGGAACATGCAAAATATTTTTGCAGGCAGATAGCTTAACAAATGAAAGCCATGAAAGATAGATGAGGAAGCCAGTGCTTTATTCATATTTGATAGCAGGGCTTAAGATGCATTACCCAACCAACACAACAAGCCACAAGCTGACAGTCCCAGAAATAATGAGCTTGAAGGAGCATCTGTGATGGCAGAGGTGTGTGTGTGTGTGTGTGTGTGTGTGAGTAAATGATGCTGGACAGTGCCTTAGAAATACTGTGTTACAGTGTGACAGGCGGACAGCTGTTGTCTCTTCTGCCTCGTCTTTTCATGTGCTGTACCAAAAGATGAGAAAGACATTCAACATTACAGACAACTGACTCATACCTATATCTACTGTACACGCACACACTCAAGTACACACATTTTGAACTGTATGAGTACAAATGCTTCGAGGTACTCTCGGCCACTACTTTAAGTCAGAAACAAACCACGCACATCTATATTTCCTCTCAAAAGATAAACATTACCATGCAAGCACACACACACACCTGTTGAGTGCAAGGTTTCCATCCTGTGTGTATGTTGCCCCAGGTGCCCATTAGCCGCCCCCCCCCCCTCCAGTCTGCCAGTCAGCCAGGCATCAGATCAGCTGATGTGGCTGGATCGATAAGCAGGCAGGCAGACTCTCTTCATTAGGAGTCCCTGGGGCCAGGCCACCTGCCACTCACTCACAGGCTTCTCTCCGGCAGGAGCTTCATAGTCAGCCTCTGGCTTCCTCCACTCAATAGTTTTTGTGTGTCCATGTCTTCCCTTGCATCTTTTTTTTTGCGCTTCATGAAGGCATGTTGGTTGAGAAAGAAAATTACATACTGTACCTGCCACAATGCTGACACACATCAAGGCCATTTTCCTGGCATTCAGTGGCTGATCTGCAGGCAGCCCAGAGATATATGTGATAAAATCTAGAATTACTGTCACGGGGTTGTATGTCTCCACACATCAGTCGAGTAGCAGTTACAGTTTCCGTCCATGTCTGTAAAAACATGGATGTTTCATGCACATCTTCTCCCCGACAGCACAGTTTCAAAGTGTGCACCCAAGATTAGCGTCACCAGATCAGTATCTGACTAAATGTCTCCCCTTCTGTCCCTGAGATATAATGCCGAGTAAGGCCAGAAAAATGTTTTTACACAACACTATGATGTTACAGTTGGCCTTTGACCTCTTGGATCTTAAATATCAGCACTTCATCTTTGTATCCTATAAGAAAATTTGTGTGAAATTTTAGCACATAAATTCTTGAGTTATGCCCAAAAACATGTTTTATGACATCACAGTGGCCTTAACCTTTGACCTTCAACCACCTAATTCTATTCAGTTTATTCTTGAGTCCAAGGTCATGTTTGTGTCAAATTTGGATAAAATCCTTCAAGGTGTTCTTGAGATATAACACTCACAGAAATGTGACAAATGCAAGGTCACAGTGACCTTGACCGTTGACCTTTGACCACCAAAACCTAATCAGTTTATTGTTGAGACCAAGTGGACGTTTGTGCTAAATCTAAAGAAATTTTCTCAAGGTGCTCTTAAAATATCACGTTCACAAGAATGGCAATTGCTGGCGCGGAGGGATAAAAATTATATCATAACCATGACATTCCATTCAGAAATGAAAAGGCATAGAGAGGCAATGATGAAAGTAGAGAATAGAAAAAAAGTAAAATAGAGAGACATCCCTACGACAGGAGCAGTGCATGTATTGTGAAAGCATCCACAGGTGGTGAGCAACTTAGTCCATTCAAAGGAAAGAGAATAGAGACATCGCTCGCTGTCAGTGATTCATGTGAATGAATTCTACTTGCTTGTACAATACACCAGTTGAAAATGATGACAAACCTTTCACCTTTTGAATACCAGAGGAAAAAAACATCAATTTAGAGAGTCGGGTTATAAATATGTACAATGGGTGAAAAGCACTTTTTATGTAAATTTTCATCATGTTATTTGGTTCAAAATTACTGAAATAAATCAAATGACAATGTGCAAATTGGATTGTCTATATTTTGAGGCAAAGCATAACAGAAAAATAAAATAAAAAAGGAACCACATTTATTCTGGCAGTATGTTTAAGAAATCAAAAATGCTTAGGGCTAATCATAATTTTGAGTAGTTAATCAAAGAGCTGCTGTGGGAAGCAGTTTGGAAGTAACCTAGCCAACCGTGCTGGCACATTCAGCTTCCCCCCTTCAGCATCGCACAAAGGTCTAATAGCTGTGGCACTTGAGCTTGATGAAAGCAGGGCGATGAAAGCAGAGTTAGGCAGTAAAAGGAGTTGGCCCCGCTCACCGCCACTCCTCCACATGTCTGCAGGTTCATTACCACCGAGGGGGCTCAATAAGCGCAGTCCTACACGATCCATTTCCATACCACTGCCCGCTGAGCATTGCTCACCTGTCACTTTGGGGCACTATTGTTCAAAGCACTGGGTATTTATACAGAACAGTGGGAGCACTTGAAGTTTCCAGGATGAAAAAGAGGCTGAAATCCATTTTTTAGTGCATTTTGGCTGATGGTCATTTCCAGAGAAGCCTGTTGTTTGCTCCTTTCAATTTATATTAATATGGAAACACAAGGGCATCTAAAACATGTAAAAAAAATGTAGTTTCATAACATATCATTATGCCACACTATTAATCGACCCTGTTAACCGTTTGAAATCTGGAGCTGCATCTCTTTTCTTGTGCTGCTTTCAGACACCTTTCAAAAGTATTTAAATCTTTGAACCCCAAGCAAATTGCTGCGATTTTATTTAAAAACATGGGGGAAAGGCAATTAGCAACTTGGAAAGAAATGTTCCAAAAATTGCAAGAAATTAGCAGATAAAGAAAATGAATTTGAAAAAGCCAAGGAGGATGTCTTGGGAAAAAAAGATAAAAGCTAAGGAAAAATTATATATATATAAAAAAAGAAATTATAGCTAATTTTCATAATTACATATTTAAAATTATGTTCCAAAATTATTACATTTTAACTGCTTTTTCCAAGTCATTTCCTTTTTTCTTATTTATTTAATTTTCTTGTACTTTTTACTAATTTCTAGCAAATTGTCGTGTCATATCTTCTGTCGCCCTTTGCCCTAAAGTCAAATAAACAGAGCCAATGTGCTTAAGTTTTAAAGGGTTAAAACAACCTGTAATACTACAGTCAATACAGTATTTACATGAGGCTCATGTGGCCCTTTATTGTAATAAGTACATAATACTAGTAGTTTTACATATGATAAAGTCATTGTAGTGTATGGGACTCTGCCCCAGTAATTCGTGGGTCCACACCCCACAGAAGGGCCCAGAGGCAGGGGGGCTGGATTGTACCACTGAGATCCACCCAGCAGGGGAAAGTGAGGTAAGCAACCACAAGCAATTAGCGCATCATCTGACGGTGTGAGTCTCCTGCCTCTTGTCTCTCCGCTGAGAGATTTCCGGAGCCCTGCGATGTTGAGCTTTATTGATCGGCACGCTGGAAAGGTCAGGGATTTGGCTCACTGCCGGAACCTCCCCAAGCTCTGGCATTCACTGGAACTCCACACCCACAATCCTCTGCTGCACAACCAGGCTGGCACCTTGTGTGAAGCCCAGGAATACCCTGCTGTTCATGAAGGGAAACCTGTACCTATCCTTTCAACTATCACTACACTGTAAAATCTAACAAGTTGAAATTTCTTTTTATATACGTTGAATTTTTTTATATATATTTTAGGTAGTATATGAGCCTGATAAGGTCATGTCTTGCTCCGAAAAAAAGGTTGGTGACAGCCGAAATACAGAACGTACAGCTTCAAAACAAAAGTCCACTAACCAATGGGTGATGGCCCGGTGGCTACGTTCATTTTCTATACGGTCTTTAGTTAAGGATACCATTTTTCTAATGCATTTATCATATGATTTTCATAAGAAAAATATATAATAAATGATTTTAATTTTTGATTTTGATTGTGTCCCTGTCTTGGGAAATGTGATATTTGCACTATTAATTCATCTGCACAATAATCATTCACTACATAAGAGAAATAATCAATCACTTCCTCTGTGTATTTGAAGTTGCTGCTCTGTACTTGAAATTGCTGCTTGTGTGTTCATATGTGGTTTCCTTAAATGTCATTTTATTACTTTTATTCAAAACTTACCTACTTTTTAAATTTTTTCTATCGTTTTGTTTTCATACTGTCATGTTTATACAGGGGGTCTGGGAGAAATTACATTTCAATCCTGTCTATGTCATACACATATGGCAGAATTGACAAAAAAAATTGACTTTGACTTTGAAAAGATTACCTCTCAAAAGTATGAAGTTACAGCCAACAGCTGACAAGCAACAGTATATTGTGCTAATCAGCGAGCTTTACAGGTGCTGGTAGGTGGATTTTGGTACCTTTAAACAGAGCCAGGAAAGCTGTTTTCCCCTGTGTCTGGTCTTTATGCTAAGCTAAGCTAATCAGCTGCTGGCTGTAAAGCTTAGTATTTAGTGTGCAAACACGGGAGGGGTATCAATCTTCTCATATAACACTCACTGCAAGAAAGTGAATAAGCACAATTCCCAACAGCAGCTTGAAAAAAAATCTCAACACATAAGGTTCAGTATAGATGTTGCTTCCAGAGCTTTCAAAAACATTTACGGCCGCTGTCAGCTTCACCTTTCTTAGCGCAACTCCATTCACAGACAAAAGCCATGAGATTTGGCTAAAAGCTTCAGAAAAAATGAACCACTGAGTTTAGCATGTTTGTCAGCTAACGTCTGCTGCATTAGTGCTTATTTTAGAAAGTAAAACAACTTGTGTGGGAGTGTAACCACATCGAGAAACATCCTCTGATTAATATGTTTTATCAACACAAGATAAGGCATCAGCTCAGTGACTTAGATGATTAATACCATGTGTATGCTGCATCAATCTGAGTTAAATTTCCATCACCAGGGTAGTTGGTTGTCTGTCTGACCAAGCACATCATCATCACATAGGTAATGAATTATGCAGAGGCAGGAATAGGTTGTTTTTTTTCTAGACTTGGCGACTGCTGAAGAACTCTAAGTGCTGCCTCTCTCTTAAAAGAACATTAGCCATTTCTCAGATGCTTGAGCTCGGAGCTTGACTGCTTCCTGCTACTTTTTTTCCCCCTCACCAGTTTCTTATCCACTGCCTCTGCACCAACAGATAAGATTAATAGACTAGAGTAATTAATTCTCTGGCAGGAAAATATATGAAAAAAAAACACATTTTCATTGAGAATAAGCTCAGAATATGGTAATCTCAAAAATGCTGCTGCGTAAAAAATAAAGCAAGGACAATAGACTTCTGAGAGTGGTGTGTCAGGTTGTATTTGATATACAGGCTCATGCATGCTCGCGTGTATATTGTAAATGTGGCAGACCATCACAATTAACTTACACAGCTGACACTGCCTCTGCAAAGTGATGAGGCGTTTAATTCACACATGGCTACACACAGACAGCAAGGGATCTGTTCATTTGACCTGCATCGCTACCCCCCTTAAGTGAAAGAGCCCCTCAAGAGAAGGCAGAATTCAATTTAATCATACACTGTGAAAAGCAATGTCAATGTCTTTAGCACTCCAAATCAGAAGCACGTCAAGGTGTTGGACTTATTTCATCTCCTGGGAGAGAGACGGGAATCAGCATCAAGCCACAAGATCTCACTCAGCCATTTCTGAACAGCTGAAATTAAGTCTTTACTGTGTCTGAAAGCAACACATGCACTGAATCTCCTCAAATATTTTCTCCCATGTGTCTGAAGCAGTTTACATTAGAGGACACAACAGGTTTCTAAAGCTTTAGTTGGTCACTGTATTCTGAAAGACGTGCATGAGAAATAAAAATCACATCTCTCCTCCTCTTCCTACTGCTTCTAACGAATTTGCTAGAATCTACTGCAGCACACCAAGAACAACCAGTCAGAGCCGAGTAGTCTCTAACACAGCTGTCAATCATGTCAATCACTACTCCTGTGCGGTCAGACCAGTTTTACTGTTTGTCGGTTCACATGATCGAAAGCTGTGTTAGAGACTCCTAGGCTCTTATTGGTTGCTTCTGTTTACATAGGGTGAGGCCATTACAAGCAAATTAGCGTAGGCAAAGGAGTATATTTCTTTTTTTCCCACAGATTTTAGTTATTTCTACAAAAGCAAACAACTGTTGCTTTAAAGGTAACTGCCTATTTTCAACCTGGACCCTATTTTTCCATGTTACTGTATGTGGTGGCTAAAAAGGAAAAACTTTCTTTTGAAATTGGTCCAGCATTGAGACAGAGTGCTGCAGCCAGCAGCCGCGATACAGACTGAAATATTACCACTCTGGGAATATGCATACTGTCAATTCATATCCATTAAAAGTGCTTGTTTTTACCACTGACATGCTCATATTGGTATTTTAAGTGTGTGACACTATGGTTGTTAACGAAGATTCTTTCTTTTTTAATCACAACAGCCCCAAAATCACAATCACCAAACCCATCAGACTCCATATAAAGAAACAGCAAGAACCAGGATATTTTAACATCTAACTGTGTGAATTTTTTCAAGTTTTTGTGAGTTTTGATTTGTTTCTATTGACTTTAAAACATGTTTTATGCTGAAAAAAAAACTACAATTCATTGAAATGGAGCCTGGCGGCTTCGGTGGTGGTGGTTTCTTGTTAAATAAAAAGGGTCTAACTCTTTAACAAAAACATCTGTCTCTGCAGGGATCCTTTTCATAAGTTGTCAGACACTTATCATAAAAATGTGAGCCAGATAATGGCAAAACCAGAACTTCTCGTGAATGTAAATTGATGATGCAAACATGCCCCAAGTGGTTACATAGCAGCCTATATTGTTGCAACTGGAGCACTCTGTCAATACTGGACCAATTAAAAAACATGGTTGTTCCTATAGGTCACTTAAACACTAAAACTTGGGAAAGTAAGGTCCAGGTTGAAAAGTACAAAAGTTACCCTTTAATGATCTTGCTCAAGACCAGATGACCCATGTTCTTCTAATTTAAGGTGAGGCAGGTTGGTGGTTTGATATTTTTCTTGAAACTGCTCTCATATCTTCTTGTCATATATGAAGCTGGAGCCAAAAGGTGGTTAGCTTAGCTTAAAAAACTGTAAACAGGGGCAAACAGCTAGCCTGGCCCTGTCCATAGGTAATGCACAGGTATAAGATTCATTCTCTGCAAGTTAGGAAATAAGCATTTTCCCAACATGTCTACTGTCTTTAAAGCATGTACCGTATATGAGGCAGGCAGTAAGGTCAGCAGCCTGAATAGATAATGTTCTCCGTCAGTTTGTGTTCACAAGTGAATGCAGGAGGAAATCTGAAAAATTCAAACAGACATGGTTCCCTGTTTAATTTAGTCTACATAATTTGCAAACTAGCAGTGCTACCTTCCCGTTTCACTAGTTGCGACCTTGTCACGAAAAACAGCTCTGGGCCACTATGTAGACCTGAATATAAAACATGTTTTGGGAAAGATTAATAATATCTCTAAACCTAAGGTACACTTGACTGAACTGAAGTAAGGCTGATCGAGTGTCTTAAAAACACAGTGTGCGAGGAAAAATAAATCAACCACGTCTCATTTTGTCCAAAGGAAATACATACAGTAGATTTCCCTGGGGGGGAGAGGCAGTCCATTTAGCAAGCAATCAAGTAATCTGATGAAGTGAAATGAATGGGAGTGGGGTGGAATGGTTAATCGCCTGTGGAAGCATTTTATCTCGTAGGAACACATTAAAGAGGTATTCTGTCAATGTAGGCTATGTTGGGGGAGGCTGTGAAAAATCACAGTCTGCCCGAGTGTGAATCAATGTGACTCTGGTGTTCTCCTCAGCAGAGTACATCATTTCTGCCAAATATGATTTGCTCTTAGACAAGTTTCGACATTGCATCCGACAAGGAAAGAAAATAAAGAAGAAATCACAGTAGGAAAAACATCAATCAGAATCTCAAAAGGGAAACGTCAACATAAAGGAAATGTGCACAAAATAAAAAATGCACACTGCAGAGCATTGCCTCGATTCCTGTTTATATCCCAATCAATGTCATCTACATTAAAACTAACACACACTTAATATTTCCAGGCTCTGCCATGTCCATTCGCTGTGGTAAAGGAAAGTGACAGACTTCAGTATTTGGCAGGCAAGTGTGATATGTGTTGTGACTGTCCTCTCACTCTAACCATGAAAATGCTTCTCACAATTAAATATATCAACAGTCTCACCATAAATACCACACAAGATCTGCATTCATCTGAATTACCACAGAAACAAACAGACCAAAAAGTGTTAAGTTGACCTTTTGGAAATAAAACGTCATCACTACACCGATTCATCTTAGTAGGAGCTTGCATGAAATTATGTTATAATTACAGATGAATTCTTGAATTATGGCCAAAAATGTGTCATGTGAGGTCACATTGACCTTCACTTTAGACTTTGAGCACCAAATTTTAATAAGTTTATCGCTGAGACAGAGTGAACGTTTGTGCCACAATTAAAGAGATACCCTCAAGGTTTTCTTGAGATATCCATGGTTTATGTGCATGGGACTGATGCATGATCACCTTGACCTTTGACCTAAAACCACCAAAATCTAATTAGTTTGTCTTTGAGTGCATGTAAAAATTTGTTTCAAATTTTAAGAAATTCTCTCAAGGTGTTTTTGAGATATCATGTTCACAAAAATGAGATAAACGAGGTGACGGTGATGTTGTACCTATGACCACCAAAATCTGATTAGTTCATTAAAAGTAGACATTGGTGCCAAATTTGAAGAAATTCCCTCATGATGTTCTTGAGATATAGGGTTTATGTGAATGGGACAAACGGACGGACGACCAACCAACCGACCATCATTGCTATCACTGGACCCATGCTGGTAACCTGAAAACAAAACTATGCTGTAATCCCAACATATCAGTGTTTTGATGATAAAACAAAATCAAGACCAGCAGGAAAATGAGCATGATGGTTGATTAAAAACCACCTGTTGTATTCCTCAGGCTGCAACAGAGCGTCTGTGGTCAGAATCATCTGTGTAGCGAGGCTGAGCAAGTGACAAGTGAGTCATTATCAAGGACCAGTCCATTGATGTCATTAACAAAGCCATGGTCCACTAATTTACAGCTACACTCCGACAGTGGCAGTAATAGAAAAGGGTGAGATATTATCCACAATCACCTTCATAATCAAAGTCAAATATTCCCATCTACTTGTTTTAATGATTCGCACTTATGTTCAAACTGCTTAGCTTGAGAACGGGGTCATAACATGTTTTAATGAGGAAATGAAATCTTGGCTAATTATCAGTCAGCTCCAGTGATGTCTTCACTGTGTATGAATTCTGGATTTGAATCACTGCACTGCAGAAGGTGAATAGTACAATTTTTCTTGTGATCTGTGACGTCCTCGGCCGAATCTGGAAAGCCGAGACAATGTTCCATGACAGCTCCCGGTGAGGTCCGACTCGACTGGAAAAATCAGCGGGGGGAACGTGAGCCAAATAAGTAACAAGCAAGCTGCTTTGATGCTGTATCGGCTGGTTTCACAGACGTGGATTAGATCAGCTTGATCCTACACTGAAGTAGGCTTTCAGCTGAAAAAGTCTTTAAGTCTCAGCACGTCTGTGAAACTGGCCCCTATTTAGTATTTGGGGAAATTCTGAATACATCATTTGTATCAGATTATCATTTCCATGCTTTCTGTGCTTGACTGTTTTTGTGGTTTTTGTGTTTCACATCAGTGATCTACAAATGCATGTTTGTGTGGGAGCATAAATAACTGAGGTACAGTGTGCGCAATTTAGGGGGATATATTGGCAGAAATTGAGTACTTTAATAGTATTTTTTAGCATATAATCATATGAACATAAGAATTGCTGTGTTTTGTTTGCATTTTGGCGTCGGCCACAGTAGCCAGCAGACCCCCTGCGACGTGCAGCATACAAAAAACACTGATTTGTAACGTGAAACTCCCGTATTCATTGGCCTACTGGTTTTAACTGTCTGGTCTGTTTGTTTTGTCGAGAGAGAGAGAGAGAGACCTCTGTGAATAATTCAGCTCATGATAAAAATCTCCTGAATGGCTGGATCTTAAGTTGTCACAGAAAAAAGGTGAGCACACATTAGCAGGTCTCAGGTTAGTGGCCAGTCTCTAACACGACAAGCAGAGTCAGTGAAACAGAATTGTAATGGAAAAACAGCTTAATTCAGTGTTTTTATTGCTTTGGGGATGAAAAGACATCTAGATCATTTGTATCACAGTAAAAAAAAACAACTTCTGTTAGTCTGGATCAGAAAAAAGGGTGAGCACACATTAGCATGTGCTGGGCTAGCATCTGATCCAGGGTGAGCTGAACAGCGTAGAAGAAACACTGATTTGTGACGTGAAACTGCTTTCTTCAGGGCTTTGACAGCTTCAATCACCAGGTCCATTTGGGGTTTTTTTTTGGATAATTCAGCAGCCAGTAAAAACCTCCTGAACAAAGACCATTGAAGGAATTTTAAGCAGAAGTTCATGCTTGGCACACAGGGCAAGTTTCAGCTGGTTGCAAAGTGCAATCCTCCCCACTAAACAGCACTAAATCCTACACACCGCTACTATAAAATTCACCTCTAACTTTCTTTGTTGCTAACTCTCTCTTGGTTTTCTTCACCACAACATCCATGAATCTCTTCAGCGTTGCACTCACAATTCTAAATACCTGTAGTGTTAAAAGCTGCCAAGGTTAATAACAGTTTCCCCTTGTTTCCCCTCGCCTCCTGGAAAAACTGCCAACTTTATATGACGCACACAGGCTGTTGCTAAGACACAACAGATGAAGTGTAGAATAGTTGGTTATGGTTATTTTAACTAATTTTCCGACTCAGTGACTTCGTGGAAGCCTTGCTGCTTTCTTCACCACACGATCCACCTAATCAGATGCCAGGCAGCGGCGGTGCATTAGAAATGCAATGCTATCTCTGTATCTAGGCCTCACATGTTTACTGCACCGTCTGGAGTCCCTCCTGAAAGTGAAAGTGTGTCATCTAATGTATGCAGCCAACAGTCGCTGCTCCTGAGCTGTTCTGGGTATTGGGCATTACATAAACTAAACAGACATGCAGTGTGGAAATGGCCTCCTGTCAGTGTGTGTGTGAGTGTGTGTGTGTGTGTGTGTGTGTGTGTGTGTGTGTGTGTGTGTGTGTGTGTGTGTGTGTGTGTGTGTGTGTGTGTGTGTGTATCCCTGACAACTGAAGCCTGAGCATCTCCAAAGACTTGCACTATGGGGAGCCTTGTTTTGCATTATCATTAAAGACACATATGGGGTGTGGGGGACTGCAGTGCTGCATGTATGCCACACCGGATCAAAAACGAAGCCCACACTGCGCGCAGAGACATGCAGCGTTTCCGTGGGCGCATTTTGCTGAATTTCAGGATATTTTATGGCGCTGTTTTGTACCGCAGATCTCACAGGGAAGCACCCAAAAGATTAGGATGAGACAGTGCTCGAGACAGCTGCATCACAGCCTTCTGCAGTGCTTCTCATTTTCCTAGGAAGCAGCCGAGTGGTGTCTAGGCAGCATTTGTCAGAATGTGAAGATTTCTGGCAAGTTTTCCATCAGAGCATGTCATCCTGTGTGAGAGAGAAACCAGCTCGTCTCATGTGGAGTACAAATGTTCCATGCTATTATTTCCAGCAGTGTGGCGCACTTTAAGAGCTGAAACCGAAAGACGCGCTCCTACGGAATTTTACCTTTCCTAATGTGATAAAAAGGTTTATTTTTTACCATCCTAAAAAAGCTTGTATCTTTTATCCAGCATGCTGCTGTCACAAAGACATGGCCCACACACACTCAAGATTCTATGAGACAAACAGCAGAGCATCATCAATGAGTAATTGAGAGCGACTGCAGGGCAGAGCGTCAACACCAGGGGGAACAGAGCGACTTGGCGCGGGCATGGCATTTCACCATCTCACTCAGCAGCTGGTGATCAAACCAATCAGATATGGTTGGAAAACTCACTCTCACTACCCCCCCTCCTTTTCTGTTTCTCTTTTTCTTCTCTCATTACCCCCCGAGCATCTTGATTCACGTCTCCATCGCAGTTAAATGTGGATGATAGCCTGTTTTCCTCGATGCGGATGCTGATGAGTCACACTTTAATGGATACACAATGGTGTATAATAAGAGCTAAAGTATATTTTAGGGATTTTTTTGGTGTTAAGACATTTTAAAGGCATAAAACTCAATATTTAAAACAAAAGACATAATGAGCAAGAATTGCATTACATTTGCGTTTACTTACATTACAATGACAACAGTTAAACGGGCACATAGACATCAGATATGGTCCAACAAATACAAAAATATTGTTAATCATATCCTTCACTTTCCTCATAAGGCCACTGGAGTTACCGACAGCATTAATACACTAGACCCAGAGTTAAATTCCAGCATTATTATTTGTGCATGCTCACCAGTCAAATGTTTCCACTGGGATTATAATGAGAAGATATGTGCATGCTACTGTAAAACAGCACTGCACGGTCCACATTAGAGTTAGGAAAGAGTGCAATCAGCCACTTTATAAGCTCAAGTGCTCCAGCAGATCTATGGAATATCACTACTGTTTACAACACGGGTTTGGTTGATATAAAAGCCCCCTATGACCTGCCAGAGAGATACGATCCTCGACTGGCGAATATCAATTTTATTGCAGCTGCGTGTACCGTTTCAAATTAGCATACAATATAATGGCAGCATAAAAAATGTTTTACTATGTGGGACATGTCTGGCATAACAGACGGCCGTGGGGGACGATAAATAACCCTTTTAATAATAGGATAGAATATTTATACTTGCTCTCACAGGCTAAAGACACAAACTGATAGAAATGGAAAAGCTGTCACTTCTTAAGTGTTCAATACATAAAGCATGAGCACTGTATTAGAAGGGCAATTTCACCTGTTCTGGTGAATCTGATCCTTCATGGTTGATGCTCACTGAGGCAGCATTTCTTGGTCTTAAATTGCAGCAGGGAGACTCCGTGAGAGTCTGCTGGACTGCCAGCGACTGTCAACACTGAAAGAACAACCTGTTCCCAAACTTTTCTGCGGCATGTGGCACTCCTTTATGAAAGGGGCGGTTCAACGTTAAAAGCAAAACAACACTTTTCCTCTTACCTGTAGTGCTTTTTGTATTGTTTTGGTGTGAGTTGCTGAGTGTTGGAGATATCGGCTGTATGTCTTCTCTTCAATATAATGGAACCAGAACTTTTGAATGATTTTGGTTCACTAACATTGCTTACTTTATGTTTGCTTTTTGACCCTTTGTTTGTGTGTTTGTCAACTTTTCTCAAATATGTGACTTTTGTATTTGTTTATTATATGGCTGTCAGTGTTAACACATTAATCACGATGCAATTAATGTCTTGAAATAAAGCGTTTTTTTATTGCGTTATTGGCCTGCTAACATTTCTGTCTTTAAGAGGCTGTACCAGGCTGAGACCTGAGGAATCCAGTGGTCCAGCCATGTCATGTTAGCTTGTCAGGAATCACGTTTTAAAGTTAGGTTAAATTTTGGCAATGGAAAAATGACATGGTCAATTCACAGGATTCCCTTGACCTGATATCTGAATAAAAATGCATTCTATGGGGACCCAGGACGATCTTATAAGAATTGCTTTACTTTGTCAATGTGAACTTCAAAACTGTTTCAAAATGCAAAATAATGAAATGAAACATATGATTTTAAAAATGTGGTTAACCTTGTTTAGAAAAATGAATTGTTTGACAGCCCTAGTTCATTATCTTTATTGGGGTGATATTCCTTATAAAACCCCATTGGGTTTCTTAATTTCACCGGCACAACATTGTCTTCTTTTGGTGTTGTATTTCTGTTGTATTGTTCTGTGCAAATAAACCTTAAACTTTAGATGACACTCAGCTTGTGGTGCTCAAAGTGCCAAATAATACAATGAAAAACTCGACAACAATGTCTCTTTCCAGAAATTCTGACACGCTCACTTGAGGTAATCCACAGACCTTGTTGTGTGTAATTTCACGTGGGAACCTTTTTCTCTCTGTCCATCTGCACCCACTAACCACATCACCACGAAGGAAGCGTGGATCTACCGCTTTCTCACCTAGCATCTCTGAGCTAGCGAACATTACAGCTCAGCCTAGGAGGACACTTTTATGGACGACATCTCGAGCTGTCACAAGCTTCTCCTCCATGAGTAGACACGCTTCTTTCTGCACAGTGATGAAGCTGGGCAGCATAGCTCAATAGAGAGAAGACAGTTCCTACATGAAACTGCTCCCAACAGGGTCTGTGAATTATCTTGAGTCACTAGGTCATGATTTCTAGACAGAGACACTGCATTAAAATTTTTCAGATGTTTTTTTTTATTGGTGCTTTGAGCACCAAAAGCCGAGTGCCATGTAGTTTCATTATATTGGAGGGAAAGAAGACATCTGTACAGCCGATATCTCCAACCCCCTGCAACACACACCAAAACAATCTAGACTGATAAATAGCACTACATTTTCCAGTTTGTGTTGAACTGTCCCTTTAAGACTAAGACCAAGCTTTATTGTCCGAAACCTTCAAGCAATCCCTAGACAGCTGCCCCTCCCACTATGGAGCAGACTGTAATCTGCCAGTCATTTGGTCCATTCCACTTATCAGCAAGCTTTGTCTGCACAATCATGTACCGTTCATAGTGCCAGCAAAAGCCTTTATGGATTACTGGGAACTTTAACCCCACAAGTTATGTCCATCTTCCAACACACTTCATCCTACACAGTGCAGCCATCTCATGATTCAATGTTCTTCACACCGCAATAAAATTATGAATCCGTGTTCAGAGCGGTAAGTAACGCACATCTTGAGCTTTCCCTTTAGGGTTGTACTATGAGCTCATATGCACAGATGTTGTGCTCCTGCACGCTGCTGTACATTCATTATATTTGGCAAATGTCGAGATTCTGATTCTACACAAGCCCCAGCTGTGGTAATGGCAAAACAGTGTTTTTCCATCTCCCATTTATCTTACTGTGAGTTTACATTTGGAATCAATAGCAAATATCTATTTCGGTACGATTGTCCCCTAACAAAGCTCCTTTGAGACCAATGGGGCCAACAGCCTGTGAAGGTTAATGGTAAGGAAGAGGTCACAAATTGCTTCATTCCATCTCCTCCTTTATCTGCTTCTGCTGCCAAAAACTGTACTCTTGATGACTCCTATTCATAAATCAAACCTCAAGCACACCAGTAACAAGTGCTCATCTGAGGAGGATGCATTGTCAGCTGCACACCTCTGACACAGAGAGGGAGAGGTGGAGAGAAAGAATTGGGAGAGGACCAGAAAATCAATCAGGAAGCCATCTGGCATCCCAGCACTCTGGAGACACCAACAACTGTCTACTCCTCCGCTGTGTTTCCATCGGACCCTGTGCGTAGCCCGAGGGACTGCAACACAAGTGACCACAACAACAGAAGGATCTATAGCTGTCTAGATCTGGCGGATGGAAACAGAGGCAGTGTTCACAAATCAGAACAGCGCACCAGAGTAATACATGTGCACTCAGGGGAACACCAACTATTCCTGTGCGTACTGTACTCTCAGCAGGGGAGCATGCATATTTTAAGCGTGCAGACACTTTGTAACAACTTTAACTACTGTTCTCTGTCTGTGTCAGTGACTACGTTTACATTTGCACGTATATTTTCTCTATAATTAGTATCACAATGTTTTGAGTGTGATGCGGGTTATGTAAACAGCATATTCTGTTTGCATTGTCCGTCTTTTTCTGAACGTAGCATTTTTCAATTCAGTAATGTGAGCGAGGTCAGAATTATTTGGGTTTTAATAACATTATTTGTACCTAGGGTTTTAGCATGTTCAGAATAAGCATCTCAATAGGGGTTTTTACTGCAGTTTTTCGGCCCTGTGCGTTTTCATGGATATGTTGCACACAAACTAACTTGCCAGCAATTTGCAAGGTTGTGGTAGATATGCATACCCCCCGAAAAACGTGCTAGAGAACCGCACCTACTCTTAAACATTATGAAAGATTCAGACATCAAGAGATTTTTGTGCAAAAATAGAAGCACCGACCTTTCGAAGAAGGTGTTTGAAGGACTGAGTGTGTTCGTACAGACCGACAAGTCTGCCACAAGTAAAAAACTTTGAAAAATCCTATTTTGATGCAAATAGGCAAAATGACAAACGCCTCCAGCCATTCACTTTTGCATATTTTGACATAATAACCAAAACATTAGAGCAGGAAGTATGTGCTGCTGCATGTAAATGGGAAGATCAGTGGAATATTTTATTTCATTAGCCATGTAAACAGCATAGTAAGAATACTGTGTTTTTCAGAATAAGGGCAAATTTGCAACATTTTGTGCATGTAAACGTACTCACTGTGTGACAGAATATACATTCAGTACAAGAACATCTTCTTTAAAGAAGATCATAAAATAGAAATCTAAGTTTTTTTGGTTTAGGCACTTTCTATGGAGTGTACAAGAGAGGAAAGAGGATATTAAGAGAATATTAAGTAAATAAATCCCCACCTATTATGATTAAAACTGAGATTTGTCTGTAGTCAAGCTGAAATAACATGGTTATTTAGTCTTATCTAGAAATACATAATTAAACATAGTTGACATCACATTAAATAAATCCAGAAAATATGGCTATGATTTAGTCTGTTGAAGCTTCATATTGTTCAAAGAGCACAAAACAAAGGCAAGTGCACTATGTTGAAAAAAATGTTACAAAACAACTAAAAAACTAGCAATATGACCAATGTCATTTTACCATAAAGTTAAATTTGCATTGCAAAATGACTTCAGTCAAAGCAGAACGAAGTAAGACTGGAGTTTCTCCCGTTATCAGTAGTTAGGTGATTAAGTTGAGGAGGTACTAGGTTCTTGCATAATGCCTGTGATCTAAGGCTTTCTCTAAGCCACTGGTATGTAAGAGTAGAAAGCACTCAAAATGTCCTGAAAGGGGTCTTAACAAAATACCTGAAGATTTGTCCCACTTTCTCTTGACAAATAGAGAACACAGTGAAAGAAAGCAACCTGCAGAGAGGAGCGCTGGCCCCCTCTACAGGAGGAGATGCAAATACTTTAGAATGCCTCATGATGTGGCTCTGAAAATCACTGTAATGTCAGCCATCAGCTCTGAGGTTCAGAGTTTGTTGAAAGAGGTATAAAGCCGTTTCATTGTTTGTCTGTGTGTGCATAAGCGTACTTGATTTCAAAGACTGCACCAGCAGTATTGGAGTGTGTAAAAGAAAAACAAGAAAAATGTCAGCATGTACAGTTGTGCAGGTCCTTGCAGAAGCGTAATTCATTCAATGGAAAAAAAAATGCCCTGTTTTTCTGGATTAATAAGATAATCATCTCATTAATTCTCATCTGAGAAAAACAAGAGCAGATTTTTTTTTCCATGAAAACTTTTCTCAAAATTCTAAGATAATAAGTTCATTTATTCATAAAAACAGCAAGATTATTTTTTTTCCTTAAGTGAACGCATTACGCTTCAGTAGGTTCTCACTAATCCTCCTTGATTACAAAAACAATACATATTCCAGTAGACTCCTGTCTCCCAGCAACAGCATCCAAATAAAGATTACTCCCATATATATTAACAAAGTACTTCGAAAAGTGAGTACTTATCAGTATAATTTCCCATTGGTCCATTAAATCCAGCTGGCACAAAAATGTGCAAAGATTGAAGTTTGAAAGGAAGCACAGAGGCTTCCTCCTTTGAGCTCCTTTCAGGGCAAGGCAAACATATTTTAAAAAACACAATTCAGTCCACCCATATCCCTGCTCATGATATCGACCCTGAATGAAAAAAACATTTGCACATATACTCTAGATTGATACCGTTACATTCGCTCCTCAAAGAACCACTTTTGGTGGAGGCTGTCAGAGCAGGGCTGGAGTGAGGGGGCTGGCGTCCCGTTGTCTGTCTTGTCTACCGCCTGAACACACTTCTGGCTCACCACGTGGTACAGGCTCCCATCCTGAAAACAACCAGGTAGAGAACAACCAAATGTTATAATAATACAAAGCACAATACTTGCACGCCGGTTGATCCCTCAAATAACCAACAAGTAGTTACAAAAAGTAGTAATAGCTGTTTCAAAGCACCAAAGCTTACAACTGGAACATAGACATTCAGCTCCCCATCTGTTCTGTCTGTCTTGGACACATTTACATTTAGATAGCGTGGTTTAGCTGCCGACATTAGTGTGGTGTGACTACACTGAACACATGCTAAACAACCTGCATCAGTGTGAATGCCCAGCTTGCAGGTGCTCTTTGATTTATGGTTTAGTATCAGACTTTGTGATTCACTTTTTCTAGCTTTAATCCGGGAATAACACTTCTAAAGATTTACATAATTATAGTATGAAGGAAGGAAGGAAATAAGGAAGTAAATAATTACGCTGACTGTTTAGTATATTCTAAAACATAAAACAGTTATATTTTGCCAAAAGCCTCGTTAACAATGACAGTTTCAGGGGAGAAAAAAAACACTATCACAGTATCTATATTCTACTGAGGTGTAGGGCATTCACTAGAGCAAAAAAGAAATCTGTTCGGTGTTTTTGAATTAACGAGATTATTATCTCGTTAATTTAAAAATACAAGAGTAGTTTTTTGCTTCCCCATGAAAACTTTTCTCATAATTCTGAGATAATAAGCTCAAAAAACAGGGCATATATATATATATTTCTTCTAATGAATGCATCACACTTCAGTAATATTTTACCCTGCCATGTATGCCAAAGACATAGAGAACACATCTGCACCCTTGAAAAGAGTCTGTAACAGCAAGAGAAGTAGAAAGATGAGACGTCTGCAGGTGATTGGATGGGTGTCTACTAACGGTGAGTGTCTGAGAACATGGTTCGCACTATATTGTAAATCATTAGTGGTGGCTCAAGAATGAAAGGAATAAATAAGAAGTCAGAGAAAATGCAAAATGAAACTGCTTACTTGATTCCAACTCAGATATCCTGTTACACTTTTCTTTCTCTCCCAAACAGGGACTCAAAAACTCATTCCATCCTGCAATTTCTCCACCACATCACTCGCTGCCTTATCACTCCATCACCGCTCCAGCCACACACACACACACACACACACACACACACACACACACACACACACACACACACACACACACACACACACACACACACACACACACACACACACACACACACACACACACACACACACACACACTGCCACTTTGGTTACAGATACTTTGCAAGAATTCCCGAAAAACAATGTATAGACTCACGCAGATGTGATTTCTCTCTATTACCACTTATGACCCACCAGAAGTGTTTGGTGTTGTATTTCTTATTTTATTTTTTGTGTTTGGGATGTTTATGGGCATGTACCTCCATGGCACTCAGGTGAGGTCTGGGTTTTATACAAACATAGCAGCATTCATCCAAGAGACACAGCACCAAAAAAAAAACCCCACAAACAAAAGCCAAACAAGAATGATGCTGGAGTTAGTTTTCATTCACAAAGAGTAACCAACAATCCTGCATAGTATACCTTTGAATCAGATTTTCATAGAAACAGACATTAAAACCAGAAATGAAATCCTTACCTCTCTGAGGAGAAATTTCTGGTCTGCAGGTATGGATTGCCCTCTTTTTCTACAAAGCTGGAGAGTCAGGTAGGTACTGATGTTGTCACCCACAACACATCCAGCAGGTTCCCTTGTGTTATAACGGATCTCTCCGTCCGTGGAGTATTCAAAAAACTGTGGGAGGACAAAAACAGGTCTAAATCTTATCATGCAAATTGTGCCAAGTCAAATGACAGCCGAATAGAAACATTTTATCTTCTCTTTTCAGCGACAGTTTTAAATCTCACTTGAAGGGGAAAACGCTTTTGCTGATGAAGAAATAGAGTAAAAGGAAGACCATGTTTTATGTATGTGACCCAAGTGGCATTTTTTCACTACAACTTAACTGATGGAAACATGACTTGGATTTTAGTTTTTGCAATATTTCAGAGTATATCTGTGACTCTGCTCAAAAAGGCAAATGGGCACATTGTACTGAGAGATCGCTTGTGTGTGCATGTGTTGGCACACAAGCACACGCGTGTACTACTGGTGTGTGTGCAGACTGCAAATGAAAGTGTGAAGTGATTCTGCAGCATACAGAGCACTTCCAATAAGGCAGACAGCACAAACACTGCTGAGCCCATTTCCTGAGAAGACATGAGTGTGTGTCCACAGAGGGCTGCTGTAACAACAATGGTAAATTTCAAAGAATGCTTCCTGGACTACTGTCAACCACAGAGGATAAATGTGTTAGAGAAAGCACTCTCCTTTGTATCAACAAGGCCAACATATCATTTTTCAACCTGGGAGAAGCTAAGTCCACTATTCCCACATTTTTAAGATCACAAGTGCAAACCCTTGTGGTCTATGGTGAAATAAGATGACTGTGTTACTTCTTCATTTTTTCTATTTATAAAAATGATTACTGTTGTCTTAGGCAATTGGAAAACATACAGTGTGTTGTTTTTTAATCTATAAATTCTATCTATTTCTAATTCTTATGCAGTCTATAGTTCTAGACTAAAAGTGAGACCAATAAAAAAAAAAACTTCTGAAACTTTTTCACACCCATTAAATAGACTTAAGTGAATTTTCACCTGTCAAATACATAATGGAATATTTTATGGCTAACAGCCTGAAACACTGATGTCCATTACCTGGTTCTGACCCATGCCGTGACACGGATAGACGATGACCCTTTGGCCCACCACTGTGTGCTCATCTACAGGGTTGTAGTCAAAACAGTAGTTGGTCTTGCCCCGGTTCTTCAACTGCAGTGAGTGAAAAGCAGTCAAATCAAGAGATCTTTTGAGATGAAATATAGCTGACAGAAGCTCATACATGAGTGAGAAAGTTGATGCCAACGTTAATCTTTGTAAGGATATCACACTTTTAATGTTTTTTTTTTTGTTGTTTTTTTTTGGGGGGGGCTCAGCTTGATTAAATTCAATTAAACTAGTGGGAATTACTAAATTCATACTCCAGTTTAAACCTGACAATCAGCCACTCGGACGTGTCCTCACCATTCCAAACATGCCTGGGCGGTCCTCTGGGACATGAATATCGGGATAAACATTATCCAGATACCATCTGAAGTTCTTACAGCCCAGCTTCTCTCTCAGCTTCTTCCGCTCTGTCACGTCTCCAAACGCCTCCTAGAAACAAAGACCGTAAACGACAGTTCCGCCAAATTATTTTAGTTCCACCAAAACAACCTGAAATTAAAAACAATAAGAATAAGGACAGGATTGCTAGAAATATAGAATACATGGTGATAAGTATCAATGACATTTATTTTCCAAAAAAGCCTTTATGTGTGTACTGTCTTGATAGAGTCAGTGTCAGACAGCTGCGGTGTCAGAGGACATATTCATAGCATCATTCTGTGCTGAAATGCAATACAATAGCACACAAGTTAATCCTTAACTCTACACAGCTCCATTCCAAGTAATAACCTGCATTCAAACAGAAATGACTCCTACAGTACACCTTAGTCAAACAACAGCAAGATCATCGACATCTGTCTGTGTGAGGGCATGTCAGTAAATGTAAACAATATGTGTTTGCTTACAATTTGTTAACACTTTCATCAGGGCTCAAAATACCACATGCATGTGGATGGTAGTGCACCGAAAATTTAAGCTGTGCATGTGATTCTTGGCTCTAAATGCAATGGTACATGTAACTCAGGGCTGCCAAGTATCATGCAATGATCGTGAGACTTACGCTATTGACATTTTTCAGATGCACTCACGTCCATTTTCTCATGTAATGAAACGCAAATTTATAACTGATAATGCTGTGGCACTAAAAGAGGGCACTAACAGCACATGGACAGACAAGACAGAGCAGCAAAACAGCACCGTAAAACACTGTGGTCAGGCTGGCCACCTGCTGGATTTTTGATGTGCATCCTCTTAAAGTGTTATGGTACCGGTACTCAGAGCAGCCAAGACAGAGCAGTAATATACTACGCTTCATATATTTAATGCATTTTGTTGAATATGTGACATCACTACATCGCTAAAGAGGTCCCAATATGACGGAAAGAAAAAAAAAGTTTCCATATTAGAGTAGCTGAAAAGCTGCTAAAAGTGCTCCTATGACCATATAAAATTTGAGGTTGAATTCACTGCACATTAACTGTACAGAAAACGTCAGCATAAATTAAGTCTGTGACCGCGGAACTGCCAAGAAAGAAGGACACCAAATAGTGCAGGTAAATCAATTTTGGTGCATGTAACTTTCAAAATGAGTCTTGTTGAACACAAAAATTTGAGATTTTGAGAAAAAAAGTTTGAGCTAGGACTGAGCAATATATCAATATTATATTGATATTGTGATATAAGACTTGATATCGTCTTACATTTTATATTTTCTAAGCATTATCTTTTCCTCTTTTTAAAGGCTGCATTAAAGTTATGTGATGTCATTTTCCGAATCTATGAAATTGTTCTAGCTGTCCTTTTATTTGCCTTTACAAAAATGAATCAATTAATTGGCAACTATTAAATTAATGGCCAACTTATGTGAAAACTGATTAATCTGTTTGAGTCTTTTTTTTTTAAAGAAAAAGAGAAAACAAATCTTATTCCAGCTTTTTAAAATTGAATACTTTCTAGTTCCTCTACTCCTGTATGATAGAAAACTGAAAATCTTTTAGTTTGGAAAAAAAACAAGACATTTAAGGATGTAATCTTGGGCTTTGGGAGACACCGATTGAAATTTTTTTCACCATTTTCTGGCCCTTTTTTTGACAAAACAACTAATTGATAAACAGAAAAAATCATCAACAGATTACAGTTGCAGCCTAGTCCTTACCCAGTAAGTCCTTATATCAACATTACCCATGATTCGTTAGGATATATAATACAATACAATATTGATATTGAGGTATCTGGCCAACAAATATAGTGGTATTTGATTTTCTCCATATTGCACCGCCTAATCTAGAGCCCTATTATGCGTACATAGTTATGCATAAACACCACAGTGATTATGACTAGTGATTTACAGCGCAGGGAAGAATACAGTCTCCATTCTGATTTACAGATGAGCATATGTTCACCACACCTTCCCTGCTGGAGGAAGAGTTCAGCGGCACAGTAGGATGATGGATGTTGGTGGTTTGCCCAAACACAGCTTTAATTGGCCTGTCATCAATTTATTTTCTCAAGAGACGGATTCCCAAAGGAGAAAGTCTGTTGTCAAATGGAAGAACCGGTAAGGACCATCAGAGGACACTGAGGGCCTGTGTGAGCCACTACAGAACATTAGGCCAATAAGAGGAAAATTAAAGACTGCTACTTAAACAACAGTGAAAAGAATGAAAAACAAATTTGAGCGTGACTAGCAGTCCATTTGACAATCTGCTATGGATCAATACAGGGTCATTGGAGAACTACAGTAGCAACAAGAGGCCAATCTGATGACCACGAGAGGCCAGAGAGGTTTCAATTAGAGAGGAGTAAAAAGACAGTGGGAAAACAAAAGACACATGCTTACAGAGCCACACTTTTGTCAGAGTCATCTCTGAAAATAATACACTGCTGCATTCTCAGTCTACTTTATTTAGGCTTCACACTGCCTTATAGTTTATTAACCAAGAGTTGTAAACATAACTCACATGGACTGGCAGGTGACTCATTAACTTGACAGTTTCAGTGACCCCTCATCCTGCAATTCCAGTGTTCTCTTTTTTTGCTCTGGGGAGGATGACTTACCAGACTAACAAAAAATATTAAAATTCACCATCAATATATGTGTTAGACTGCCTCATTTTACCTAGATTTTGAGCTTTTAACCAACTCTGGACTAAAGGTGAAGACATAATTAAGTCATACCAAACCTCAAATACTAATTTACATAAAAAAACACAAGTATTACTACATTGGTGCAAAAATAAGTCTGCTTTGGCAATGTCTGCTCCAAGAGATTAAGTGGTACTATGCAAAGAATCTCTTGAGAAACAGGTGTTGCATGCGAGCCTGTTTGGCTCTCTGAAACTTGAGCAACTTGACTCAATTTCCTTCAAAAACACGCAATGACAAGACTTGTTCCACAATTTGCAAACAATTAGTTAAATGTGACAAGAAAGTTACCTAAAAATTTGTTTTAAAAAAGAGGGGAGGATTAGAAAAATTATCCAAGGAAATAGTTTAGAATTTAGAATTATATTAATTTTATATTTATAAATGTGTTACAGAAAAATATAACAAAATATATACAATAAATACACTGATTTGTTTAAAAGCAGTTTTAAGGCCTTTTTTCTTTCTTATTTTCAGGGAATTTTTTTCAACTTTTTTACTAATTTCTTGTAAATTTTTGTTGTTTTTCTAAGTTGTTCATTGCCTTCTCCACATGTTTTTGAAAGAAATCAAACCAATTGGTTCTGTTCTTAAAGGATTAATATGATATATTGAATGAGCATGTGTATACTAACAAGGAGGGGAGCAGCAGTGTTTGTTTCGAAGCTTTGGTGTATTGAGTTTGCCGAACCACTGCAAGGTTGGCAAGGCTACCTCCTCTCAGGGAGATGAGCGCCACCTGATCTGTGTTTAGAGAGCTTCTCCTCTTAACTACACTGTCACACACTGGCCCGGCCCCTCCCGCACACACACCAAAGCAGGGCACCCCATGAGTTTGCACTGCTCTCACCCTGTCAAGGACAGGTGGGTGACACCCGCTGGCACCGAGTGACACGGAAAGGTGGTAATCACACACCGGAACGCCCTGACACCCCTGTCACCTTGGGTGTCTGCCGCTCATGTATCCCAAGCGTCACTTAATCAGGGGAGCTTTTACACCACAGCGGGAGTGCAAAGTGTGTGTAGTTGTGTGTTAACATGTAATTTTGTGCACGTGTGTGACTCAGCAAGTGTGTGTACATTGGTGAAATCGAGTAATCAAAACAGTTTTGCGATGAGTGCAGCTGGGAGAAAAAAAGTCTTCACAATACTCCATAAAGGAAACATTCAGTCACAAATATGCTGGAATGCAATGCGTAAAAAAAATAGTTGTGTTTGACACCACCAGCACATACTGTACACACATGCACACGCCCACCATCTCTGCAGACTCACCAGTCGCGCATGGGGGTTTCGATGGTAGTAAACCTCTTTGTATTCATCCATCCAGACCTCAGCGGCTCTCACGCTGTTTGCCAGAGCTTTGCTCCGCGAGTAAGGGGCCTTTTTAGGGAACACATGACCCACATGGGAACATGGGTGGATCTCCAGGCTGCCCCCACACTGCCAAATCTAAGAGACATCGACAACACCACCACCATGAGGATTTGGTTAGCCTCTCAGCCATGATTCAATCATTCAACACAAAGCGCAGCCTTGTTGTGGAGGAACTTGGAGAAGAAAAGCTGTTTTGTTGTTGAAGGGAAATATTTTTGGTTCCTTCCCTTCAGGAACTTGCAGCTATTGAAGAAGAGGGCTGTTCAAATTCTTCATTGCCATAAAAGTATTAGAATCTCTGGCCTGTTTTCACTGCTTGTTTAGTTATAAATATTTCAGGTTGGCTTTCAGAGGGAATGAGCCATCACATGATGCAATTCTTGATAATGTAAGCCAGTGCTGTGTGTTGTGGTGCTAAAATGTGCATAATTCATGTCTACGTGGTGAAACTGCATAAATGGTGCCTATTTTGCATACAGCTAGGGACTTGCACATGCAGACAACATGTACATGTACAGCAAACATACATACATTCATTCATTCTTACCCTAAAGGAGAATTCCAGGTTCTCTCCTCCCCACACCTCCATCCCTGTGTCGTATGTCCCAAGGTAATGGAAGTAGTTCTTACTCACAGCAAACAAACCACCTGCCATAGTAGGAGACCTGAGGAGAAAAAACACACCAGACAATCATTTCCCTGCATCCTGTAAATTGTGATTTATCTGCGTGGGATAAACTGGGAGCAGTGTAAGTACTGATCAGGGGTGTCACGAATCCATGTATCATGTATTCGTTCTTTTGACATTCAATTTGAAATCCAAAATTGGAAAAACTAAAGAACAATTTGTTATTTCCCTATTTGTTTATGAACTGGATACCATAAAAACAAATAATGATTTGTTTTTTGTACTTTGTATTTTATGCTCAGATCAAAAATAGGAAATGGAAAAATGGGCCACAGACTGAACTTAATTTTGATGTTTAATTTCTCCGGGCTTATGAAAGTACTTTTTCTGTGAGGAGAGCGGCCGTATCTCTAGCTCTAGCAGTGCGAGTTCAGCCAGAGCTAACCCACTAAACCAGTGTGGAGTGTCACAGCGACTGGTGCAGCTGGCCACCACTGCATGTTTTGGTATCTAATTCATTAACAAATAACAAATTGTTTTCTAATTTTCTGATTTTGGATTTCAAATTGAATATCCAAAGAACGACTGAGATACGGGTTGTAATAAAACACAAAACTCACAGCTGGGTATGTACCTCATTTTTGGGTTCATGGTTTGGTACATTTTCAGTAGAGCAGGGAAAACAAAAAAAAAGCTGATTTTTTTTCCCTCTCATTCATTTTGAAATATGTAAATATTCAACACTGGCTCTACCTCTTAACATAAGAATTTGACTTGTTCATAATTCCTGAACTGCAGCTTGAACTCATTCATGCAAAGTAGGCACAACGGACAGATTAAAAGATTACAGCGGAGTTCCAGCACTTTGAACAACTGCTTTAATCTGGTATTCTCTAGTATGTAATTTACAATGTATGCCAGTTTAGCTGCATACATGCTGTGATTAAACAGTTTTTATAATTTTATAACTTTTCCAGTAATTTCATGAGTGTGGGAACCCTGATACCACTGCACCCCTAGTCCCACAAACCTGATGACATCGATGGGCGAGCGACGGCGTTTCTGTTCATAATCTGGGACACTGTGCCAGGTAAAGACCAACCGCCAATCAAACCCCCCAATCTGGGGTTCACCAGAGTTCCCTAAATACTGGAAGGTGTTCCAGTCGATCACATCAATGACAGGACACACCACAGCCGAGGGCTCCTCTTTGATCCTGGGGGAGAAAGGAGAAAAAAGCTGTTGACAGGGAGAAGCGGCACTACACGGCAAGAAAATTGTTTAACTTTTTCCTACTGCCCTCGCTCTAAAGAGAGCCCAGTTACTGAGCATACTGAGTCTGAGTCAGAAAGATAACAGCACTCCTTTAGCTGGCTGTCGAAGATTCAGTGCTTTACTCTGTGACACTTCAGTCGTGCAAAAAGACAGTCTTTTAAACCACAAGGCCACACTTTGACAAAATACACAGAGGCAGAGTCAATTTTTCCTGCTGGGGGTTTTCTAACCTGTGGAGCAGGGGCTCTAACCAGCCTTCATGACACTCGCAGTGACAGTCCAGGAAGGTCAGCACATCACCCGAGGTATAGGACGCCCCCAGCAAGCGGGCCCGCACCAGCCCCTCCCTCTTGGTGGCACGGATGAGACGCACTTTCCTCAAACCTGCAACGTACTTCTCCAATGGCTCCTTCAGATGAGCTTCACGTAATTAAACAAATAAAACAAAATCTGATAAATGTGTCATTTTCTATATCTCACTTCAAACAACAAATGATAAAATAGAGCAAAAATAACAAGCACAGCACAACAGCTAGATCCTGCTGCCAGCTTTTGACAGCAGCTGCTAAAAGTGATCAAGAAAGAAAAGTAAACAGTGTTTAGCCGTGTTTGATACGCGGTTAATACATTCAGATACTCCATCAGGTGTCTTACCACCAAAGTACACAACAGTAATTGGATGGTTCTCAACAATATAATAGGCTTTGGTAAATTATCTCATTATTTTGTGGTTCTCGGCACTCCCTTTATGCTATTTTGATGGGTTTGTTGATTTATGGTGTAGAATGCAAATGCATGTGCACTTAACAAATCTATTGCAATATCTATTTTTCTGTGCCTCTCCTCTAAAATTTGACTGTGACAAGTTTTTGGTCTCCACACCTTCTTTTCAAATAAAGCAATCTGAAGTAAGAACATAATTCTTTGGTTGGTTTGTTCGCCACTGTGTGTATGCAGCCGATGCTAGGGCAGAGGGAGAGGCAGGCATTGCTTCATTTGTGTGGTCATGAGCCAAAACCTTTTCGAACCACTCCCTTACTAGCACACTCTGAGTACAGAAGACAAAACAACAAATGACTATAAATTAGAGCACACTGTCCTTTCAGTGTGAGTTTGATAAACAGCACTGTGCATTAAAAAAGTTACCATCCATGCAATTTACATGTACTGTTATTAAATAGTGTCATATAATTTTGCAGGATGTTTTGTATCTACATATGAAAGATAAAAAAAACTGCCCAGACGTATGAGTCTATCTGGACGTGTATAAACTTTCCTGTTATCTACATCTCAGGTTCAACACCTGTCACTACCATCCTGTATCTCTGTTTGACTTTCCTAATTGCCAACATGTCAGTCTGTCCCCCTCCCCTCCACCAAACTGACAAACCGGTGATTGCCACCTTTCTGTGTGCCTCCTTCTCTGTCCCTCTCTTTTGCCTGTCGATCAGCCAGCCTGCCTGCCCAAAGCTCCTCTGCCTGTCCTTCAGTCTGTCTCTCCTCATCAGTGCTCGTACCTCTGTCGCTATAGTCATCCACCAGCACCACCTCCTTCAGCAGGATGTCGGGCGACGTCTCCAGCACGCTGTGGACTGTCCGCAACAGGGTGGACCAGGCCTCATTGTAGAAGGCGATGACCACAGAGGTTGTAGGCAGGGACCGGTAGTCATACTTGAGCTCTCTGCAACTGTATTGTTAAGAGAATTTGCATGTTAGAAGACAGGTTGAAAGGGAGGAGGTGAAGCTGGGTAACTGGGTTAAGACTGCACACTGGCATTCTGCAAAGAGACAGTAGCATGGAGCTTAAGCTTGGTTGCCTGAGTAAATACTCAGTTGCAAAAAGCAAAAGAAGACACAATAAAAACATTTAGATATGGCAAGCAGCAGTTGCAAATGACTCACTCGTAGGGGTGATTGGGGACAGCTGGGGACAAAAGACACATTCAACATCTGCTGCTGCATTTATTGTGAAAAAAACTGTTTTAGAGGAATGAAAGTGTTTTTTTCAGGAGCAGTATAATTGTTATACTATAATGACCTCTTGCATGAATCAGTACAAACTTGCATAGCTTGAATCACTGTTTTGTTGACTTCTTAGTCACATGGTTGGCATGTGTCCACTTCAGTGTCTAGCAAGCACAGTGGGTGCACTCCATTTCAATGTGCTGGTGCACCGCTCAACACCTGGCGGCGAGGGCCGGGAAAGCTGTTTAAATGGAGTGTAAGGGACCAATCACACTGAGACACGTTGCTACGGAAGTGTCGCCAGCAAAACCATCATTTGCCTGTTGTACAGTGCACTTTTAGGGCACTCCACTCTTGCTGCTGCACGATGCACTTTTCTGGCAGTTTTTGGGCATGCAGTTAAAATATGTTTTACTTTTTGGCTCAAGGCTCAGAGTGGCACTGCTCGTCAATGTCGCTTTTGACCACGCACATGCAACCCTGCACCACAGGCGCTCCCAGCTGTTTTTCTAGATGCGCTTCCAAGGTGTGTTTGGACCAGTTGCACCTGGTGCGATGCATCCCAGTGTGATCACCCCTTAATCTGTCAGCCAGTGGCAACAACAATGTAACTGTCAGCTGACAAAATTACATACAATGTCGGCCTATAGGGCAAAGGCCATGGTAGATTTCCTGTCTGACAAATAATTGCCGATAGGACGATAAATGGACAACAAAGGCTGAAAGACATTCAACAGTTTAATGTTTTATACCTCTATTTGTTTGTGTTTGTATTGAACATATGGCCGTGGTGAGGTATATGCCATTCTTACAGAACTTTAGCAGCGGGTCTGGCTTATCTGCAAGCTATGATCCCTGTCAAATGGTGTGCAGACTCGGCCTACTCAACACACTGCAGGCTTATGCCAGCGTGGTAATGGTTCTGACACAGTCGTGGCTGATAGGATGGGGACAATTGCAACAAGTTGTTGTCATTTGTAATCATGCTTAACTTGTATGAGTAACTGGCAGACATCAGTAACTTCATATATAAAAATTTGGTTGGTGTAGTCCAAATAAACTCTGAGTAACTGAGGGAAATGCAACAGTGTTGCAATAGTCCTCTGTCTCCCCCACTCATCTAACAACTACAGCAGCAGTAAGTGTGTTGGATTTTAGTAGGGGTCAAACCAATATTGGTTTTTCAGGGCTGATACCAATTATTAGTAGTTAATGAGACTGATAACCAATATTTGGAACTGATATGCATTTACAAAAAAAATGAAAAGCTTTCTGTCAATATTTAGAATTTAAAATATAACAAACTCCAACACAAAACTTTGTTTAAATGCCTTTGGCAAATGTTAAATCAAAACTGGGACTTTCAGCATCACATACATCAAGTTCTCTGCAACTTTTTTTTATAATAAAGTCAAATGAAATTTTAAATTAAAAATGAATAAATAAAAACAGCTCTCTGATGTTTAACAAAGTAAAAGTTCCTCACATGCTGACATTGTATTTGCACTTTTTAATCAAATAATTTCACCGGCAATAATTAAAGTAAATTGCTGACAAAGATAATCGGCAAAATGCCAAATATCGGCCCGATAATCGGCCATGATGATAACCTGTCGACCCTTATATTTCAGCCTCGCTTTCCACAGTGTATACAATCCCCGTTAACTGTATTACAGTGTGATAACAGTGGGATTATTTTTTATAATGGTTAATAACACTCCACTAGTTACTTACAGTGGGTTCCATCTCTCTGGCAGCCTGCGATGAAGCGACACTTTTTCGCTGACATAAATGTTAATCTGGTGCGTTTTAATGCTTTCCTCCTCCTTCATTTTCTCCTCTCCGTCCAGATTCAGTTTGACAGCTCTCCCCATTTCACCCAGGGCATTTAAATCCAAGGGGGGCTTCTCGTAGACGGGTTTCCTCAGCTCCTCATTTCCCACCTCTTGCTCTCCGGGGGCCTGTCGTCGATTTGTCACGCTCACGTCCCCGGGGCTGTGTCTGAAAAATATCAGATATCCGACTAAAGTGACACCAAA
Organism: Plectropomus leopardus; assembly: GCF_026936395.1. NCBI lineage: Eukaryota > Metazoa > Chordata > Actinopteri > Perciformes > Serranidae > Plectropomus > Plectropomus leopardus. The sequence goes on along the minus strand of NC_142192.1, from coordinate 13,588,348 downwards.
GAGACAAAAAAGTAACTTGGGTCGATTCCTCCTTCCGCAGAGTGCCATCGTGTCGCTTCCTGCCTCGGTGCAAACTTGGGTTGAAGTTTCATGCCCTGAGGAGCTGCACTCCGCTGGCACCCACTGCTGAAGGGACCATCTCACCAGCCTCGTCACGTTTCCGTTTGACGACTACAACTTTAGTCCGCATTGTTTCAGGCGCAATTCGTAAAAAAAAAAAAAAAAAAAAAGTCTCGACTCGGGGTGAGAAATGTCCAACCAAAAAACTTGTGTTTTGTTTAAAAAAAAAAACGCCACTTGTTGAGCGGAACGTTGACGTCTTTATCTTGACGGACGTTGGACACTCCTCCTCCTCCTCCTCCTCCTCCTCTCAACGGTGTACTGAAGAGAAGTGTGAAGGATTAACAAACAAGGATTAAACTAGTTATCTCCTCGGATTAGCTAGCTAAAACTAACCCTCAGGCTCCCACCGGGTACAAAACAAATCTAGGTCAAATCAAAAACTCGATTCAAAAACAATTGTTTAGTTCAGTATTCCGCGTTAATATTAAATGTTACAGTTAAATAACAACATTTCAACTCGTCCTTAACATTATAATGTTATCTTACTACAACCGTTATCTACAGACGTCGATAAACAGGCTGAAGTTTGCCTCCAGGCTACTTCAACTTCAACTGAAGTTGAACTTTCTGTAAAAAAGAGTCGAGCTAGCAATGGCGTTTCCGGTGTATGAATGTCAAAATAAAATTCTGCGGCTTGCTAAATTATAGGGGAGAGTAGGGAGATTTCAGCCTGAGGGGAAGTCGGGCTAACTCTTGTTTCTAGGCAACTGGTGTTATGTGAACAATGTTTTTTGAAGAGTCATCCACTTTACTCTCCCTGTGATGGAGAGAGTCATGGTATAAGAAGGAAGCACTCTAGAGGTTAAAAACAAACAAAAACAAAACAAAAAACTGTACTTTGTCTAGAAAAACTAAGTTGCCAGCACGGCACGCAGAGTGGTATGAGTGTGAGTATTTGACACTGCAGAAAAAATAATAATAATGCTGAAGCTGTCCTCTCTGTTTCTACAATTTCTCCCATTCATGTGTCAACAATAGACTTTTAACTTGAAAACGAAATAGGTAAACTGGAAGCTTATTGCGTAATCACATGTAACTTGACAAAATTTTAGTCCAACGCCTGTATAGCGGCAGGTAAATCTTAATAAGAGGAGATAAATATTATTACCTGGGATATTTGATCACAGGCAGACAATTTGGATTGTATAGAATATGAGTGTTTTCCCAAATATCAGATGTAAAAAGTGAATTTATTGACCCTTTTCCGGGTTCCTAACATTTTACAGCTTAGGTGAGACATGTGACTTATTTTCGCCCTTGTTAACTGGTTAATATATCGGTGAGCTGATGGTAGACCAACAACGCGACTCCAGACACAGATGAGAAACATTTTCCTTTCTCCACTGGCCCTGGGAGAACCCAAGTTTAGAAACCAGTTACCTTGGTGGTGGTCTGGTTTCATACCCTGCCAGTTGTTTCTCATATGAAACTGATATGAAAACTCTCGACACCAAAGATGAAATCTGACACAAAATGTCATGTTAAAGCAAATTAAAATGCTAAATAATTAAGACGATCGTTCAAGGCGAGAAGGTAATATGAGTGGCATACTTTTTTGATCGAGTACTCATATTGTGAAAACTACAAAGAGACACGGGAAGGCAACAAGTCAGCCGGAGTGTTGTAATATATCACGGTAGACTGGGCCTGGCGGTGTCTGTCAGAGACACAATATTAATGTTAATGCATGAGGGCGTTTTCATTTAGGACCGGATGATGGATAACATTTTCCATGCAACAGATAGGCTACTGTATTTGGTGCAAACATACTAATGGGGAAATGAAACAATGGTGACCTGCATGGTCCTTTGGGATATTAATCTCATCTATTGTAACTCCAGGCAGGTAGCCTCTCCTGCATGGACCACAAACAAAATCCAGACAAACAGAAAAATAGCTTTTATTGAGTCAAGACATTCACATTGCAATACCACAGATTTTCAGAAATCTGACATTTATTTTTCCCATCTCTCATCAAAAATGCTTTAGTGGTTTAACGCTTTGAAACTTTAGCAAATTGGTGTCTTAAAAAATCATGGGAAGAAGGCAATTAGCAATTAAAGAAGAAATTTAAGAAAAATTACCTGAAATTTTATTTTTAAAAAGAAAAGAAAACAAGGAAATGACATGGAAAAAAGTACTTAACAATGTAGAATAATTCTGCAAATTTTTTTTTCGTTTTTGTTTTTTTCTTTCTTAGGCAATTTTCCCTATTTGAAAAAAATAATAATCTTCTAAATCTACTCATTTGTTGCAATTGGTGCAACATTTCTACCAAGATGCCCATTGCAGTTTTTTTTCTGTTTTTTTTTCTTCTTTTTTTAAGGAATCACACCGATATACTTAAGGTTGACGGGTTTAAATGAATGCATAAGGGGTCTGACAGCAGCACAAGAAAAGTAATGTCACTCCAGGTTTCAAAAGGTTAAAAAAGGGAAACATTTTATTAGAAATGTAAGCACTAATGTCAAACTAAACCAACATAGACAGTGAAGGAGGCATTTTGAAGAATTTCCTGGGCCATCTTTGATCATCCATGATGAGATGGAGAGCTTTTAAATATAAATCAAAGTCCTTAGTAACTATTGTTTGACACAAGAGGAAATGAGTCAACCCTGCCTGTCACACCTCATGTTGGTTATGTGTGATGAAATAGCAAAATAAGGAATTTACCACCAAAGACCAAAAGCTATCATTAAGCAAACAAGGGCATTAGTGGCTGTGAATGAAACAAGATAGGACATGATCAGCCAGTTTTCTGTTGTGTAAAGTCTTGTGATATCTTAATGAATGCCAGTATGCAACCCTTTAACACCTGAATCAACGTCACTTTCCTTGTGCTGCATTCAAATGCCTTGCATTATTATTTAAACCTCTGAAACCTGAAAAAAGGGCTTTTATTTCTTTCAAAAACACAGGTGAAAAGATATTGAGCAACTTGGCAAAAATGTTCTGCAAACTACAAAAAAAATATTAGGTATTATTAAAAAACAGAAAACTATATGTATAATTTTCTTAATTATATATTTAAAATGTTGCCACAGTAAAAGAAAAAATGTAATTTTTCTGCACTTCCTTGAGGTATCCTTTTTTGTTTTCTTTATTAAACTTTTTTCTTATTTTCAGATAATTTTCTTGTAACTTTTTGCTAATTTCTTGTTAACTTTTTGGCCATTTCTTGTTACATTGCACGTCATCCTCTTCCCAGACAATTTGCTCAGGTTTAAAAGGGTTAAATAAACAGTTTGACAGATTCCATGGGTCATAGAGAGTTACAGAGAATACAGTAGTCAACAATTAGAATAGAGACTATGTATAGCACGAACACAGATCTGTACAGTGTGATTCAGTTCGTCTGCAGCCAAACTAAAACAATAAATCCTCTGAATAAAGAAATATGAATAAATCATCACAACTACTGAATGCTTTAATGTCATTTTTTTCTTTTGGTGTCCTCCTTTCTCTGGTTCATTCCTTGAGTCTCAACCAGTTTCATGTAGGAATCCTCATTATGACCCTTCAAAATAATGTCCTTATTTTCCTGCTTCCTCTCTCTCTTGAGCCAACCTTAATGACCAGGTTGACACCACTGCTCACATCTCTCACCTCCATTAGATGATGACACAGATTCCCTAAAAAAATGGAATCACTTATGATTTACAGTGTTAATAACTAATTTTTAATTGGTTCCTGAATACAAGAAACCATTTATTTTTTGTTTGATATGCATTATTGGCTACATCAAATGTGGATCAAGGACAGTATAAACAAACCATCTACAGTCAGATTTGTGACTCATTCCATATATATTAAAATACACAGGTTAGATAAAACATGAATTTATCTCTCAATGTGGTTTCCACTATGATTCCTCTCCTGACCTTGACCCTGTAGTCAGTGTAGGGACGACTGCATACTGCCAGTCGTCAGTGATGTTTGCTTTCCTACCAGAAGGTGGTGCCAGATGACTGTGAATACTGTTATTCCTTCTTAGTGAAATGAGTGGATGCCAGGCATTAGTAAATTCACATATGTTTCATGTTGTCATTTAAACCTCCCCACAGCAGAAATGCACAGGTAATAAAGCTGGAGCAGCTCTTCTGTTTTACTGCATGTGGCATTGCTTACACCAGTGAACACTCAAAGTAAGATTAAAGCTTTTGTTGTCGCATCACTAACAGTATAACTGTACAGTGCACCGCGTGAAGACATGTTTAGTGGTCACAGGCCCGCCTGGCCAACAGCTGAGAATGAAAATGGCTACACAAATGCATGAAACAAACTGCAATAAAATAAAAAATAACAATAATAAAGGGCAAAACAATGACAAAAAGACACAAAATGACCACTAAGAGAGGACAAGGAACTGCAAAGACACAAAATGACCACTAAAAGAGGACAAGGAACTGCAATGACACACAAAAGACTACAAAATCAAACACAAAGAGATACAAAATGACAACAAACTCAACCAAAGGGACACAAAAATACCACAAAGAGATGACAAGGAACTGAAAGAGACATGACTACAAAATGAACCACAGAGAGACACAAAATGACTACAAAGAGACACATAAAGACAAGAGACACAAAAGTGGAAAAAGATGCAAAACAACTACAAAGAACCTAAACCACAAAGTGTGTGTGTGTGTGTGTTTCTTTTTAGGAGAGGTAGTGTGTCCTTGCGCATGTCTGTGCCCCTGGGACCCATTGTCTCCTCCCATATGTGCAATGCTGAGATATAAACAAAGGAAATGACAATTTGTGGTTAGTTTTTTTTTTATTCTTTCAATCATCCCAACCGCTTTAATCATCACTGAAACATCCATCGCATTTCAGTCACCCTCTTCTTCATATCAAGTAATCCTCACCACCGTCCCTTTTTTGCATTATCAGTAGTTTTAAAGGTGCATAACAATAGCACTGTCTCACCCTGGTCCCTCAAACCAAACATTATTAAGAAGTAACACAAAACAGGAGTCATCTTAACATGTACTGTATCCATTGACTAGTATGAAAATCAAATATTCATGATTTCAAAGGACCACAGACACCAGACATTGTACAGTGAGAAGCAGTCCTCAGCATACAGCTGCAATTCAACAAACATCTCAACAGCAGTTACACTGCATTTCTTGGTCATTGAATCCCAGGAGAAACACCAATAGGTCTTTAGTGGGAAAAAACAAAACAGGAGTGTTTTTTTTATGCTGCTTCAAGTACGATTTACACACAGGAATCTTCACAAAACAGCCTGGCACTGCCAAGTTAAAGGATTAAATTAAGCAGGCGCTCCCTTTAAGGCTTTTTGTGTCTAAATAAAATCAAGTGCATCAAACCAGTGTTGTTTTTAGCATTTAAAAACACATCTCACAATACAATTGACATCCGCTGGCACGTTTCATTTCGGCACAAATGAGTTCTCTAAAGATGACAACCTTTTCAAAGGCACACTGACAGATGAGTTTAGACAGTATTCTTAATTTTACACAACAGGGAAGAATAGATTACAACACTCCTGTCAACTCACTGGGTCCTGTGGAGCAAAATTGCACTTAGTCCAAGTGCATAATGAATGCTTCAAGTCTTGTTCAGGCAGCATTCTGCCATGAAACTGGTTTCACTGACACAACATGGAATTGAGAGGCAGTCTAGTATGACCACGGCACTCTCTTCCCGTTTCCCTCTCACATGATAGAGCATGTTAGGAAGTGGCTGGTTTGGGGCAGAATGCTGCTGACCTTACATTCTTGGCAAGTCTTCTTTGAGCAGCCTGCTTTTTTAATTTTTTTTTTGACAACTCCACAAACAAGCACAAGAATTTAACAATATAATTCATATTAATTGCACATCAAGGTAACATTTTTAGTGCAGTACGATTTTGCACGTTTTCTGGGAAATGCTTCAAAGGCACTTCTTCACGCGCTGGACAGTCAAATCAGTTCCACTGTTTTCAAGTTGTTGCATTAGATGAACGGACACGTGACAATAATGACACTTAAGATGTGCGCAGGACTCCGTTCTTGTTGCAGAGGCACTTGGATGAAAAGCAACACGAAAGCAGAAGTCTCAAGTTCACACTACATAAACCTCGCCTTTCAATTCTCATTCACTCTGCCGCGATCGACACTTATTCAGTCATTCAGTTGGGTATAAAAGCGCTGAATTGGGTGATTCATTGGCTTAAAGTGACTGTTTCACCACCTTTCATTTGCTCGGCGTTCCCATTCAAATGGAGAGCAGTCTTGGAGAGAGGACATCCACTGTAGTAATTGCACTATGGTAAAAGAAGGTCACTTGAGGTTCTGCGCAACTTTCTCTTTCTCTTCCTACCACTCGAACTTCCACTGCTGGTTTTTGTCTCCAGGGGAACATTGCCTCATCTGAGTGTCTGTGCGGCCCTCGGGTGTGCGGTAGGCTGTCACACACATGTCAGAGTGAGGGTGGTAGATGGTCCCGTCCTGAAACGTTTTAAAAAGGAATTTTACATTAACGGTAGAAAATGAATGTGTATAAAAATTAGTCGCGTGGAATAATGTGTAAGGGGCCGTGTCCATCAAAGCATTTTTCCTGAGGCCAGTGTATTTTTTGTAATACAATTGCAATGGTAGTGCCACGAATTTACACTATGCTACAAACAGCAGTAGTGTGACAGGGTGCTGAGTGTGAATTCTTTGCTGAGCACTGTCGGTGTCGGTGGTTTTTTTTCTTAGCATCAAGAGTTGAAACATTTTTAACTTTGGGTAAAACTTGTCACTGTCTCTTTTAACCTGCAGTTCAATCACAGTGGAGGAGGGACAAATACAACAAAGACCAACTGTCACATCACACATGTAGATGTGCTAAATAACAACAACAATGGAGAGGAAATATGTTAATATACTGTAGATATATTTATACAGAGTGCCACAGGGATGACGTTTTTCTGTTGGCCAGCTAACGTCGCCCTGGTTCCCTCTTCAAAAAGCCTACAGGATTTTTACATTGGAGTTTTGATTGTTGCAGAAAATAACTTCTTTGGTAAACAAATGTTTATGATACTTTGTTTAGCAAGATAATCTTCACAAATGAACACCACTTTTAGGATTGTCAAAGCCTAAATGAGATCACCAGAAGTAAAAAAGCTTTTGTTAGGCTGAAACCAACTACATTATGGCTGCTACAAGACTGTAAAGCCGGGTTCAGCACGGCTTGGTGTGATGATATTCTGTAGTCTTATTTAGCCACTTCTTAGCAACCGTCTTTTTAAAGACACATAAAAGCATCAAAGTTTGCAAGTGGGGTATTACTGATGTGTTTTATGTCTTAGAACAAAAAAGCGAAAGTCTCTTCAGCTCGTGTTATCCACAAACCTTAATTAAGGCTTCAAACCAAAAACTCATTCAAAAAAGCCATTGACTTAACCAGAGGTGATGAAATGCTAATGGATTTCCAGGTTTTAGGACTCTTTACTGGGGTTCTCTGTGTTTCCTCTCATGAACTCACATAGACCAGCGGGTCTGTCCTCTCTCCATATGTGCTTCAACCTTCACCTCATCCTTAATAAGCGCTTCACCTTGCATCAAAATTTTCACTTCTGCAGACATTTCCTATCATGGCAACCAAGGCGTCTCAGCTGAATAAAGGCAGCGCTGCAGTTCTCTTAAGTGCTCTCAGCCAGGCGTTTCCTGAGGAGCGCCTGGTGATCCAGCTGGGAAAAAACACTTTGGTGGACACATGGCCTAAGTGTGTGAGCCCTTACCTTTCTGAACTCCCAGGTGATGCTGGCAGGTCTGAGCTCCCCATCACCGGGGCAGTGCCTCATACCGATGGAGGTCTGTCCCTCGGGTACCTCAGCACACAGCTCTGTCACCGAGTTGAAACGGATCTCCTTTTGTGACGTGTATTCGAAGTACTGGAGCAGAAGAAAAGACTTAGATTATAGGACTATATACGGCACAAACCATAAAATGCCACATAATGGAAATAACGTTGGAAAAAACCCAACTGCAAAAACAGTGACTGTGAGTGAAACCCTGCTCTGCCTCCTTTCCAATTGTTTTGGCACATCTCCCTACCTAACTTAATCTCTCTTCTTTATTAAGAAAGCTTTTCAACAAGTACAATAGAACAGTTTGGCATGTTTTTCTCTAATAGGATTACAGGATGTTTTTCTCTTAATGCTGCTGTGGGATCAAGTCCTGCCTAAGCCACCACTGCATGGCGTGTCTGCGTGTGTGTCGAGGGATCTCATCAGTAACGACGGGGCCGTGGCCCTCTCAATCAACCAGACGTGCACATAAACCCAACTCTCCCCTCTCTGGTGTCAATTCAGCATCCTGGCCCATCGGGACAAAAGATGCAATACTCCCTGGGCTACTTGTTAAACGGAGGGTCAGGTAATCAATCTCATACATCTTTTAGGCGTATCAGGGCCCATAATGGTAGTTTCTAATAAAAGACTCACTAGGGGCCCCTGTGTCTGGCTTTAAACTTATTTACCCAGGCTGTGCCATTCATTCTGCCACTGAGGCTCATGTATCTTTTAAATGGAACGTGGTTCTTATGTGGGCCAGGGGAGGGGGAGCAGGAGGGAGGTGGTAAAGTGCCCTCATGGTTTTTGTTTCAGCGGAGAGCCATTCGAACATTGATTTTCAGTCACACATGGTGCTTTTTGTGACTGTGGACACCTGATGCGGTGCATCAGTGGGGTAATCAGAGATATTGAGCAGGCTGGAGATTCACAGAAAGAAGCCCTGCCTCTTGTCTGTCTCCAACATTAAATATACATCGTCACAGACAAATAATCTGCCTGTTGCTAAACCATCCATCTTGGGAGTTGGCAGGCATTCAGTACAAAAGTACCTGTGATTCAATTGGACAATGTTTTTGGGTATATGTGGATACAATTCTGAACTTAGTTTTCCCCTTCATTAAATTCAAGTCATGCTGGACAGCCCAGCAGAGAGCAATTTTCTAGTGTGAATCAACTGTGGCAGCTCGCTTTAGGGGTTAGCAGAAAGCGTTGACATTTCAAGATACATCTCCCACTGGGCCAAGAGAGGTTGTAAGATTGTGACAAGAGAGAATACGTGCATGAGAGGGGAGGGAGAAAAAGACAGAATAAACGATGTGTGAAATGCTTAATGTACCTGATTGCCTCCCTGGCCGTGGCAGCCAAACAGAGAAAGGTGGGCACCCGTGGGACTGTGCTCTGGGGAGTTATAGTCCAGACACTCTGACGGTATCCCTGAGCTTCGCACCTGCCAGGACAAGAACAATAAGTATGAATAAAAATGTAAATGCTTTGCTTGATCGATTCCTGTGGGTTTCTGTTGTTGGGTTCATTTCTTTGCATGCAGGTCAGACTGTAAGGTCACATACACAACAGCACCATCTAAAGCTGGTAGATTCAGTCCTCTGACCATATGAAAGTCCCAAAAATATCACTTTGAAACAAAAGCAGAGTATTTCCAGCTGTTTGTTTATTTTTCACATAAACACACTACTATTAAGCAATCAATATGAAATAGACCCATTTTTCCTTACTCATCCTTTCCAATTCGACTGCCAATATTTCTTCTACCTCTGAAAAAAAATTCCCTAATTTCAGAATATGGCATCGTGTGTTTGTAAGCATGCATACAAATTTTAGATCATACCATTTCAAATGTTTGGACTAGGTCCACATTACATATAATATGTGACTTCGCAGCTGCCCAGGTGGCATGTTTTCTGGGATGTTAAGAAATCCTTTCGGGTCTTGTCTTTTTCCTTCACACATAATGGTTACATCGTGGTGGCTGAAATTCAATTATTTTAAAACCCCGGGTTATAATGGTTTTGAGTCCAGTCCAAATGGATTTTAAAGCTTTTGTTTGTCTTCACCCAGCCTTCTCACTTTCAACAGGATTTTCCCATATCCTGCCCGAGCCTAACACACAGTGTTAGACTCAACATAAAATGGAATTATGAAAGCAAGACACGACTGCAATTCCATTTCTTTTTGCTTCAGTAAAGGCTGATGCAAAAATCGGCATAAGATCTGTGATTAGAGTGAACGAAACACTGCTGCGTCACTTCGTCTGTTACAGGAAAAACAATGGAATACAGATAGCAGACACTCACAGCTCCATGCCAGCCCTCCCTGTCCTCAGGTACATGAAGGTCAGGGTAGATATTCTTCAGATACCAGTCAAAACTATTGCATTTCAGTCTCTCCCTGAGCAGCAGCCGCTCAGAGATATCCCTGTAGTTCTCCTGGAAAACAAGCACACAATGAATAAGTCATCTTTAACTGGCTGGAGAGAATGCTGAAAAGTTTTTAATGATACATCTGACAACATGCTTCATCTCTTCCCTTTGACTTTTACTTCAGTCATTATAATATACACATTATTCTTCTGTGGCACGTGTGACATTTTCTAAACAGCTAAAACAGTCACGCCATAAAGGTAAATATTCACATCCTGGTCATGAGCTGATCATCAGGAAACTAACCAGCAGCTACAACTCGTGTATTTATATCAGATAGCTGTGTTTGCTGGGGTGGGGAACTCCCTAGCTTTCACAAGTCAAAGTCCAGAACATTTACACACCTTACACGTTTGCACTGCATGAGAGTGAAATTTAACTACAAGTTTACACAGACACACTGAACTATTTCAGTCACACACTTTTCAAATGTTTCAAGATCAGAACACATAGAAAATGTTGCAGGGATTAACAGTGAAGGAATGCAGTTTCTTAAATAAACAAATACACAAATAAATGAGACTTGATTCTTTTTATAAAATCTTTTTTTTTTTTACAGTTAAAGGTTCAGTATGTTATTGTGGAGAAAAATGGTTGATTGTTGAGTCTCCTTCCCTGGTCGATAAATACCGTTCACGTCGGGTTGGTAATCCGACCACCTGCCCAAAGCGATGATATTTGAAGACTAGGAAATGAGACTCAGCAATCACAATCCAGAATTACGTACTACACCTTTAAATCATTCTACAATAAATCTCCAAATCCAGAAAACAAATACTCATAACAAATCAATGCTGTGTGTTCTTGTGAAAAACAAGCACGTATAGCAACTCAGAACCCGATTATAACAAAAAATCTGGATAACGCAATGAAGTGGTCATTCATCTGTTTGAACATCTTTAAAAAAAAAACCTTATTAACAAATCTGTGTAAGTCCTTGAACGTACTTGAAGAAAAAGAACCGAGTACTGTTCTAAAATTATATTATTATTTGTGGCTCTGTAGTTTGCTAACACATTATGACAGCAGCATATTATACTTGGAGCTGGTGATCTGGTCTGCTAGCGCTGTGTTCAATCTCCCCCTGACCAGGTAATTTATTGTTTGATCAAAGATCCCCGACATTAATAATGCACTTTTTTCAGATAGGTGAAACTGAGATACATGAATCTTTGATGGTGCCCAATACTCAGAACCTGAGAGGCACAAGGCACACTTACCGCATGCACACTCGTGCATGCCCTCTCACATATACGTCTGACCCAGTCAGACAGACAGCGTTACATCATATGTTGACACTGCGGAGGAATCATATTATTTAAAACATCCAAATCTAACACTTTAAGTAAGTCACTTGCCATAACATGTTAGCATAAAAAAGGCACTTGTGTACACACTGCACTCCTCTCCATGGGCAACATCAAAACCTTAAGAACGACTGATTGTGTTTTCATCAAAACAATGCTGGTGCCCACTGGGCTGCATTCACACCAAATGAGGGATTGTGACAAAAATGCTAGCCCTCCCATTCATTTCAATGTTGTTAGTCCATGAAGGCTGCTGCAGTGGAGCCACAGCGGCTTGCAACAAAAAGTTGAAACAGAAACAGCTTTTGGAGGAGCACAACCCATCGTCACATGACGGCGGCCAAACAGTTAACCTGGCAATCACACTGAAAGACACCTGCAGTCCACAGAAACAGGTAATACTGTCTCTTCTGTCCTTAAATATTATAGTGAGTAAAAGAAATAAAGTTTTACCAGCCTGTGTTTGCTGTACGACAAGGGAGAGCTCTTGATTTTGTTTGTGTTGGTCATAGACTGTAAAAACAATGGATGTAGATATTCTGATATCACCCATTGATTTCTGCATTTTTGCTGTCGCCATCTTGGTTTTTCTTTTGGAGCAAGATGTGACCATATTTGGGTGAGAGGTTGGAGCTGTGGAGAAGTGAGGGGTGGATCTGACTTTGAAGCTGAGGACACTTTTGGCAGATAGCCTGTCACTCAAGGCGGCCCCAGCCCTTAATTAAGCACAACTGTAAGGCGTAGTAAAATGTTAACTGGTGAGTTATTTAAAAACTCTCCCCCAGTACAGTTGTCATGAAGGGGGGAAATTAGTTGGAGAGACCAAACTGTTTTTTGTACCAGACTGCAACCATGTTTATTTCTGCTGTAAAGTTGACCATTTTAACATGGGGGTCTATGGGTATTGACTCTGTTTTGGAGCCAGCCTCAAGTGGCCGTTAAAGGAACTGCAGTTTTTGGCACTTCTGTGTTGGCTTTATTTTTCAGCCTCCAGAGTAGCGGCTGGTCTCCACCCTCCACTCCCCCACAAAAGGGTCATTTTGGTGAAAATCCCACACCACTGCACAACCCTTTGGCTAATCACCGCAACAGTTTGGTGTGAATGCAGCCTTACACCTGATGCCAGCCCTGAAAGGACCAGATTCAACATAATCAATGGACAGAAATGTTCTGATACCCGTCTTCCTGCTAAGAAGCCTAATCCTGACTCAACATATTTTCTGTTTACAATCATTTGCATAATGTATTAAGAAAGTACCAGTGTGTATGGGAACTGACAAAAAATGCAAAATTTCAAATTTATTATTGCAATGCCAAAAGGCTCTGAGAAAAAATATGGGTGCACCTAAAAGATGTGCTGATGCATCTGAATGAAAAAGTTAGGCACACCGGTGGAACAAATGAACAAAGTTAGTCTGGAGCCCCGTGTTACAAGACAGAGCTCACCACCTAGAGTGCTAATTTATCTGTCCAAAGGAGAGCATTCTGAGGTCAGCTTCTTGCATTCCTCCAAACTGCATCACAGCGGTACATCTAGCTCGACACGCTGTTTAATAACTTGGTTTCTCTGATTTGTAACTGTCCTACCTTTTTAGCTGGGGGATTCCTGTTGTAGAAGTGTTGTTTATATGAGTCCATCCAAACCTCTGCAGCTCGGACAGTATTCTGGAGGAAGTTGGGCCGTGCATAAGGGGCCTTTTTAGGGAACACATGGCCCACATGAGAGCAGGGGTGAATCTCCAGGCTGCCCCCACACTGCCACACCTGAGGGGGTTAGATACATGGCTTACCACATATGAAATCTTTTAACCTCAATAACTTCATGAAGTACAACTTCTATATACCCACTACAAGATCAAATATCAGAATAATGGGGGCCAGGAATGAACTGAAACTGATAGCAGCATTATTAGTCTTTCATCTTACAATAACACATATTATGATGGAGAACCAGCAGTTACACGGATATGGTTATCATTAACCAGGCAGTACGTTATTTAAATGGTATGTCACAACAACTGGTGGACTTTGGCACTTAAATGCAGTACTGCTATTTATTACTTTGTCTATTTGACTTGCCTGCCAATAAACTAGCAGGTAACTCCTAAGTGAAAGTAGTGCATGTTTTGATGAAAGTCATTTGCAATCAGTCTGCTTGATAGGTGTTGACTGTGGTGACTGATGCAGTGTTAGAATCCTTTCTGAATTACAAACAAAGCTCGTCACCTTGAAACCATGAAAATTCAACCCCTGCTTCCTGAGTCATGAGGCTGCATTTGAAAACAGCTTGGATTTATGGTATAAATTTGCATTGTATAATTGTTTGATCTTCCACCATGGAAAAACAAATAAAAAGGGAAAAAACAACAACATTGTTAAAGAATGAAAGGCTGTTAACACAATATTTCTTAATACTTGGCTGAACTATGTTCCGATAACACAAGGCAAAATTATTATGATACATCCATAGCCAAACAGCCATTACATCACAGCCCCTTCTATCTTAATTCACGAGGCATTTTACCCCACACCATAATTTTTTTTTAGGGTCGAAAAGCAATTCACTAAACATAAATTATGTATGGCAAAAGTCCCAGCGAGATGCATTTTTATTTCCACATGCATAACACATCACTCAGGGGAACAGCCCATTCGTCTTCACACTGAAACCACATACACACTATAAATCATGCACAAACAATTTACATTGCCTACCCTCGCGTGCTCCAACGACAAACTCACACATAGCCTAAAATCTGGACCAATTTGATTGACGCAAACAAGTGAAAAGCGACACCAACGTCACAACAAGGTATCAAGCCAATATCAGGGTGCAGTTTCAGATGGCTGACTGTGATCTGACACTGACATGTGTCTCTCTCACACCAACTATCCACTGACTGCCAGCTGTTAGATAGATGAATCAAAGGATCAGGGGCATACCCTCTGAAAAAAGGTTCTCTTTAAAAACGAAAAGCCAGTCAATCTCACTGATGTTTCTGTCTGCCTGTTATCATAGCAACAAACAAGCTTAGTCAATGAATGTTGTGTCTGTAAGAGCTTTTTGGTCACAAAAATAAGAGAAATTTGTCACTCTTTCCCAACATAAAAGCCATACACTGGTCTCATATTGTTAGGTGGCACAAGTAGTGACCCTGTGGTCCTCACTGAGGGAGAACTTCACTCACCCTGAAGGAGAGCTCCAGGTTTTCTCCTCCCCACACCTCCATGCCCATGTCATATGTGCCCAGATGTTCAAAATAGGCCTTGCTCACTGCAAATAATCCACCTGCCATTGTTGGAGATCTGAGAGAAACAGTGAAAAGTAAGTAACGTTACAATCGGGATTTTTATGGAAACAATTTAAAAACTGTGACAACTTTTTAAGGACCCCAAATAAATGTTCTATAACCATTAACAACATAAGAGAACTGTGTAGTGCACTTTACTCCAAATGTTAATTATATTATTATCAGCGGTCCGTGAACAAGAATTAGAAAGGTCCTTGAGCGGGGGAGTGACAGCCGACAGTTCGGTTGGCCCATCGGTTGATTTGTTTGAAAAAACAGTAAACATTTTACTGATCATCAAGTCTCTATTGTAGTGAAATTAACATCATGTTATGCATATGCTCATCGTGATGGTCCACCAGCAGATGGAGAAATAAAATGTGATGCTTTTCACTGTATATAGTATTCATTTATTGTGCAAAATAAGAAAAATTCTTCAACTTCAGAACTTCAGAAATCAGGATGCTGGCCAATTCCAGTATTTCATTTGAAAGCCAATATCTGCCAATACTGATGATGTACTGATATTCTGATATTAGCGCGCATCCCTACTAACAATAATCATGCCCACATCTCACAAAGTGCTAGACTTCACGGTGCAAAATTTTAAAATCATGCATCACAGATGGGTGCAATCACAAGCACAACAGACCGCATGGTGAGCAACAGACTAACCTTTCAACCCATAGGGTCAGTGCAGCAATGCCTTTCCTCCACACAAGATTTTGTGTGAAGTTTCTCTTCAAAAGAAAAAGCTTCAGCTTGAGGCAGAGTTGATTATCAGGATTGTAGGTGTAGATTATGAGAGAGATGAAGGGGACACATCCCCCTCAGTATTTAAAATGTGTGCATTTGTCCCTCCTAATAAATAACATAAAGGTAATAAAGGACATTTTATTTGACGAGCTGCTAGAATGCAAATCAACAACAGAACAATGTTTTAGGTAAAGTAGGTAAAGGCAGTATGTAACTTTTTTGTTTTATAAGATTATTTTTTGGTATTTTGCCTTTATCTGATAGGACACCTTAAACGTGAAAGGGAATGACGCGCAGAAAAGGGAAGACGCCTCAATCGAACCCACGGCCACGGCGAGGACGCAGCCTCTGTACATGGGAAACCCGCTCTACCAACTGAGCTACTGGGCACCGCAGTGGTATGCAACCATAAAAAGCAATGGCTTCAATCTGCCATAAAATGGAAAGCAGAAGAAGCAACTATGCTCAACTGAAACAGGAAGCCCCATGACAATTCCACAATAAATTTATGAAGAAAAGACACTATTTTGTGCATTAAAAAAATCACGGGAATGCAGGAAATTAAGTGTTTGAGACTTGAAATTTCTTGGGGGAGGATCCCCAGATCCCCACTCACTATGTGTCTTCTCAATTGTTCAAAAAACAGATTCTATGCCCTTGATTAGGATACAACAAGTTTTTGGTATGAGCCCTCTACCTGGGCTGATTTATTGATCCCTGTACTTTAAAAAATAGTCAAACAGCCTCAGGGTGTAAAGTAAATAATACAGTAACATAATACATACAGTGACAAATTAGCAGTGAGTGGTGTATTATATATTTGAGAGCACTACACAGGTATGCGCCAATCTGATAAAGTGATCTCCCATGAGAGCAGGCCCTGTGAAGTATAATACTGTCACCTGATGGGGTCAATGCGAGACTTGCGCCTCTTGCGTTCCACTTCAGGGACCGAGTGCCACTGAAAGGTGAGTCTCCAGTCAAAACCTCCGATCATCGGCTCATCAGTCTGCATGTAAAACTCAAAGGTGTTCCAGTCGATGGTGTCGATCACAGGGCACACAATGGTACTGGCATTCTCTCCGATCCTGAACACAAAGCATGGCCAATAACATGCAAAAAACAGGGAGAGACAGAAAATGAAACTCTGGTTTAATATTTGGTTTTGATTTTAATTCATATTCAGTTTGTACATAACCACAGATTTTCAGAAAGCTCATATTCATCTAATTTGGCAAACCCACCTTTCCAGCAGAGGCTCGATCCAGCCGGGGACACACTCACAGTGGCAATCAAGAAATGTCAGTACATCACCCGTAGCATAGGTGGCACCAATGAGACGTGCCCGGACGAGTCCCTCCCTCTTGTTGGTGCGGATGAGACGCACACGTTCCAGATTACTCATGTATTCAGCTAGTTGAGACTTCAGATAGCCTAATTTTTAAAACACACAAACACACACACACACACACACACACACACACACACAAACACACACACACACACACACACACACACACACACATAATCATCATTGTGACATTAAAGTTATCTTATTTGCTTGTCCTACATGGAACTTATTTTTCTACAAAACTGCCTTAATTGCTTTTCAGCCACTAGAGGACAGAAAAATGTCAAAACAAGCTGGGAGATACACAGCTACTGCCAAATCAGATGCTTATGAAGCTTGTTATGTTTAACCATTAGCCTAAACAGGATCAAAGGCTGCAAAGTGAAGTGATTCTCTTTGGAAATACCAGTGACTCCTTTTTCATTACACATTTATCTTGTGAGCCGAGTCATTTGATGCAATATAATAAATGAAATGGTAGTTGATGAAAGTTTAACCACAAACATTACATTAAAGCATTTGCTGACGAGAGAATTAGTACTCCTGAATACTTAATACAGTGAGGTAAACATTCATATCAGGTGAGTGGCATCAACACACCTTTATGGTCCAACTGAGGTCTATTCCAGGCTTAGTATGCTAGACACTAGAAACCTGAAAGTCAGTCCTCCAGTCACTGTCTCTCTGCCTGTCTGTCTGTCTGTCTCTGTATGTTTGTCTGTCTGTCTGTCTCTGCCTGTCTGTCTGTCTGCGTGTCTGTCTGTGTGTCTGTCTGTCTGTCGGCAGTAACCCGTCTGGTTGGGGAGTGGCTTGTTTAGCATTCCATTTGGTCGGGTTGGTCAGAGGAGAGGAAATGATGTCATGGCAGCTCAGTGCACACTGAAGTAATCCTTATGGTGTAATGTCTCTGATACACACAGACTAGACAAGCTGGGTCCAAATACTAATTCCATTAAGACAGACAGACATCAAGCGACTCCTATAACCAGTTTCTGAGATAAAGCAGTATCAATCACATAGATGCTGATGGAGACCATGAGATGCGACTGAAAGGTCAGAAAAAAGCTAATAGTTTGACCTTTGAGTTGATATTTTGTCAGGTACAGGATTTCATCCTGAGGTTCAGACCTGTGTCACATAGCAGCTAATGTTGTGTAGCTAAATTCAAGACCCAGTCTTTCCATTAAATAGAAAATCGTCTGGAAATAAGAGCCTGCTATCAAAAGAAAACCTCATATAAACACACACACACGCACACGCACACTAAGAATGAGACAAGCAGAGGCTGGAGCAGGCAAGCAAGGAGAGGACATGGAATAATTTGCAATCACGTTGCCAAGAATTTGCTCATTTCTATTAATGACTGCAGCATTTAAAGGGAGAGTTCACCCCAAAATCAAAAGTACATATTTTTACTCTTACCTGTAGTGCTAGTTATCAATCAAGATCGTTTTGGTGTGAGTTGCAGAGTGTTGAAGATATCTGCTGTAGAGATGTCTGCCTTCTCACCAGTCTGGTGGAACCAGATGGCACTCGGCTTGTGGTGCTAAAGTACCGAAAAACAGATGTGGAAAAACTCAACAGCCATGTCTTTTTCCAGAAATCATGACCCGGTTACTCAAGATAATGAGCAGACCTTGTTGTGAGAAGTTCCATGTAGGACCTATTTTCTCTCTATTGAACTACACCCACAAAATGTATCACTATTAATTCACGTTTATATTATTAATATTTACATCTCATGATGTCACTAGTATGACCCTCTGGTATGAGTAGATGCACACTTCCTTCAGTACAGTGATACAGTTGGAGGGGGTAATTTGGTAGAAATAATATAGTTCCAAAATTAAACTGCTCACAACAAGGTCTGTGGATATTTTGGCACTCTAGGCACCACAAGCCAAGTGCCATCTAGCTCCATTTTATTGGGGAGAAGGCAGAAAGCAGAGATTATGGCCGGAGACATCTCTCCAGCCAAAATCTCCAAAACTTGACAGCTAACACTAAAACAATCTAGATGGAAAAAAAAACACTGCAAGTAAGAGGAAAAATATGCATTTTTCTATTTGGGGGTGAATTGCCCCTTTAATATTACCGAAAAACTAAATACACCACTTCCAGTACGACTGCAAGTAGCTCTACACCTCATTTTATCATTAAAGGAACGTGTACAGACTATTTCTGAGGTAGATTTTCTAATTGCTTTCGAAATATATCCACAGGCATTATTTATTCATTGCTCCATAGATAGCATCTTTTATCTTAATATAGCAGAGTCTTGCTTGACTTGTTCTCTTGTTCACTGTCAGTGTGAAGAAATCAAAGCACAAGTGAAATTTAGTTTGTCCGCTTTACTAAACTAGGCCAAGGCTGTCAGCCTTCTTTGTTTCGGAGCTTGAAAGACTTTTTTTTCTGTCAGTTGAAATTTTTACAGACAAAAAAAACCCACAATTTTGGTTTATTTCATCAGTGTAGCGTGTCAAACCTCGGTCACTGTAGTCATCAATGAGGATGATCTCTTTCAACAGGATGGCAGGTGTGGTCTCCAGGACACTGTGAATAGTCCTCAGTAGTGTGGACCAGGCCTCGTTGTAGAAGGCTATGATCACAGAGGTTGTGGGTAAACGCCGGTAGTCAAACTTCTTACTTCGGCATCTGAGATATATTTATGTGTGGGTGGGTGGTTGGGATGGAGGAGGAGAGAGACAGAGGTGACGTAAACAACAGTAGACACGCATACAGTGTGTATTCATAAAAACAAAACGAAACAATAAACGACAGCATCCTAAATGAAGTCATACAAGCAAGAAATAATTTCTTCGTATGGTCAGAGCAGCTTCAGCAACTATTGTGACAGGAGGAGGTATCTGGTCTTAATCCAGATGGCAGTCATTAAAACAATAAAGAGCCGCAGAAATATGGATGGGGGCGGGGAGGGTATCACACCAGTGAGCAACATACCACAGCAGTGCTCTGGGAGAGACCACAGAAACTTGAGCAAACAGAGACGGAGAAGCAGAAAAGAGTGAGGGGACAGGGGCAACACTGGCTAAAAATCAAAGTGGAAAACTGCAAACTAATAACTTGAGGGGATATGAACAAAAGAAGGCATGAGGGGGAGAGATAAAACATATGAAAGGGCAAACCGTTTTTTTTTTCTCCCAGAGAGCTCTATTATTTATGAATCAGTGGCGTACAACACAGACAGTACAACCACTGCCACAGGCCAAATGACTTCTGATCATTTTGTAGCCAAAGGCTAAACCCGCAACAATGTAGTTTGTAATTAGAATGAACGTTTTACACCCTAACATTAGTCATGACTAATCAAACAAGATGTTTGCCCTTTCTTCAAAAGCACTGAGTTCCCAGTGCTGCAACAGTACCATGATAGAGAGAGAGCGGTCCAAGTCTGCCACAAAACGTGTCGGAGGAAGCTGATGATATGCAGGCTTCAACATTAGTGTTCTTTTCACTAGACCAGTCAGTACAAATTGTTTAATTATTTGTGGTTATCAAATAACAACAAAGACTTAAGTTAATTGTCATTCGGTAGGGTGTATGTGCAACTCTAAACAGAGATGAGACGGAAGCAACAAGGCGCACTTCTTAGCGACTTCCATTATCAGCTCCAGAAAAAAAAAAAGTGTTTGAAGATATAGTTGGTTATTTTCATATATACTTAAACTGTTATTACATCCATGCACAAGGACAGGAGAAAGATAGTTTGTTAAAAAAAAGAAGTCAGTGTTCTTTTCCCGCTCATTGTGCCTCTAATGGCATTTGTTAGAATCTATTGCAGCGCACCAAAAACAACCAATCAGAGCGGAAGAGTCTCTCACGCAGCAACCACATGAATCCCTGTGTAAGAGCTGCAGTCAAACTGTCAAACTAGGCAGCACTGATCAAATATGAATCAACTGCATTGCCCATTTCTCACCCTAGATATTTTCAGAAACATATTTCAGCGAACTGTTTAGCTGCAAAATGCTAAAGTTTGCCCGCCTGGTGTGCAATGCCGAGTTTTCTGCTTTTCTACTGCAACTGAGGCAGCTTTTGCGCGGCACCGTCTCTTTATGTATATGACGCTAGTTTTTACACCCTGAAGCTACTGTCAACAAATATTGTAGTTCAGTATGAAAAACATGTTATTTCTCACAGTTATTAAGTATAACTAGTTGAAATAACATCCATAAAGCAAGCCTGTTAGCTTATGAATAGAACATGTCGATGTAAAAATAGCACAGAGCACCACTGTCTTGAGTCATGCACTTCAGTCATGGTATGTGCAGGAGGACAGCCAGGCATGTGAGCTCCATGACACCAAAACTGCAACCCCTTCATCACTGCTTACTCATTCCTCTCGGTGTCTTTTCAGTTGTGTACTTGTCAAAAATGTCACTCTGCCAGCGCAAAGTGACAGACTCCACAGTGCCGTGACTCTGATTTAAATACAGAATGCTTCAACAGAATCAGATTATGCTGGGGGACAGATAAAGATATCTCTTGTTTAAACACTATCCTTGCATAAGCACACAGGGTTTGACTTTCAACCTTCCTGGCAGTTTCCTCAGCCCAGTGAGAAGATCAAAGCATCTTATCAGACTACCTTTGGATATGCAGGCATTGCAATCTAAATGACTTAATTCAGTTTCACCAGGGCAAGATTAATTTCTCTGTGTCTGTAGTTTTAATTCCAATTTAGAAGATTTAGCGTGACATGTTTAATACCAGTAACTGAAGAAAATGTACCCTTAGATTTAATCATAGGACTGCTAAATAGAGTCTGTCTTTAACTGGGACACTCCAGGACATATAAAACAAACACATGGCTTTTACACAAATGATGGTTCTCACCACACCAACGGATACCACATCTGGTTTTCATTAGAATAGGGCAAAGGAGGAAGGAGAAACTATTAATAAGAGACACCGTACTTTGTGTGTCATCACATAGGCTGAGCTGAGAATAGCTGGGGACAACAAAACTGGTTGGAATAAATCCATTCAGGCATAGAGCTGCTTACACCAGCTTCAATAAGCCCCGCGATGCATCCTGAGGGCTTTTATCCTTGTTTCTAACTGTCAGTGGAAAACTGATCCCAGTAAAGAGCTCAACTTAATCTCTATTGAGTAATTTATCCCTGACGCAGTTGTAGTATAGCTATCAGCTCCATGCAGCTTTCAAGACCAGAGATACATATATGTAGGAACTTCAAAGAAAACAGCAAACAATATAAGAAGAATTTGCGATTTTCTAGAAAACAATTTCAGCTTAGAATGCCTTTTTTGCTCTACTCACTCATTCATCCTGTGGTCCTGGATGTGACGATGGAGGGAAATCTTATCACTGACATATATATTGATAGCATAGCGCTCCACACTGTCCTGCTCCAGCTTTTTTTCCTCAGGACTGAGGTTGAGGTGAGTGGCTCGACCCCACTCCCCCGGTGCATTGTTGTCTGGTGATGGCTTAATGTAAAGGGGCCTAGCCAACTGTCCATCAGCCCCATTCTCCTCCAACGAGAGCCGTCTCACCACAACATGGGGGTCCTCGTCTTCCTCCTCCATAGAGGAAGCAGAAGGGAAGGAGGAGCGCGCTAACAGAAGGTAGCCCAGCCACAGGACCCAGAGCAGGAAGCCGGCCTTGGCCAGCACACCAAGTTTCCGAGAGCAACGCCCCCTCATGACGGAAAGCCCAGGGAGGCACCGTGACTGGCTGAGCTTCGGGGTGCCCTACAGGACACAAGCCTCTAGAGAAGAGAAAGAGACATAGAATTAAATAAAATGCATGATCATTTAAATCTTAATATACAAGAAACATTAAACAGAGAGGGAAGTAAAAGAGTTGTGAGAAGACTCCAACAGTGGCCTGCAGTAACTACTACTGACAGAAGAAGATTTACAAGATTGAACTCTTTAATCAAACCTCTCTGCATTAGAATGAGGTTTAATCAAATAACAAAGCCATTCACAATTAAGTGAAGCTACTCACCAATACACCAACACCCAAGTAAGAGAGTGCTCGCCACTGAATTTGCAAGTGCCCGCAGGATACAGCTCCAGTGGAGCAGGCCCGTAGCAATCAACACCGACATCATAAATATAATCGCAGGCTCAGGGCTGCATTAAGATGCTCATCAAATACAAATTGCAGAGATGGTAGAGGCTAAATTATGGCTTACAGTACAGTAATGTGCTGACTAAATTGAGACTGTGATGCACTCGAGAGAGAGATGTGTAAACCAGATGAACTTCATTACAGCGTTGCAGTTTTAGTCACTGCAGCACAGTAATCTTAAATAAGGAGGTTTTACAACACCTGTGCACAACTGTGCACTCAGCACCATTTTTATGAAAATGTTAAAGGTCCAGCCAGTAGGATTTAGGGGGACATACTGGCAGAAATGGCATATAATATAATAAGTATGTTTTCTTTAGTGTATAGTCATGTGAAACTAATAATTGTTATATTTTCCTTCCCTCAGAATGAGTCGTTCTTATCTATATAGGGAGTCGGTCCACGTCCACAGAGTCCGACATATTGTATGCAGAATATCCAAAACAAACATCGGCTCTAGATAATGATTGAATTTTTAACATCGGTGCCACAGTTAGAAGACCTTCCACAACGAGCCAAACAGTGTTGCAAAAACACTTTTTTTTAAATATGAAAGTGCTTATTTCAGTGTTTTACAGATAGACATTAACAGATCCATTTGGTTTGGTGAGGAAGATACCTCTGCAGATAATATGGCTCCTGGTAAAAACCTCCTGAATATCTGGGGCCATATTCACAAAGATTCTTAGCACTAAAGTTTCTCCTAGTGACAAAATTGTAAGAAAAATCTATTATGATGTTTTCTGCATTCCCCCTTACAGTTAAGATTCGATCCTGGTAATGATAAAGGTTATTCACAAAGCAACTTAGTCCTTAAGAGAACTCCTAAGGTGAAAAACTGTAAGGAGTAGGGAGACTTTTAACAGGCTTAAGAGTTTTTTAAAAGAAAATGGCAGAAAGACAAAGAGAAAGAATAAATATTCTCCAAACCCTAAATGTCAGTGTGCTAATGAGATGCTACAGAACAGATAAGAGATAATGCAGGTATAATGTTTGTGGCTGACATCATTAGAGATCACATCTTTGACCCAACGCAATAACAATTTAACGCCAGAAATTAGGTGATCACAACATTTAGATTAATGGCAATCGGAAAAATGTTACATTGCAGCCATGTGATCACACAAACGGCACTTTCACAATTTCTTATTGTGACACAGTTCATTTCATTTCCACTGGGTGTCCACACCTTTCAGCTCACAAAAAAGATGTGTCTGTGACAACCAATCACATCTGCTAAAAAAAAAAAGCATCACACCTAGCATCAGGGTCATCCACAACTCTTCACTAAGGTCAAAGTTTCAGTCACTTCCTTGCTTAGAGTTACTCTAAGATCTCCACTTAAATTACTCCAAAACTAGGACTCTTTGGTAGATTTTCTTTTCAGGCTAAGTTCGGAGCTCTCTGAGAGTATTTTTAAAATGTTTGTGAATATGGCCTCTGGATCTTAAACCAGAAAAAAAAGAAGTGAGCAGACCTTAGCAGGTGCTGAGCCAGCAGTCCATCTGAGTCAAGCTGAACATCATTGGAGAAACACTGATTTATCCAATTTTTCTACCAGTTTTAATCACCTGGTCTGTTTGTTTTGGAGAGGAGGAGACCTCTGAGGATAAATCAGCTCCTGGTAATAAACTCCTGAACGATGAAAACTGAAGGAATCCTAACAAGGAGTTCACATTTGGCACATGGGAGAAGTTTCAGCTGGTTGCAATCTGCAGTCATAACCACTAGAGACCATTCAGTCCTATAAATTGCAGCTTTGAACCTGGTCGACAAGATCAAACCCCCCCACCCACCTTAACATATCACTTTTAAGTACAGCGAGGACATACAGCCTGTTACCCAGCATTCCAAGCCGTTACACAATAGATAAACATAAAAGATAAAATATTTTAGAACCACAGAGACAGTCATGAAACAGTCAGGTGAGGTTAAGCTCGCCTTTTGTTTTGTTTTTTAACACTCAATCAAGAATCAGACATTTTGAAGAGTTCATTTTAGGATTTTTAGTTCCTTGTTATTGTGCAAAGAAAAGGTAGTGAGCCAGAAACCTGGGCGGAAATATTGCACAAGGATGGATCCCTTTATTTGCTAAATTAGAAACAGGATTAGCTGGGGTTTGTGGATACATAAAGATGGCAATTTAGACATTCGTGTCTGAAAGATCAGCTTAGCATGCCAGGATTTGAAAGCAGTGTTGCCATAAAAAAAAACCCAAAAAAAAACCACAGCACACACCACTTAGCTACGTTGACAATGAACTGCATGTAATCACATAATTGTGTTGCATTAATATTAGAGTAGGGTGCCATTTACAGTTGTGCCAGCCAGTGCCAGCCAGGCTTAGCCACAACACTGATGTGCACACACACAAACCACCAGTGCTTTCCCTTCCTCACACCAAAGCACAATAATTTCCTAATTCTGCAAAATAGTGGTTAGTTCTGGGAACAGTGTGACTTTAGAGAAGACACTCAAATAAAGATGTGTGTGCGAAGTGCTGTATGACAATCCACACATTTTAGAGCCAGAGGAAACTCCATTTCTACTGCGACTCCTTCAAGGCAGCAAAGCTCTTTCACTCCAGTCTGGGCTGTGGCCAGAGGACTCCGGAGATCCTGAGGTTACAAAATGGAGACGCTTGCAGACAAAACCCCCTTTTATTGGCTGTCCATCACACCTTCCACTCTCTCTGAATCTGATAGCCTTACTGGGGAGCCGTTTGGAGCGAGCAGTTGGTTACAGAGGTCTAAGATGCAGCTTAAAACCCTGCCCCACTTCTTTTTGGCTAGGAGGGAATGAAACAAAAAAAATGAGCGAGGGATTTGCATTTGCTCTCAAGCTGCAATCTGTGGTGCATGTTTCACCCCGTCACGCTAACAGGACTATGAAAAGAGAGAGCGGTGAAAAAGATGGGTCAACAATTTATGTTTCACAAGAAACAAACAAGGCATGATAGTGAAGTCATTTGATTCTCAGATGTCAGGTTACGTATGTGGCACATGAGACAGACTCCAGTGTTCTCCATGGCTAAACTGGAATGAACAGCACACTGTACAATACATGGCTCATTTCCTCATCAGCCAGCCGAGAGAGGGACAAATATCCAAAAAGCACCAGTGGAACAGGTTACACAAAAAGCAGCTGAAAAGCAAAGCAAGTCTCTCCTCTAACCGGTTGGCCCCTTTCAGTTTTTAAAAGACCCACAAGACAGGATCACTGACTCCTCTCAGCAACACAAACATCTCTTCACTGCTTACATAATGTGTACACAACACAGACAGCAAGTGTTTTAAAGTAGCCGAGCTGTGATAAAGAATGACAAGCTTAATTTAAAAGCTGGATAGAGACCTTTTTTTTCATCACAATGTTTCTGACACACATCCAAATAAAGTCAAACAGACTTGAACTGTGATATAAAACAGAGAGCTTTGACAAATTCTCTTATCTGGCTACAGCAGATGGGAGGCCTAAAACTGCACTTGAAAGCAAAAGTAAAAGTCAATGTACTCATTATTTGTATTGAAAGAAATGTCAGCCGATGGCTCTCCACTGCCTGATTTTTATCTTGAGGAAAAATCTTTTCAGATTTATTATGAGGAGGTTTCACAGGTGTTAGGATGAAGAGAAGAGACAAGTAGTGAGTCCCTGTCACGAGTAGCTGCAGTCAAAACACAGAGTTCAGCAACAGGTCTCCTAACCTGTCACATTAAACTAATGTTAGTATAACAGTTTGTTTTATAGTCGGCAGAGGAGGGGAGGAGGGGGAGCGAGGGGCTCTCCATCAATGTCGCATTAAATATGCAAATAAGCGCAGCCGTGACTCAGAGGAATCAGTTTAAATCTCAACTTTTCAAAGCGACATCTTCGACAGACGACTACTAGCAGCTAAATAGTTGCCAATTGTTATTTTTTAGCATTAACTTCGTTTTCAAACCACCACGCCGACTAAATACGTTACGGCTTAACAAGCGAGGAAGTTATCGACAACGCTAACTTTGAACATAACGTACTTGACAGTTACAAAAGCACATTTCTCTCAAAAAAGTAGGTCAGCTCGTTTGAGTTTACCTTCAAAGCAAGTTACATGTCTCGAAGTTTCCTCGACGTTGCTAAGGCCGTTGTTTGTCAGCCGGACTGCGGTCGTCTTCAGTCAAACCTCTGGCTTGCAGATGTCAGCATACCCACATCCTCTCCTCCACGTTGGGCTTCAGACCTGTGATCATCGCTGCCATATAAACAATACAGGTTCCGGTTAGACCTTTCACAATAAAAGCGTGTCATTTACGGGCACTACAAGGAACATCGTCAGCAAATGAAATAGCGAAAAGAAAAGAAAATGCTCAATATTCAGTCAATATATTACTTTTATTTGAATACTTGAGGTGCTTTTGGATTATGAATTTATTTTTACCTCCACATTGGAGGTTATTTTATGTGTATTTGTTTTTGCAATCTTGCTTGCCTCACATGTCCCTTTAGAGACTATTTGACTATTTTTAATTCAATTATGTTTAAAACGTTAATAAAAGCAGTTACGTATTATATTTTGCGTATTCAAGTCACAAATTTAAAGACTCAGTGATTAAAAATTATGTAATTTAAAAAGTGTGCCATGAATCAATAAAAATTCCGTGAGTTACTGAATCAACTAACATCAATCCTGTCGAGTTGACACTTCTTAAAAACTATGGGCCTTATTACTTACTGTTTCCTCATTAACTTCCCCTTACAAAAAAAAAGAAAGAAAAACCCTTAATTGTACCTTACTTCCGGTGTCGGTAGCATCATCTCCAGTTAGCTTGACGCAGCAGTCAATGCTAACCGTAGTTAGCTGTCATTTGTCTCTGCGGCGAGTTGCCTCAGGTTAAATACAATTGCTACCACAAACATTTTATTAACCTGTTCAGTCGGTTTGTGTAGGCCTACTCTGTTGCAAGGCAAAGGAAAACTAGGAAACAAAAGCAAGTTAACAAGGTGGCTACAAAGTGTAGTGAAAAAAACTTCCAGACGTGAGTTTTTGATACTTAATAGACAAAGGTTTCTATGAGCACTACTAAAAGTGTTTATTCAGTTAAAAATGCTGGTTATCTGTAGCCTATTCATGAACTGAATGACCTTTAGTCTGTCTATACAACGGGTGTCACTGTTTGTTCTCGCTTAAGGCAGTTGGATTGTCAACAACAAAGTGCAGTAAACACCCAAGTTCAAAGGACTTTCAATAATAGGTCATTGTATGCCTAAATTGCGAAATTTTAGCAAATACAACTTTTACTTTGGTAGTCCGATATTTTAATGATAATTAATTAAGAACATAGATCACTTTCAAGGAGTTAAGGATAAACAAGGATTTGGGTTTATTTAAAGTATTGATCTGTGTGCTGCATCAGATAAATAAAGCATGAGACTTTTCTTTGTTAGGACTATAAATCTATGTAGTATATTTGTGACATCACAAATTCTTGGAAATTCTGATGGTTCGTTTAAAGGCACAGTTTTCAAATCAGGACTGTGAACATTTCTGTGAATTGAGCATTTTGATATTTTCATAGTATTTATAAATCACCTGTGCTTCGCTGCTCTATATAAAAAAATTGAATCAGATTTCTTATAATATGAGACCTTTAAGTTTATTAAATTGATTGATTTATCTGATGCATCAGATAAATTAAGCATGAGACTTAGGCATGTTTGGACGATGTTTCAGCTTTTGTAGTCGATTTATGAGGGAGTGCAGTTTTGAGCTTGGGATAGATTTTTAAAAAATAGTCACAAAGTCACAGTGTTGTAAATCCTGTTTTGATATTCACAGCGTTGAAAGGATCTATTCGTCCACTGCATGAATGGACAATGTACCACACACACACACACACACACACACACAAACAGCACTTCCCTCTGTTTGTTTGCCATTATAAACTGGGTTTGTTTTCCCATAGTCTCTACGTCCTGCTCAAGCCGGACCACACTTGCCTAGAATTTGCAGAGCGCTGGTTCAGCCTGTTGTTAAGCAGACACCTGCACCTCTTGGTAAGTTGCCAATGTCTCTTTTATTCCTTCCCCTCTTTCCTTCTCCTTCCCTCTTCCCTTTCTTCTCCCCAGTTGAAACCAATTGACACCTCTCTCTCTGAGAGGCTGATGTGCCCCCATCCGGAACTGACAAGGGTCCCGTTTCCATGATAGGGATCTGGGGCTTTCACAGCTACAAGGGGGGCTCTTGTACAGGTCTTGCGTTTCAATCTTTCCCCTCATTCAAACTGTTAATTAGTTTACAGATTTAGCATACCCTGTTTGCACTTCGTTCTTAATTTAGTGGGGAGAAAAAACATTTAATCAATTTGGAATTAAAGTATTGATTTACTCTCTTCATTGTGTGGGAGCAGCAGATTTAAAAAAAAAAAAAGAAGCTTTGTAAACCTTCAGTACATGTGACCAAAGGAATATTTTCTTT
This sequence comes from Plectropomus leopardus, assembly GCF_026936395.1. Classification (NCBI taxonomy): domain Eukaryota; kingdom Metazoa; phylum Chordata; class Actinopteri; order Perciformes; family Serranidae; genus Plectropomus; species Plectropomus leopardus. Next base: position 13,558,716 of record NC_142192.1, on the reverse strand, counting down.
TTACTTTTTATTTATTCAACACAAAGAGCACAAGAAATATTCAAATATATGATAAAACAGTAATAATAATAATAATAATAATAATAACATATAAATACAGTTAAAACAGAAACTAAACAGAGGAAAAAATGAGAAACATAAACAAACAAAAACAAAGAAGCATAAATCAAGAAAAAAAAGAGCAACTGGAGTATTTGTCATAAAAACTTTGGCCTGCTGAGTTTTTCTAAATTTAAACAAAAGTCACTTCTTTCATAAGAGATTTATTGAAATCCAGAGCAATTCCAGTGTTTCTGACCCCTTTAAATGGGTTTGTGGAGGCTCTTGATTTGTTGGTCAGCACCCAACTAAGCCTATTGCTCTCCCTTATGATAATCTGCAGTTGGGCTCAGTTCAGCAGCTGCAGAGCTTATGATTGAGATCTCTCTCATTTGACAGATTTCAAGAACATGAGTCAAGCGGATTTGAGAAACCACATCAGCCAGTATTTGACCTGGTGCCATAGGCAGTTCAGATGAGAAGAGTTCAAGTAAAGAGCGCCATCTAGTGTCTGCACTGAATACATCCTATTTAATTACACCTCACCCAGCATAGGAGTACTACATTACTACTTTAGTGGAAATAATCTGATCCAAGCTGGTTGCAGAGCCCAACAAACACAAAGGGGTTGTGTCCTAGAATAGCTTAGAGAGTTAGTTATCCCTCTGGAGCCAATTTGGACTCAAACTGACCAGCAGAAATGTGTCCTGCTCTCTGTCCTGAGTCACCCCTACTCCCTCTCCTGCAGTGTAAGATAACAAAAGACATACTAAAGTTCAGCGAATCATCTGCCCCTGTTTTTTAGTAGACAATAATTTAGGTTCCTCTTACATATCTTGTGCTGGAAAAGGCATGTAAGATGGATGAACCATTTTGTGAGTCTGTGGTTTCTGTGCGTCACTAATAAATGCTGGTTTACTAGAGCAAATCATCTAAAATTAGAAGCACAGAGCTGTCATGCATGCTGAGTTTGTCAAAGCACTAACAAACTGCTCGACATACACAATAGTGATGCAAGTAATATGTGTCCTCCCTACAACTCTATTCAATTACAGCTCCATTCACATCTGAACTGACTTAACCGTTGGGCCAATGATTTCATTAGCTGGTTGTCCTTTGCGCTTGATGTTCATTTACTCTGTTCATGCAATAAATCATAGTGAATAGAGGTCACACTGTGGGACCAGGCTCCTTTAATTTAATGGAGATGGATTCTGGCCCACACTCTCCCTTAGCTTATTAACTCCACATAGAGCAGAAGACACAATGACCTTCAGCCATAAGGACTGAATATGGTTATCAATTAGCGATTCTGATCGTGAAGGTTACACCTCTTTTATGACCTTGGTCATGATAAGAATCAATGGTGTATTATTACATAGACAGCCAGAGCTCACTCCTTGAACCACGTGTCCTGAAACGGATGGGTGTGAATATCCATGCATCATTATGCACACAGTGCTGGTTAATACTCCCTCAATGAGGCAAGTTTGCAGTGTGTTTCCGAGAGAGAAAGAGATAGACAAAAACACAGTGACTAAGAAAATGCTCTGGACAAACAAGAAAAAAACACATTTGATCTTTTTGGCCAAAAGAACATGATAGATAATAGAAAAATAACCATCCATTCTGGTCAGATTCTGTTGTCAATCTGACACTGTTCACCTTGTAAGGAGAGTTGTGCACTGCATTTACAGTGTGTTGAATGGTCAGAGATAAGACGATCAACACGCCCCTTTCGATTCTGTGCCAGAGGCTGCTGTGTGTGTGTGTGTGTGTGTGTGTGTGTGTGTATGTGTGTGTAAAAGAGGGAGACATTACAATCAATCTGAGCTTGTGGTACTTTGTACAGGGCCATTTTTGCTGTACATTGTCTTTAAAATACAATTTATTGATATTTTTAACACTCAAAAACTGATTTGTTTCATCAGGACTGTGTGGCTGAGGTTCGATCAGATTTCATTGACTGTGGCCTGGCAAAATAAGCAAACAACCCTAGGCGCTTTAATATTACTTTCGGCCCTCAGGCTACTGACGTTTTGGATGTCCTTCCCTCTATTCAGATTATGACACTGCAACATTAATTCAGAACTTCCTGTCAAAGGACAGCAACAAATAATAAATGAAGTGCCTTTCTTATCTGTAAACCCGTTATGAAACAAATCAATAGTAGGCCTTTGTGCACAGCAGCAACAGAAGATCAAACTTTTAAATTAAAACCTGTAAACATTACATCACAAGCAAAGGTCCTGTATAAAAACTGGCATAAAATGGGCTACTTTCTTACCTTCACAAGTGATTTCTTCACTGACAGTCCACTGATGGTTATAGCTATGCACAGGAAACCTCTTTGACTTCCTTGGCCCTATATTGTTCACAACAGCGGTGCAAATGTTTTAATATTATAATACATAGTATGTACAGTCTATTTAATCCATAGCTCATACAAACAGATTGGCAGAAAATGTTTTCAGAGCCCTTAAGTCACAATTTGATTTGGTCATGTTACCGTCTTTTGTGGTTATGAAGCTCAGTGAGTAAAGAAGTGGGTACATTTTCCATTTCCATTTTCATCCGCTTATCCGAGGCGGGGTCACAGGGGCAGCAGGCCTAGCAAAGTACTCCAGATGTCCCTCTCCCCTGCAACATTCGTAGACATAAAATACAATGAGATACGGCTATATTGGAGAGTGTAATCCTTTTGTGCAAGAACATGTGTACAGGAAGTAGATAAATAATAAAAAAAACTTCATATCAAATCCTTAAATTTGAAGTAACTGTTGCAAGCACTGCTACAAAGTTGAGTCATACTGTGATGTGCAAGTTAGACACCAACATTTGAGTTGCTGTGGATTTTTATCAAATACCTGTCAGTAAGTTTCCACTGTTCTTCAGTGTTGCCACAGCTGATTTGGTCTTTTCGGAGTGCTATTAGTTGTCTCATGACATCAAAGTGCAGTTTGACAGGTTGCTAATTAGCACCTCAGCAGCATTTGTAATCAGCACCTTTCACTGGAGACATTGTGACATGTCACAGTTAGAGAAGCGTAGGTGTAAACAATGAAAATTAATCATGACTGAATGCCATTTAGCTGCTTTTGTTTCAGGGTCCTGGTATTGTGCATGCTGGCTAATTGTCACTGGGCTTTAACCCTTTGAAACGTGAGCAGATCACCTTGATTTTTTCCAAAAACATGAAGGCAGTAAGGCAAAGGGCAACCTAACAAAAAATGACCCAAAAATTAGCAACAAGTTAGTAAAAACCTACAAGAAAATAAAATGAAAATTAGCAAAATAGTTAACATGTTTTATTTAACATACATCTTTTAAATATGCAAGTCTAATATTCATAAATACAGCATCAGGATTTTTAATTTTTTTGGATATTTCTCTCTCTTCTCTCTCTCTCTCTTCTTTTTTGAAACAATAAGTTGTTCTTTCTAATTTCTTGCTCATTGCCTTTTCCCATGTACTTGAAGAGATTTAAACCTTTCTGCTCAGGTTTCAAAGGCTTCAATACTTGTGAGAGTCGTCTGAATGAAGTGTAAGAAAAACTAATGTCCATTCAGGTTTCAGATAGAGGCCACATGTCTGCAATGCTGCAAAAAGACCTTTCATAATGAGATATATCATAGTGCATTGTCCTAAAGAGCAGTGGAAAAAGGCTCACTTTAGAGAAAGTTTATTCTTCTGTGTTTCGATGTACTATTTCTGCTTATGAGAGTTGTAAGGTCAGCGTGCTCAACTGCATTTCCCCTGCACACTAATTGTGTATGGAGAAGAGGCTGATCATTGTGTGTTATTCTCTTAAGTGGCTGCAAACCAAGGCTGACTGTCTGTGTGCCAGTCTTTTTTGTTGTATTTTTGCATGTTGGATGAACATTACCAAGGTTTCAGGACAAAACAGCATCCACTTGTTTATGCGGCTGAAGTAAACCCGGAGCAGAACGTATCATCAGCATTACAGAGCGAGGGAGGAGAAAGACGAGAGGGGAGATGAGCAGGCGAGGGAGAAAAGAGAGAGAGAGAGAGGAAGGGAGAGAGACAGGAGAAGGTCGGGTGGGGTGGGGGGGTGTTGTCTGTGTGCCAGTCAGCCCACTCAGCAGTCCGTCCTCGCCAGCCAGGGGGCCCAATGGGAGTGTCCAAAAGACACACACACATCCACCTCCTCACTTTTCTCCAATCTCTCATCTAGCACCAGACTCCCCAGGCCTGTCCCTCCGTTGTCCAGGCAACACATCACATTCAGTCCAGTGAGCATCTAACTTGTTTGTTTCACTTCTGATTCACAATTGGAGTGGATAGGGTGGCGAGAAAGACACGGAGAGAGACAGAAAAGGGTGAGAGAAAAAACAGAGGAGAGCAGGGCGGCATGCAAACGAAGCTGCCTTGCCAGCACAAAGTTCTGCGCCAGGCACAACGCCAGGTCTGCCCCTTTGAAACAGGATCTGTTCAAAAATGAGCACAAATGTCAAATTGCTGTAATTGGCGCCTTCTTAAATGAGTGTGACAGCTGCTGATGGTTTCTTCCAACAAGGCGGGCTGGGATAAAGAATCTCCGCTCTCCCGCTCTTTCTCTTTTGGGACATCATTTGAGTAGAAAACACCCGAAGGATTGGTTGACTGGAAGAGTGAACTGTTCACATATCAGCCTCATTTGTAGGGAAACAGTGTCATATTTGTAATTAGAGATAAGACAGATAATCATCATTGGGAATTATCGCACAGCTGCTAAAGATAAAAGTGCATGTCTAGACTTGAAATAACGTCGGTATTTGCTATTGCTTTAGTCTTCAAAGGAACTCAGACATCAGGCAAATAAGTATCTGCCCTTATGTGATGGGCTTTATTTCAGTTCAAAATATTTACATCATGGGTGGGTTTAGCTGTGAAATGCCGCATGATGGAAGAGATTTTTTTTCAGAGGTAGTTGGTAAAATGAATGGATTGCGTCGACAATGTCAAACCATTCAGCAGTTAAGTGCAGTGGAAGAGAGATTTTCAATCACGGGGTAAACACTGAAACACAATTCCCTCCGTCCCAGCTGTGAGCACACACACACACACACACACACACACACACACACACACACACGCTTAGGTAAACAAAAACACATCAGACACTATCAATCCAGCTGTATGATTCGCAGCCATGCAGCATGGGGACCCACTGATGAGGGCCCCTGCTGAGCTTGAGGGCCCCTTGTCTCCCTCTGTTTGCTCCTGATAACACTGCTGGAATTGTTCCTCAGCGCCCTTCGCATTAATCAAAAGCCCTGGGACAATACAATTGTTCAGAGCTGGTCCCCACACTGGTGCTTTCATGGCCGCTGGACTCATAAAAACATCCTCACCCCACTGGCGGCAAATAATATACATCATCAGCAGCTGCGGCACCAAAGTCCTGCTTCCAAATGGGCGACTGGCAACTGCCGGTCGGCGCATGACTGAGGATTTTTAATATCCTCCTTTCAGTGCCGGTTGTGACTGTCATCACATTGCAGCTTCTTATCAGGTTCAGATGAGAAGTTCCTGAAAATATCTTACACTTGTCTACCACTCTTTTAAATGATGTGTGTGATTTAGTTCCATCAGGATGAATTGAAATCTTTGCTTTTTTTGCAAGGTGGAATGTACTGCGAGGTGAATATTTTTATGCAGCTAGAGACAGAGGTGCTCATTTTGGGAGGGACATATATATTTAGAAAGTGCCTTTGTCCCCTTAACAAACACATGAAAGTAGCACTTTTATTATAATAAAATTAAAGACATTTAGACCATAAATTGATGCAGAAAACGCCATAAAAATTCACCACAATGCAGGAAATTAAAGCCCCTTTCCCATTTCCCGCACATAAAACCCACTAATGCCCCCCAACAACTCGCTCTTGTCTTGGAAAGGCTACAATTTGCATTTACTTCCAGGACAAAAGCTTAGATGTAGTCATAGATATTAATCAGCTCAAGCTCTGATCAGCTTTGATCAGCAGTGATGGAAATACAACACCGGGAGGACGCGTTAATTTTAGCCCCTCTACCGGTGTGATGCAATGACGTCGCAGAATACCATCCGTCTCTGACCAAGCAGTGCTCAAACATCGTTTCAGATTTGGCTGGCAACGAGTTTGAGAGAGAGAGAAGTAAGAGACAAGAATAAAAAAAAGTAACTACATTTTCACAGGACCCACTTTTGCTTTCTACACCTTAGTAACCTGTTTTCTGGCCTGTCCACGATGTCGAACGTGACACACCACTAAAAAAAAAAACAGAAAGTCAAAAGGAAAAAGGATTTTGAGGGTCAAATTTCCTAACAGAGGACCTCCATACCTCCGGTTTCATATGAATTCCCTCAATGTTGAAACAAAAACTACGCCTTTGGCTGGTGATAAGCTTAAATTGCATTGATGATAGAATGTAAAAGTGTATCATGACAGTAAATTTAAAGAAAAAAAACCTTGTGTGTCACCCTGCGGATCTTTTGGAACCTGAGCACATTAAATTCACATTCCACTGATATATTACAATCATTATCACTTTCATTGGTAAAGCAAGCTCTGTTGAAAATGCATTATCCAAGGCTGTCAGGAAATGCAGCAATATATCACTTTAGTCTTTGTCTTCTTAAGCCATTTTAAAGCTCTGGCACTTAAAGGAACATACTCATAATTGGCCACTCATCATTTCGGAGTGAATCTGACAGGCTTTCAACATTTACGCATTGCCTGTCACATCTGGTGCGATTTCTCTCATTGGGTGTACAACGCAGCCCTTTGTTTTTTTTTTACAACAAAGCACAGATTAGCGTATGTGCAAGAATGCTTGATTCATATCCGCCCTGCAGGGGACCTCTTTACCCTTTAAAGTTTTGTGCGAATTCAGAATGAATGAATAAACCATAATGACAGTGTGCCAGTGGGAGCTATGGGAGCTGAAAGTGAACACCTGTCACTGTCAGCAGTCTGCAGCTTCCTGCCATGGACTGGCTGATTCACAGAAGGTCACCTTGTGTCTGTAGGACCTGAGCAGGGGACTGGCAGCTGATAACTCAGCACTGGACTATACTCCCACTGAGGATAGAGAGGGGGACACTTATCATAACTGACCCCTATCTGCTGTCAACTGGAGATTCATTTCTCATCTTTTGAAGCTCATATCACTCCCTCTGTCCTCTGTTTCTCCTCCTTTGTCCCATCTCTCCCTCCGCCTTGGTCACATTTGGTACCTCGGGAATTTTTTGCCTGTTTTTCACACTCTGGCAGGAACTGACTCTTTTTAGCAGTCTGATTTTTTTCTCATATGCTTTATGTTCTTGTCTCATCTCTGTCTTCTTTTCTGTTACTCATTTTTTTAATTGCTTTTGTCTCTATCACACACACTTTCCTTGTTATGGTCTCTACCATTTAATCTCCATGACTCTCCTTGCCTGTCTTTGAATGATAACTTTCCATTTGTCTGTTTTTATATGAGCTGAGCTCTTTTTTTCTCTACACCTTGCCTATGTAAAGATTAAGAGCATTTTCTTTTTCCTTTCTGTCTCTTTATCTGTCCGTCTGCCTCTGTCTATCTTTACACACACACTCCCCTCCCTGCGCACCATGAGCCCTGGAGCTGGAACACTGGTACTCATGGAAGCTAACATGAGAAGAGAGAGACAAAGGTGTTTATCCAGTCCAACACAGGAGATGAGAGAGAACCTTTTCCTCTGATCCAGTTTCTTCCCATCAGTGAATGCATTTCTGCTGTGAATATGACATCCAAAGACAAGCTCAAATTTGTATTTACTTTACATAAATTGCTCCAGCTTGGGAAGTGAACTTCAAGTCTATTTGTTGTTTTTCTGAAAAGACACATCCCCTGCAAAGTGCATGAGTTTTAATCTGTTGCCCATAACTAAAGGGAGCGTAGAATCGATTTCACCTCAGGTGTCAACAAAGTGATGGAATATGGGATTTCATTAAGATCACAAGTAAATTCCCCCAAACTACAGGCCATCAGCCCAGTGAGGCTTAGCATATGTTGACGTTTGTATTATCAAAGTCACACTTCAGCAGCTTACAAGTGCTTTCAGGGGCAACACAGAAATGTCTGACTGCCTGTTCCTGCGACACAGCTCACTGGGTTTTACAGGAAATCTGTGATCCGAATCTCTCCATCAGCTCCATGAACATTTCAAGGGCAACTCCCAGTGCAGGGATCCATATGCACATGCAGACACACACATGGACATACAAACATAATATACGTGCACAGGGCAGATTAAATCATGCAAATATTTAATGAGAAAATACTTTTGAAGAAACCATATCTACATTACACTAAAGTGTAGCATTGGTTCCTTTCTTTCAACACAGCCAAACTGGCTATGCAGTTTGTGTTTGGCACATGTTCTAATAATTTCTATGACATTTCGTCTTGGCATATTTGCGCACCTGAAATTTGGGAATATTTGTTTTTTTTCAAGCGCTCTCAGTCATCTCATATTGCTATGAAAGCTCACATCAAAGTGTGCTGAGCACATTTAAAGCTGACAAATACTGGCATTGAACCTCATATGACCTACCTTGTTTTACTGTAGTAGATTTTGTAGTTTTCATTAAAGGAATACTTCACCCACAAAATGACCGTTTATATATCAGTTAATTATGTTGTGTAACCTTGAATTCGTGAAGAAAGCTTCGTTTTTCTTTTGTGGCTCTTTGGAAAATGGCAAATATTTTTGATTTAGTGATTGAATTGGATCACATTTAACACCCTTGCAAAATAATTAAAGTCTCATTTATCCAGTCATATGCTCAGTACCTCTCAAACACATACATTTTGCTCAAAACTTTAACATTGGAAATGGCTTTGAAGAGAGCATAAATAAGCTTCACTGTCAGTTCCGTTTTAAAGGTCCTGTGTAGGACTTAGAGCAAAACATATATGCAGAAATAGAATAAAGTATACAAAGTATGCTTTCTTTAGTGTATAATCACCTGAAGATGAGAATTGCTGCGTTTTTGTTACCTTAGAGCGTGCAGTTATATCTATATAGGGAGTGGGACCTCATCCACAAAGATCGGCATATTGCACTGCTATATTTCTACAGTAGCCTGGAACAATAGGTGAGCACACATTAGCATGTGCAACATTTCAAAGAGCATAGGAGAAACACATTTTTGTAATGCGAAACTGCTTTATTCAATGTTTTTACTGGGTTGTTTTTTTTTTAACACCTGGTACTTTTGTTTTTGAGAGGAAGAGACCTTTGCTGTAATTCTGCTCCCAAACCTCCTGAACAATGAGCACTGATGGAGTTAAAACCGGGTGAAGTTTCAACTAGTTGCAATCTGCAATGCTTACCACTAGATGCCACTAAATTACCCAAAATCTTACACAATGTTCCTTCATATAGTCAGGTTTTAGTGGCAATGCATGTGTTTGGGAAGCACTGAGCACGAGACTTGGATTATACCTCACGGGTTGTGTGAGAGATTGTAAACAGTTGCTTAGATATAGTTTCCCTGTTGTTAATCATGGTCCCCAATCAATCAATCAATCAATCAATCAATCAATCAATGTGCTTGCCATTTACAAGTTTTCCTCACATTTTCAAGGTGACACAACATAAATTATGAATATAAAAAATGGTCATTTTGTGGTGGAGTATTCTTTAAAGATGCTATCTGTTTCCATTATGTTTTTATTTCTGTCCCTTGTAGGAAGGTAAAATCGATACTTCACCTTTGAAGAAGGGACGTATTATAATGCTGGTAACGACTGTTTTGTGTGCTGACACTGCAATAGGTGAAAATGTCTCTTATTCATTCTTCCTGTCAAACTGCTTATTCCATTTCAGAGCAACTGGGAGTGTAGCCTTGCATGCATTTGGGATTTATTTTGGCTGGGTATGCTCTGCTTCAGGTAAACAGACTCACATTGAAAAGCTACATGAACACAGGGAGAACAAAAAAAACCCCAGAAAAAGTAGGACCTAAGAATATCCTATTCTGGTACGTAAACACCAGACCACTGGTATTTTTGTAACGTTTTTAACGTATTTTCGAACTCACTGACCTCCACAACCAGATTATCAAACCTTATTCAGAAGTTCTTGTTTTTTGCTTAACACTGGGGCAAAGTTTATGTTTCTATTGACTGATGTGTCACTGTCACTCGCCCTGTCTGAAACTCGGTGAAAAGTGGCAGCTGTCTCTGAAGTTCAGCCTCGCTCAGTTTTAATAAATCGTGCCCAGTCACTCTATTCTCCACTCTCTATCCCCTGCCTCTCTAGCTTCGTCCCTTTCACTACTTATCTAAGCCTGCTGCTTCTCCCTCCCCATCACTCTCTATCTCTGCTCCCTTTCCCTCCTTTACTTTCCCCCTCTGCTTGTCTGTCTTTATCTCTCCCAGCTGCCAATCTCTTCGTCCCTCTCCTACCATCTCCAACTCCCCCGCTTTAATACTTAGCTTCCTCTTCCCTCTCTTTCACTCTCTCTCTCCTTTCCGGTCTCTCTTTAGAAGCTCTTATCAATGGTTGCTCAAAAAGAGCCACTTCCTCTGTCATCTACTCTGGGAGTGCTGGTACATTGAGCATGTTCTAAAAGCTCAGGGTCCTTGGATGAAGTCAGGTATTGTGGGTTCCTCACTTTTTGCAAAGTGATGGCAGAGATATGGTATAATTAATGGGGAAGCACTTTTCTCTAGCACTTTCTGCCTTTTATTCAGTATGTTTTCTTTTCTCGTATTGCCCATATGCTCCTAGTCTCTTTACGTTTGGCCTTCTCATCCTTTGTAACAAACACATATGTGCATATACACCGCTTAGCCACGATCATTGAAATTCACGGATCATTTATCGGAAATTCGGATCTTTTGAGTCCTGTGGGTGGCAAGGTGGGGTACTGGGACATTCCATGGATGCTCAATTGGATTGGGATCAGTAATGGCCCAAGGGACATGACATAGAGCTCAAGGCATCGACCTGGCCTCCAAATTCCCCAGATTTCAGTCCAATCAAGTATCCATGAGATGCTAGATTAAACTGAAATCGTGCCAGGCACAATACAGGATGCCCAAAGGTCCTGTGTCCATGCCTTGGAAGGTCAGAGGCTGTGGAATGGAGTTGGCTCTGACCTGTTAAGGCATGAGCACATGACCCAAGGTTTTAAAAAAAATGCACCAGCCACCATCCAAATGCTAGTAAAATATGTGGCTGCTAGATTTGCTTCAGGCACCAGCCCAAAAAAAAAAAAACAATGGTTAAACATTGTGTGGTTAGTAGATTTTGGAATTCACAAGCCGAAGTGACAGGTGGACAAAAAAGGTAATTTCCAACCCTAGGGACCTCTGGGGTCACGGTGCGTTCAAAAGATATTCCATCATATTTGGAGCTGGAGGATTTTGAAGGCCAGCTCTGCACCTTCAGCTCTTTGTCACGCTTCTTGGGCCATTTCTGAACAGCTTTTGTGGTGTGGCATTGTGCATTATCCTGCTGGGGGCTACCATCAGAGAGTGTCATTGCAATGTGGGGATGTACTTGGTCTGCAATGGTCTTTGGATGGCTGGTGCATGTCAAGTGGCATCCACATAAATACCAGAACCCAGGGTGTCCCAGAACATTGTATTATAAAGAGATGATCAGTGTTATGCACTTTACCTGTCAGTGGTTACAGTGTTGTGGCTGATCGGTGTATATGTGTGTGTGAATGGATATATGTAAGCCACTGGCATAGACTGAGGAATTCATTATGCTGCCATGCACTCCATTTCCTAAATGAGCCTGATGTATATTGGCAATCCTTCATCACAGTGAGCAAGCCTGACTTTATGAGGCCTTGGTGTCCACTCTTTGTCTCTGACTTCATTTAATATGCTGTAATTGATTATGAGCATTCAACCATACGATCATTTATTCCCTTGTCTATACAGTCAGTCAGTTAGCCCAAATGTAAGAAGTGATACTTGTGACATAAGTATAACTTTTTCTCACTTTATAACTCCCTCTTAAAAATTATTTCCTCTTATTCAGAGCACAACACTGACAATATTTCACCACGTCATTATCAAACAAATGTTAATCCTTTAACCTGTTGGCGTGACATTCAGCCTGGGGGTGCTAGCCATGTCATGAGCTGCATTTATATCCAGTCTAACACAAAGTGATGAGACACCTGTAACATGCTGACTTTGCTCTCGGCTCCCTCCCTCTCCCGACCCTGCCTTCAGTCTCTCTCTTCATCTCCCCCACTGTGAATTGAATAAATTCCTTGACTTGATATTGTTGCTGTAGCATTACCATACCAACTAGGCCGCTGGGGCGCTGGAGGTGTGCTGGGGGGGGGTTAAAACTGCAGTAGAAGGGGGATAGCTCTCTCTCCCTCAATATGTAACTGCTGATTGCAGACACAAAGTGCACTGGTGTGGAAAAATATGCAGCACAGAAAAACCTTGTTAAGAGCCAGCAATCTGTTAGATCTCAAACTGATCTGTCCTGCTCACCTCTCTAGGTGTTGGGTGCAAATGTTTTTCGTTTAGCAAATTAGGCACTTTACAAGATTCAGCTCTTGTTAGTGTGGGGTTTAAGGTATAAATTGTTTCTTGACAGCGAGACAGGGAACATACAATATCAAGGGATGACATCAGGCAGATCTTGCTATAAGCATTTAATTTACGTAATAAACATTTTGAGGAAACCGCTTATTTATTTTTTAATTTTTTTTGCTGAGTTTGATGAGAAGATTGTTACCACGGTTGTAGAAGCTTGTGCCATCAGCTGGTTAGCTTATCTTTGCATAAAGACTTGAAGCCTGGCTCTGTCCAAAGGTAAGAAAATTTGTTTACACATTGCTAAAGCTCAAAAACAAACACATCATATTTTCTTTGTAAAATCTGAAAAGATGGCTAACATTCTTATTTCTGTATGCTATCAGAAGCTAGCACCATTATATAGTTAGTTTAGCAAAGAATTCCTGTTTACCAGCAACACTGCTTATGAATAAACATAGTGTATCATATTTTTACAATCTGTACAAAAGTCAATGAGTATATATCAAGTTGTGGTTTTCCATGGTGTTATGTGCTGGACTATATGGCTGGGGGCAGTTGCCAGCATAGATTGTTTAAAAGAAGTGGATATATAGCAACTGTGGCAACGTGTAACGGTGTGAGGACTATCATTTTTAAGCCTTGAGTTTGGCATTTTGGCTGTCGACATCTTGTTTTTTGGAGTGTGGAGCTAGAGGATACCTACAAAAGCGTCAACCATTATGATTTTGTTTTTAGCTATGGTACTGTTATTTAGCTTAGTTAGGTGATGCTTTGCTAGCTTTCTATGTATTGTGGTGCACATAGATATGCAATAGGTCTGTGTAAAATATGATGTGAAAATGGTAATTGGACAAAAGCATAGACATTACTTTGACCAAATTTGCTTACAGACTTTAAATGATACTCAGTGAAGGTGCTTTGTGGCAGGTAGCAGATACACACAAGCCTGGGACGATGTATCTTTGTTAGCGAGTGCTTGAGCAACACGTAACCAGCAAATCAGCGATAATGTAGCTGGTCATGCAGTTGGATTGTTGCTCATAGTGTGAACACAGTATTACACCTCTATCCTGATTAACAGGTCCCTGTGGTATGGACTTAGCCACACCCTAAAGTACAACCTCCTTTATTGACGGCTTTACTGTAAATGGGACCATTATTTACTAAATCAACATCATGCTGTATTGAAGATGACTTTAAACTAGTGATTGAGACTCATTACAAAAATGTTTACTGAGGTAATAAATCAAGTGAGAAGTAACGTTAATATTTCAGACTTCTACACAATGTTGAGTCACCCCTGTTGGTCATTAGAAAGAATGCAAGTTTAAGGCACTTTCATATTGGCTTCATTTTTTTTTTCAGGCCCAGAGGCTATGTTCACTGCTTGATACAGTCCATGGCTGCTGGGCATCCAGCAGGAAGTCACTGCACCTGGCAGAAAAATAGTCCTGCACATAACCCCTACTTTTTAAAAAAAATGTTACACTCTGGAATTTGTAATGCAAGATGTAATGTTTTAATTATAAAGATTTAAAGGTTCTGGTAGATTTTGCTATCTTTTAACAGACCTAGGCTAGCAGTTTCCCTCCATCTCTTTAAGCTAAGGCATGAGACCTGAGATTGGTCGCCTATCAATCAAACCCTCTAACTCCAGGCAAGAAAGTGAATAAGAGTATTTAGTAGAATGTCAAACCATTCCTTTAATCTAGTCTTCAAATCAAAAAGAGACCACTGAACATTAAACGTGTCAAACATCAAGAGCAACTGGAAGAGACAACTTTAATCTGAGCAGAAGTTACCCTGAGGTGGCTATGGTTAAGCTGGCAGAGGCCACAAAAAGATGTTCACAGATCCTAACATGCCATTTCAGAGATATTTCTCCTTAAGCCTACCTGAAGATCAGGTTATGGAACACTCCAGGAGGTACGTAGGTCACAAAAACATTTGGCGGGGCTCTAGGCTATATACTGGTAAATAAATAATATTGCTTTTGAGACATCTGCACCAACACAGGGTAAACACAGTCAGCCAATATCAGCTCACATAGCATTCAGCACACAGCCTCCTTTCAATCCCTCTGGTAAACAATCTTGGTGGGGGGAGATTGAAAACAGTGAGCACCCGCACCCGGATTTACATTCCAATCAAGTGACACCCCTGTCAGAAAATGGCTTCATTTTCTCCATTCTTCAGCACACACACACACACACACACACACACAACCACTCCATTATAATAAAGATGCACACACACACAAAAAAAGCACACCTGATGTGCGCAAACGTAGAGCCACTTCTACTCACCCCACTATCTCTCTACTCTTTTCTGTCTTACCCCCAAGTGATTTCTGGCCAAGTCTGGGCTACTGGAGCGACAATGCAAGGTGAACGGTCACATCTAGTAACTGGAGGCATTGTACTGCATCCCTGTCCTCTTCCCCGCCTCCTCTACTTCCCTCATTTCTCCTCTTGTTATTGAGATGAGAACAAAGACAAAGGCTATCTTGTGTCACTCTCAAATCTCTTTTTCTGTGCCTATCGTTTGAAACCTGGGGGAAGGATGAGGAAGCATTTAAAAGGGGCTCAGACAGCCCACGCGTGCCTCTGCAGCACCTGCCTGCCTCACCCAGAGGTGCATCCCGGTTGACCTTGTCAGGAGGTATTGCTTCATGATGATGTTTGCTCCCTGGGAAAAGTCAGAAGTGCTGCATCATTTGATGCAAGACAAGGCTCATTAAAACCCTTTATGGCTTTCCATGTGTTTATAGTTTCAAAAGAATAATAATCCGCGATGGTACTAACTTTGCTGCAAATGTCACAGGGGACCTGTTCATTCAGGGCAGCAGCTATATGCTTGATAAGACACGACCTGAAACAAGTATTGAATCTTAACTGGGAACACCAAGCACATTATCTGGTCTTTAAGTCTGATGTAATGCCCTTTCAAAATACTATTTGTGGGTCCAAACCTGGTATTGTTCAGTGCCACGGTGCTGTGTTCCCTGTTGTTTAAATAGATCTGAGTCCAAAAAATGGTTGAATTGTAATTTTACTGCTTTCTAATTGATGAGAAAAAGACAAGGAAATGGCTGCAGCTGATAAGGTAAGTTGTAATTCTTAATGAAGAAAACCATAATTTTAGTGCTAGTGCTAACACCCTTTCAAATTACTATTCATGGATCCAAACACTTTGCCAAACAAATAGTGGCCATACCTGTTATCTTTTTACAATCACGTCTTTCTTCAGTGAAACACCTAGGACAGTTAGCTGTTCTGCCAGTGGGTTTGATAAAGGCCTAGCACCCAGGCATCACAGAAAAATAAGGTTTAAGAGGTTGAGGTGAGTTAGAAGTTAGCGGTTAGCTAGCTCGCGAGTTGACTTCTACCATATCAACAAGGTATTGTTCTGAAAAAGACATTTATGAACAACTGTACAGGACTGCTCAAACTTTGAAACTAATATGTATCAGGTGAAGCTAGGGAAGTGGACACATAATGAATGACTGTTAACAGGTAAAGTTGACGTGACCCGGACCAAAATGGCAGCATAGCCTGAGAGCTCCACACAGCCAAACACAAACTTTTGAAAAACCCCACAAACGCACCGACAATTTTCAACAATCTGACTCTGGACATAAGAACCATCAGCGAAACCCTACAATTTTCACCCAGAACAAAAGTAAAATATCGTTGACACAACTGTTTGTCTCTTAATGTTCAGGCTATATTTCAATAAAAACATAGTATGTGCTGTATTGAAACCCTCCGTTAGGACTTTGGACAACAAGAATTATGACAACATTGAAATGAATCACAGGGTAAGCAACATCAATGCGCTAACCTTTACAATAAACAAGTTGTTGCTTGTAACAATACTAACACGCATCTGGAGAGGTATAGAATTACTAGTAGTAACAATCTGCATTTTCTAATGTCAAGGTAAAACCAATAAAGAAAGCGCTAGCCTCAGCCACCATTTATCGAATCTATCTAGAATCTAAAACAGATTTGGAATAATCTTTCGATAAGTTAGCCTATTTGATCAGATTTTGTGGCCTATAATGCAGCCAACAATTATTCTAATCAACATCTGATTTGTCAGCGACACAACAATTCAACTCGGCTGTCCTGATAAAACTTTCTTTCTCTGGGCAGTTCATACGCTGAACATGAGAACTCAAACCTAACCAGAACCGAGCTCAGTTCTTGTGTTTTTTTTCTCTGCACAAGGTCAGTTTTAAATGGCAGTTTCATTGTCATTTGCATTACCGAACTCTCTTTTTCAGTTTCAGAGTCTGTCTGCAAGCGGTCGTTTGAGCCTAGTTTCTGCCTCTTTTTGAAGAAAAATCTGCCGGCTGAGCTAGAAAGTCTTTCATTTCATCATAATCCTTGCAAACTGCAGTGCAGCAATGGAGAATGTTGACTTTTCAAGGACAGAAGTTGAGAAGGTTCATTCAGGACATAACCGACCTGCATAAAGACTGTACAGTTGAACTGGCCAGATAGGTGATCACAGCTGCCTTGAAGTTTCTTGACGTTTCCCTTCATAGAGGAAAAACAACAGCAAGTCTATCATAAGCAATATACAGAGAATGAAGCTGCCTGGTGATGGGTTGACTCTAAATGTTACACTGAAAAGGCCTTGATGTAGTCAAATCTTTAAAAGAAATTTCAAATAAGAGAACATGATAAAAAGTCAGGTTATTTTACAAAATTATTGTATTATAACCATAGACTATAAAACCAACGTTATTTCATGGATAACTAGGTCATTGTGCTGTTAAAATACTTAGTGACTATTACAGTTATTTTAATCTATATATATTTTTATTTTTCATTTATTTATTTACTTTTTATTATTATTATTACGAACAGAGTTGGTTTAAACTGAGAACAGAGAAGGGGGTTAATGTCAAATTAGGAGA
Source organism: Plectropomus leopardus (assembly GCF_026936395.1). Classification (NCBI taxonomy): domain Eukaryota; kingdom Metazoa; phylum Chordata; class Actinopteri; order Perciformes; family Serranidae; genus Plectropomus; species Plectropomus leopardus. The sequence continues at coordinate 13,541,222 of NC_142192.1, read as the reverse complement.
CATCTCAGTTTGGACTTACTGGCTATTTCAGCAAGTCAAGGAATTGCTTGTCCATGGCTGCTCCACAGAAACAGTGGATCAGCATCCTCCAAAATGGCAGCAGCAAAAGCATTTCAGGGTCAGAAAGCATGTCTCCAAGTGGATCGGATTTTTTTCTTGAAGGGCAGTGTTCAGTGGCTGGTTCAGAACCTAGATGTATGTCATTTTTGTGTATAGGCAGAATCAAGCTTCACATAACCTCATCAGGATATCAGAAGATGTTATCGATGGCAAAAAACTATGTCTGTGAATAATTCAGTGCACTAGTTGGAGATTAGAGGGGCTTAGAACATATTGACTAGTCAAGAAAGCAAGTTCTGCAGGGCTCAGCTCTAAACATGTTTTCTTACAGAAACACCATTTGTAATGTAGACATATCAATAAAGATGGCCAGAAATAGTTGAAAAATCTAAGTATAGAATATTCTCAAGTTGATATTTCAAAATTCAATGATTTGGTAGATATGTGATATGCCAGAACAGTAGTCTATATTGAACCTAATTTCAATATTTATGGTCTATAAGGACATGCCATCTTTCTTTGAAAACAACGTGTGTCACCAATCATGTTTTACAAGAGTCTCTATATTCTTGGGGGACTTTAATTGCGTTAGATCAGTAATATCGACTTACTGGAACGATACCTACTATCTCAAATTAAAAGTTGGCTAGTTCATAAAACATGAAGACTAGTTGATGTGTGGAGGGAAAAAAATCCAAACCAAAAAGAATTTTCCTGTCACTCTTCTACTTATAAAACTTATCTCAATGCAGTTATTTCTATAATAGTTGAACTGTTAATTAATGCCAGCCCTGGTATGACAGCTAGTGATCGATGATCATGCAGTCAGCTCTCAATGGATTACTCAACCGGTACATGTGTATCTGCTCCCAGCCACACTTATTGGTTAAAAGATTTATCCTTTTTAAATTCAGTGGTCACTGCATCTGATGGCTCCTTCTCCAACTCTCTCTAATTATTCAACCGCCAGCGTAATCGTTCAACAGCATATATAAGGGAAATGATTAAATATACAAGCTCAAAAACTAAACAGTACAAAAGGAAATACAAACATTGGAAAGACCCTCTCAATGACCTCTGCAGATCTTGTAATATAGCAGCGAGGACAAAAGTGATGAGCACTTAACAGTAATGCTGCTGAACTTACTTGTAGAACTAACAATGGACAAAGTTGCAAAAAACCTCCTATGGGCAAGCATACTGTTGAGATCAAGGGTGAAAGAATGACAAACAAATTACTGGCTTTGGCGGGTTAAGCTGATATTCAAGCGAAAGAACAATCTTCTTCATTAAAAACAATGTCAGGTCATTTAACAACAGACCTCAATTGAAATTAGGATGCTTCTTCTGGAGCTTTTCTTCCTATTATATAAGTCAGAATCTTCAGGAGCTACCCCCAACAAGCAAGCACTTTCTTCGATCAGCTGCAGTTAAACCCTGAGGATGAAGAACACTGGATGGGACATTAACATTGAGGATCTTTATGATGCTATGAACAGTATGAACTTTTGGGAAAGCACAGCGGTATTCCATGTGGATGTCATTACAAGACTTCAGCTAGTACATCATAGGTATTGCGAAACCTTTCATTCTTCGACATCATATAAGACAGAACATCTTCCACCATCATTCTGGCTTCGATCCAGTGGGCAGTAACACCTGACAAAGCTTTGACGATGGGCAGTTGTTCAACAATCTTTTTGGCCCATTAGTTTAATGGGATGCGATACAAAATATTATACAGCTCTAGCTAGAATTGAACAATATCTTCACTCAATTTAAGTAATGATGCACTGTTTTTTTTCTATTACAACGACAAGGCTTCCGTAACATCACTGGAGGAATTTGGGTGAATATGTACTGCATTGAGAAAATAATGCCAAAGATACCAGGTTGCTCCACTACTCCAAAAGGGTGCAGCCAACCCGATAGAACAACAAATACCTGATCAACATCTGATATGGTCTTCTGGAGAAACACTTTGTGTCTAAATTAATATACCAAACCAGCAGAAATACTGCTAATAATACAGTTGAAGGACCTTTCAGTTTACAACGCTCAACAGACAAAAGCTTCCCTTCCTTTTAGTCTCGTCTGCCACTTTAGCAATGGAACCTCCTAGCTGGTAAGGACACATAGGCCTATCCGGCATCAGGATCGAAAACAAACATCATATAGCATTATATGCTGATGACATAATCTTTTTCCTAGGGCACCTGGGCGATATTCCAAATTTGATTACTTTACTCGAAATCATTGTATTCTCTGGATCATTGTATCCAAGTCAGTATTGCTATTACTGTAGTACCTGTACAAAATAAATACTCCACTAATATGGATTCTAAATATCTTTTCACTCTACCCCAACAATATGGCGACATTGTCCTATAAACTATGACCCTCTAGTAGATGAAGTGAATATATATTTCTAAAACATATCAATAGATTCATTATAAATCTTATTAAAATGTCTTTACCCAAATTTATATATCTCTGTGCATCTCCCATTCCAAGTAATTTCTATAGTGCCGATAGTTATATTTAGTCAGTTCATTTGGAGCAATAGAAAAGGTAGACTCCGACTTGTTATTAGTCTGTTACCCTATGAAAGGAGGACTTGGTGTCCCAAACCTAAAATGGTGAGGCTACCCAGACTCAGAAAAAATGTACTATTTTCTTCACAGCACCCGTTTGGGTACATTAATTGACTGGACAGTGTTCAGATCTGTCCATAAAGCAGTCACAGCCCCCACCAACACTCTTGAACCGAACAGACCACCTTTATTAAAAATACAATATCAGTGTGGTATGCAGCACATAACTTTGTTGATGAAACAATAACTTTGTCAATTCACTCCTATCTGACAAATTACAATTCCAAACCTGGTAGAAAGTGTTTGTTTTACACAGAAAGGAATTCAAATTGCGGACCTTTATTCTGAAGTGCCCTTCAAACTTGATCCATTCATTCAAAGTTTCCTCAACAAGACCCTCAAATATTTGCAATTGTAAAGTTTTATAGCATGTACCTCAAGCTAACCAATTCATGGCCACCCCGTTATCGATTATTGAGTTAGCGGTGATTAATAATAATGGTAAAAAACACATATCTAGTTCTATAACCTTTCTACTCAACTGAATTTCAGCATCAAATTAAACTGAATGCTCTGGAGATTAGAGACACACAAAGATATTAGTAACATGACTGGGGGAGCATGTTTAAAGCGCAAAAATAATATAACCTTGGCTAAAATTGATTCAGTATAAGTGGTTAATAACTTATATGACCCCTAGCAAGAGCTCTCATCATATCTCCCTAACATTCCTGATGTTTGTGTTAAATGTTTGACGAGAAGGGACATTGATTCATTTTATGGAATGCTCTAAGACATTTTTGGAATTTTAAATGATTCATTCCTGGAGTAAACATGAACATCTCTATCACAATATGGTTAAGTGTAACATTCCTCTAACTTCAACATCTCAGTCTTGGATTATTCTGTTTCAACAAATCACACTAAGCAATCAAAAATGCACTTTGGACTTCTCCATTGCAAGGAAGTGATTGCATTATAAACTTCCGAGGGAAAATGTAGAACCACCATCTGGCAATATGGAAGAAGACAGTTGATGACTTGTCTTGGACTGGAGAGATTGATCAACCATCAAAGGTAACGGAGGGTTGCTTGTATTTGGGATTCATTTATGTCATTCTGAGTAGAAAGTACAGAAAATAGCTGAACAGATGTAGTGGGAAAAGTCTTATTTATTTATGTATACTTTTTTTTTTTTTGTCTGTGTGAAAGTACAGATACGTGATATAAATGAAAATGTTTGTACATTTAATATAAAGTTTGATTGATATACATTCCACCACTGCATATAATGAATGACTGTTAACAGGTAAAGTTAACCAGCTGTAGACAGCAATATCAACTATGCTCTTGCTTGGTTAGCGCAAGAAACACAGTAAGAAGCCCCTCGCTTTTATCTGGGATATCCAGAAGAATCGGGTTTGGTTTTTGTGAGTTATTTCAGTTAACATTAACAGGTAATGGTTAGCGCTGACAGTAAGTAGTTAACATTAGCTAAAGTTAGCACTAGCACTAAAACTTTGGTTTTCTTCATTCATTTAAGACATATGACTTACCAGATCTGTTGCAGCCATTTCTTCCTCTTGTACTCATTGTTCAGAAAGCAGTAAAATGACAAGTTTGGGGTTTTTTGGACTCCCAGCACTGTATTGTAAACAGTGCAAGGTCTGGACCCAGAAATAGTAGCCTATTTTGAAAGGGTGTTACAACACGACTTAAAGACAAGGTAGCCCCAAACAAATCCTTGAATCAAACTGTTATAATCACAAAATAACAGGAGTAACATTTTTCTCTTTAGTATTTTATTGCCTTTAAACTGTGAGAGAGGACAATATAATGATTTTAAAAACTACACTTGACATTGACAGTAATAGGGCAAAAGCTCGCTGTAAAGTGAGGAAGGGGGTCAACAGGTCCATGGTTAGTGGGAGCCATCTGTTCTGGAGCTCAGTCCATCAGTGGTGGGAGGAAAGACAAGCAGAGAGACAGACAGGCTGTTCCACTGGCTGCAACACAAGACACGAGCGGGGAGGAGAGGCAGGACCCATGTCCTGTGTTGCAGCCCCTGGCCCAGCCAACAGGTCACCTTCAGCTTGGGCCGGCAACAGCTGATCCACTGTGGAGAGGAAGACACGGAGGAAGGAAATGAGGGGGAGAGGGAGGGGGCAGAGAGAGAGATAAAGTCAATTACAATAGGTTCTTGTGTGAGAGAAACGGGGAGCAGATGGGAGAAAATGAGAGGAAAAAAGTGACAGAGAGTGGTGGGACTAGAGGACGACATGGGGAGCAGGAAGGAAAATGAACAAGAGGGGTAATAGAATGAACGAAAGAACTAATGGAGACCGAATGAGAGTGAAAAAAGAGAGCCCCAAAAGGGCGATGCACCTCCATGGACACCACATTCATCACATGGCCAATGAAAATAGCCTTTTTCACCTTGCGAAGAGGGGGTTGGCCTTCCCAGCTACATCTCATATCCACCTTGCTCGACACCCAGAGAAAAAGGCTCCTTTGGCCCAGATTGCCTGACTAGAAGGTTAATGACTACTAGTGCCACGGGTCCACAGGAAAAGATCTGTCTGAAATGTCCTTACATAGAAGCCCTGTGGCAGAATTGGAGCGTGTCATTAGGAATAAATGTAATCATTATTATGGTTGTGCCTTGGAAAGAATTCAGATCGGTTGGGGTGATTTGGGCTTAAAAATCACAAATGTGTGCAAGCAAAACTTAAGATTGTACTGTTTATTGCTCTCATGGGGAATTAGTTTGTTGTCAAAAAGGCATGCAATAAATTCCCAAATCGCCCCCAAGTTATTCTCTCTCACTTTCTGCTCATCTCTCTCGGGGAGTCCGCCATGTAACTGGCATGAAAAGGTCAAAGCCGAGTGAACTCAAAGCTGCGCGTATCACAAACAAAGGTCTGAAAATGTCATGGCTTCACAGACATGTCCTCGTATCTGCAGAAGGAACATCAACAAGGCAAAACAACAAAAACAATCGACCACCCTTTTTTGTCTGTGACATTTACCCCAAATTTTCTGATGTGGTGTATTTCCGTCGGGATCGTTCTCCAATCCCCCCGTCTTGTCAGAGATGCTTGCATCAGCTACGCTGGTTAAACCAGACCTCTGCTTTTGTGATGCAGTACAGTTTGGCAATTACATGACTATCTTTCTCTTGCCTAGATCTTACATGAAAATGGGTCCAACCTAGATTTGAGACTACAGGGATATGAACTCAGAGGACAGATGAAAGGAGCTGAAGGACGAAGCACACAAAAAAAGAAAGTAGAGGACAGCCAGGGGTAAAATTTGATTCATTTAACCCTTTTTCCTCTATTCTGAATAAAAAGATTTTAGCAGAGAATACATATTTTGAAAAATAAATTACAGTTGGGGCTTTGATTAGGTTTGGAGTCAGAGTAAAGTCTTTGGATGCTTTAAAGGTAACAGTGTCAGATAGAATTGCACAGATATTTTATCAGAGAGGAGAGAAAAAGGCTGCGCGATGCTTGGGAATGATGCTTTTGAAGTTTGCTCTCAGGAATAACTGATCCCCTACATCAAGTGCATAAGGCAATACCGGGCATCGGTTCCTTTTGTAATCGAAGTCACAGTGCATCTCTACTTTCATGCAGGACATTTGACAAAAAACAGTGAGAAATAATGGGTGGCGTATTACTGGAAACTGCTCAACACAACTGGTAAGGAAAGAGGCCACCCAGATTGTGTGTTTAATCGTTTACGTGAATTGCCTGTCATTACTGCAGCAACAATGGCTTTTTGACTGAACTGAAACGACTTTGGCAGGCGAAAATTGCCGCAGTCCCAGTGTGCAATTAATGGGACTTGTAATTTAAGTATTGATGTTGAGTAATAAGTCCCACTTATTCTCCGTAATCAGGACAATGATCACACAGAGTGTAATGGAAACACACCATGCGTCCCTTTAACAGAAACCTTATCATTTAAAAAGATCCTCCTCTATTCAGAGATGCACACAATGGACAATTCAACAATGGCGCATTGTGCCAGCTGCAACAATGGTGTGGCTCCTCCGATCAGTTTGTGATATGAGGCAGATTTTAGTTTGCTGGCATATCATGAGGAGACGGTGAAGAAAACACAGATAGTATCCTACATTCACGAGGAAATAGATGGAGGAAAAAAAGTTCAATCAGCATACCAGATTCACCAATTTACATAAAGCCTGTGCCCCTGTCTTGCCCCAACTTCATCTGCAGTTTATGTTTATTAATATCACTGTTGTATAAACATGTTCATAATGAGACAGTCCACAAAGTCAAGGGCCTAATTGAAAAAAAAAATACAGCTGTCAAATAACTAACAGCAATTACTCAGGCTGTTCATCATCACATAAGGCAAAACACATCACTTGCTCCATCCATAATTTAACAGTGACGACAGTATGAAACTTTGCGTTCATTTGCATGTGGATCCATACATGTGCATTAAATACGTCTGTGTGCTTGAGGTCGCTCAGCCTTGAAGATTGGCTCTGCAACAATCCGTTAGCTGTCTGGGATTTGACTTAAGAGGGAAAAGAAAGGTCTGGCAGCCACTTTGGGTGTGAGGTTTTGTGCCCATTCATTTATTCTTAAAGCAAGGCTGCAGGGAGCTTACAAACAAACAGACAGCATAAGATTTTACACCATAGTTTGAGACATAACTTGCAACTTTTAAGTCTGACATTCAACCAGCAGCTTTTAACAGTGACTTTAAATGAGCAGTGTGTAGGATTCATAGGATTTGCTGGCATTTAACCGTGGCAATTGCAGACTGTAGCCAAAATCCCTGCATTGTTCAAAAGGTTTTTACCAGGAGACGAATTATTTGTAGAAGTCTCTTCTTGCTCACTATATAGATATCATGCCTCATTCTAAGCTGATGAAAACGCAACAATACTTATTTTTAGGTGATTACACACCCAAAAAACAAACTTATTATATTATATTTCATTTCTGCCAATATATTTCCCAAAATCCGACACACGGGACCTTGAAATGACAACCATTGTATACATCAAATCATGGGTCAGACATTTAGTTAAACCCAAAGCTGACTGTTTGGCATCTGTCAAACACAATAACTTTCCCATCATACCTGTTCAAAACTGATGTTCAAAGAGGTTTACTGTAGCCATTTCACCATGAAAGTTGTGTACTCATATAAAGCTTTTCAAAGCTTTTCAGGGCATGTCTTTCAATGCTAACCTTCAATCATTTCATTATGAAAAGCACATAATGGCAGAAGGCTTTACTATTCCTTGCTATGCCTCTCCTTGTTATTCTCCAGGGATACACAACCTTTTACAAAGACCTTAGCTGGTCCCTCCACTGGGTCCCTTTCCCTTGGTGTCTTGTGAAAGAGCCACTGTTCTCTTGGGTCCTGGATGCCCGGATCATCCTGATCCAAACAAACAGTGCTTGTAGAACCAACATCTTTGTTCCCCCTCAACCTGATTATGCATGGTGAAGCAAAATAATCTGTACCAGCAGCTCTGCTTCCCAAGTGCACACAGCAGCCAGTGCATATGTTCAGAATGTACACTTGTTTGAGACACACAAACACATCCGCTTATTGCCTAAAAATGGACGTTGATGATAAGATCTATAAAGAATTATGCTCTAGGGTGCTGGTTTAAAAAAAACTGTGCCAAAGGATGTAACAAGGTCGAATAACCAGATCACTTTCTTTTGAGTTTTCACATATCTTCAACAAGAAGCACAGTACGTGCTTTTATTTAAAATAGCAAAAGAAAACCATGAAGTCTCCTGGCTTGCAGCTTCCAGTAACAGTTGAGTGGTTCAGCCCTCTTCACAAATAATCTCCACTGAGGGTGTAATCACTTCAAATGTTGACTATAAAATTATATTGATCTTGCACAGTGGCTCTTTGAAAAAGGATTTCTCATCCCACTGATTGAGGATGAAGTTGAACATGGAGTCCTTGAAGTGATGTTTAAATGAATATTCGTTCACTCCCAAAGACGCAACGAAGCACTTGAGCGAGGGATGCTGTGACCTTGGTTTTCTCGTAGTCTGTGCTCCTGCATCAGACCATTCATCCACACGGTGATCTGAAGAATGGCTGCAATAAGTGCATCACAAGCAGGGGGTTGCTTGAGGATTGCTTGCTCTCTAAATGATGCATTAAAATGAGAAATGCTTTCATAACTAAGGAGTAGAGGTCTGGAATACAAACATGCACACATGTGTTCATGCACACATGTTTGCACAGGAGGAAAAACAGAGGGACTAGCTGCTAAAAAGTAGTAAATAAGCTACGGATTAGCAAGACTGCACTGTTTATGCACTAATGACTAAAACATATGCAGCCAGTTATCAGTACACAGCATAAAAACTGAGTGACTGAATGACCTTCTCGCTATTAATTATTAATTCAAGTGGATAATTACACTCATTATAGGGTATAGACTGTTAAACTCAGCAATGTTCCAGCTGGAGATGTGTGAAGTCAGGGAGTTCTGCAGGGAAATGACCTCAGATAACAGCCTGCAGACAAATGCATATCTGTGCCTGGCATCAGTATGCAGGAGAAAAACTGATTGAAGTGGACCCTTGAGTTGTTATAGCTGCACGACAGCGCGAAGTCATCGCAAAGATGTACAACACACACAGCCGATTATAATCGTGCACTTAAGCACACACATTCACAGTGCGTTGTGCCTTTTTCTCCCGAGCTTTCTCAGCACTATTGGAGTTGGTGTTGCGTTTCAGAAGTGATAGCTGGCTCGATGGCTGCTGGGATTGGCTTTTCCCTGCAGATGCTGACAGGACATTTTTGGATGTGTCTCTGCTCCCCTTGTGAGGTCCTCCATATAGGTGAAAGAAGAGTCCTGCTGGCACCAGTGAAACCACAGCACAATGGAGACAATTGGTGGCTCAATGAGTGGTGCATTATTATATTAAGGGCTGCAGCTTCTATCATCTGTGAGTCAGCGCAGGGCAATTTTAGGGTCCCACTGGTGAATCTACAAATGTGCACAACTCATGGTGGACTCAAAAGCATCCATTGGATTTCTAATGTGTGGAAATACATTTCTTCACATCTCCAGGCTGCCTTCAAAGACTTCCTAACACCATGCCTTATAGTTAAATGATTGATCTCCACAGACTGCAGGGTTCATGTACCCTGCAGGAAAATTAGCTTCATTTCTAACTGCACAAACCAGTGGAGAAGTATTCTACAAGTCTTTGATCATGCATTTTCATCATCTCAACATAACAACATTCATTTGTGCCAATTTACTGCGAGACTTCAGAATCAGTGAATAATAGTCAGCCTACCTTTCCATCACTGTTCTCCCGGCTCTTTTTCATGTCGGCAGTGAAGACGGGATATGGTCGCACTTTGAGCACCAACCTCTGTCTCTCTGTCTGTCTGCCTGCCTACCTGTCTGTCTGTCTGTCTGACTCTCCCTCGGAATCGCGAGTCAATTTAGTCCTGTAGTGAGGGAAAATCCGTTTATCCGCGGACTACACTTAGGAGGAGCTGCACCGCTTGGCTATTTCAATCTTGTGAGGAAGCGCCTGCCTGACAGCGCCTGATAAAGTGAAGATTTACTCGCGGACAAAGTGAGAAGCAATCCCTCACACTTTAGCTTACTCTATCAGTTTCTGTGCGCTCTATACTGGCCCAGTGATTTAATATCTCTTCAGTGTGTGGTGGCAGCCCCCTTCTTCTCCTCCTTCCATCCATAAACAGACACACGAACACATTCATCACAAAGAAAGAAGTATAACCTGCGAAGAACATTTTAAAGGCTATAAATAACGAAATGCGTCTAGAAATAATGCAAATAGAATACCAATGAACATGAAATCATAAACTCTGTGCTGTTTGTATTGTATATTTATGCCCCATGTTGTATGCAAAAGTTCCAAAAGGAACAAAAGGATGGAAATTGTAACTTAACGATAAAAGGATGCCGTCAGAGGCATTTTTTCTTTTTAAATCAAGTTCCAGTGGCACCATGATAAATTATAAGAGGCTACGATGAGGCTGAATTATCCGATTTTGACTAAAATTGCAGCATTTGTCATAAATAAATGTGACTAACCGTTAGGCAGGGTGGATTCCGGGAAAAGATGTGCGTAAAACGCACCGGTCCGGCGATCAGTCCTTGGGCACCCTGAGAGGAGCAGAGCGGGCGAAGTAGCCCATCTATTGTCGTGCTGAATGAAGTCCCCCTATTGTCTCGAACAAAACCTCCTTGCAACTTATTGTCTTGTCATCTCCCGTCTCTGATTCACCGGGCGTGTGTCTGACCGGGTTGCTTCATGTGGTATCCGCACCCCAGAGGGTACCCATCGGTGCGCACTCGGTAGGCTCTCCCTCCCCGCTGCCTCAAAATATCCAATTTCACATTGTAGCTCATTCTCCTCCCAGCAGAATTCCCTCTGATCCCCGATGCAATCATTTCACTGGATCCTGCTGGGGGTTTTGTGGACTCAAACGATACCTCGAGTCCTTGCCGGATGGCATAGGTTAATGTGTGTTGTGGACTCAGGGAACCTGGTTTGTTAGTGCGCAGGATACAGCAATAATGATGTCAATACAGCCCCACTGTCGTCTAACATCGGGTAATTCTTACTGTCCAATAAGATCTAAGGAATGATGACATCAAAGGATATCTGTTCAATAGAGCTGGGCTGCGGTAAATTAATAACTTATCTCGGAAATGCAGACATGAGTTCGTGTGTAAGTATTTAACTTTGGCTGTAACATTGCTGTCTGATAAATTATCACAAGTGTGGATCCCAGACTGGGGCTGTTAGTAACCTAATTCTTTATAAATGAGCCTTGAACAAGCATTTTAAAAGTTCATCCTAAATCAGGTTGGTCTTCCAAAAAAAAAAAACAAAAACAAAAAAATAAAAAATAAAAATGCGTACACATTTATTTATTTATCTATTTATTTGTTAGTTAATTTGTGCACAGTTGAAAAAAGGCATAAAATCCAGATGGATAAAAATGCGAAAGAAATGAAAAAGAAATGTGTCAAGAGAGGTCAAGAAGCCAGAGGTTTATACAATAACAGAGGAAGAAGAGAACAAAGAAAATACCTAAATTAAAATTTTACAGAAAAATACAACAGAATAAATAAAAATAAAACAGAAACACACACAACACAAAGCAAAGACAAAAGGTAACAAGAATAAATATATATGTATAATTAAATTTTCTCTTAAAATTTTCTAAAGTTAATGACTTCTTTAGCATTCCATATCTGTACACTGCGTTATCCGAGAGAATACCGGCCATGTTTTGTTAGGATTTATTATCATTATTATTATTATTATTATTATTATTATTTTATCTTTATTTCATCATTTTCAATCCATTTGATTTTAGTCTATTTTAAGGACTTTCCAGTAAGTAGGAGAGAATGATCTGTCACAGTAAATACCAGTAAGCTACAGAACAATACAGTAGCTCCGCAGTGTGCCTCCGATTTACTCAAGCTCCCATAATGCACGGTGGGTGACGTCACAATGTTGCGACGCAGCGTGGATTTGCAGCAACTCAGCGGTAGCACCGTTTTTATCTAAACTGAATGTAAGACTTATACAGCAATTACCGGTCGCTGCAGTTCCCGTATACTAACCTTAATTTTCACCCCGTTTGTCATTTTAACGTTTCCGGAAGAAGTTTTGACACGGCTCTTTTTTGTAGGGAAGTTACAGTTTTTCACGAGTCGCAGTTACCCTGTGTGAAAATGAAGACACCTCCTGAAGAACAGTCAGCCAACTTTCTGTTGAAGGCGTCCTTGCTGTATAAAGAAAAATGCCCGGAGCTATCACGGCACTTCCTGTAAGAAACTTTGTTCAAAATGCTACTTGAATTTCACTTTGACAGCTGAGTCCTTATCGTGTGTCCTGTATTGATGTAATAGCAGCATGTCGGCACTAGGTGGTGGAGCTCGACCAGTGTTAGCAGTCCTGCTAATGTGATACCTGTGTTTATGGCGGGAACAATATACTGAAATCTTTATTTTCTAACATTAGTTAGAGTGTTGTGTATTTACTTACAACTGTACAATAACTAAAAACATTATTCTAAAATGGTATCTGTAGAGTTTAAATAGTGACTAATTATACAATTCACATTAGGCTCCCCTCTGTTAACCCTGTGCCTACAGGCTACAGACAACTTATCTGGTGACATACAGTAGGCGAGATGAGACATCCACCAGAAGAAAGCACAACAAGGCCCTGTCGGTCAATTCACACCATAGCCTATAAATTAGTGCACCACCAATATGGGGATTTTGGAAACCGATAACAATTAAATAGGGGAAATAAATTCATAGGTTACCAATGTGGTGGTTTTAAAGTGAATTTTTGAGCTAAAATGACTTTTTCTGTGCGGATTGTTCACTGTTTTTGCATCGATATGACCATGCAGATGTACTCACAAGGCTGCTCTCTTCAACAAATAACTTTATTAAAAAATGTTTACCATTATAATACACTTTCAACTAATTCTAGAAATGAATAAATGACTGGACATGCTCGATTCCTGGGTTATCTTTGCTTTGCAGTTACTTGCAGACAACTACATCACCATTTCTGGAGATGTTTACACCTTACTGCCCATTCACTGTTGTTTTTTAGCCATCTGTGATAGAGGAGAGACCATTTTGTTTGAGCTGAGCATTTTTAAGATGAGCATTTTTAAAAAGTAGAAATAATTGTTAACTTGAACTGATCATATAGTGTACATATAAAATTGATCTAAAAAGTAACTGAGTGTATTACATCAATTTTTAAACATTAAAATGACCGGATAGACTTTGAAACAAAAAATCAGCATTTCTTGTGGTCATAATCAAATTACGGGCTTGTTTTATTGGCGTGTTAACAAATATAAATGATAGTTAACAGACCTTTAACATTATTGAAAAGTATCTGTAACCAATTCAATTGATGTCCAGTGCTGCACCGTGCTTTAAAAGACCAATCAATTTTTAATTGATAACCTGTAGTGGTGGGACTCTATTGTCATTGTTTTCTTGTTTGTTTTGTTTTAAACATTGAACCACTGTTCAAATGGCTGAATATGTACATCTGCTTGAGAATTGGCTGTGATTGTTTGTAGTGTTCCTCATCTTATCACATGTCTGTGCATTTTATATTTGAATATGATTATGCGTCATGCTCATATTTTCACTGCTTTTGTCAATTTGCCCATATGAGGATGTGTTACATCCATCTTGTTGACAGATCATCAGTGACTGATATGCATTCACAGCTTGGTTTATCATTGTGTTTGTACCTTCGCAAAAACAACTAGTCCATGAGTAAGATTTGGCTGCTGCTGGTGCTTGTGCTCGCTTATTACAGTCTTTAGTGATGCCGCACAATCAAGATATTGTTGTTGTTTGAACATTGGTTTGTGCCTCTTGTTGTGAAGCTTGCTGTTAGTGTAGCTGCAGTGGCTACTGGTAATACTTAATATTATATTTGAATGTGCATAGGGCTGTGAGTACAGTAGAAATATTCAAAAACTTGAAATTGGTGTATCATGACCAGAGACAGCAGAGGATAGGGACTGTGGCATTCACTTTCGCCCAAGAGGTAGAAAACCTGCAACTACCAAAATGCACTGCGCAGCAGTGGACCAATAAATGCTCCCCCGGTGGGTGATGTAATGCAAGCTTGTCTGTTTTAACACAGAAAACAAAAAGGCGGTCAGCTGGTAATAAGTGATGTGAAATTACACTTAAACAATAAGATAAAACATGTTTCGAAACAAAATGTTATCAGCGCTGCTTAGTTTTACTGTTTGATCTCAGTATTTTTAGCCTTGGTTTTGACAATACAGGAAACAGTATGGTTCCCACTTCTTGTTAACAAATTTTTGTATTACAGCCAAACAGTGCACTATACCATGTTTCTGAAGAAATTTTAGTTTGATAGGAGTTTGGTCTGAGTTTGAGAGAAAGAGAGAGAGCCAGGTCTATCTTGATCCGCTTTTGTACTTGTTTGCATTAATTGTCCTTAGACAAAATCCAAACTATATTTTAGTTTAGATCAGAGTTCACAGTGGGATTTAAGTTTGTCTTTGCATCTCTGGTTCTTGGAGATGTTGAGGTAGTTTGGGTCAATGGTCATGCAGGAGTAAAGTTGTATTCTTATCTTGATCGTTTCTCTTTGAGGGATATTGTAAATTTCCATTTTGTCTTGTTGGTCAGCATTCATCAGGGGGTTCGAAACATGCAGTGTGTTTCCCCTAAAAGATGTAATGTTTGTGCAGCATGTATGAGCTATTGCAACTGACGCATTCAGCTCGACTTCACTGTCATTCAATCTCATGCATTTGCACAGTGAAATAGATTTCACAGGGGAGGTCACAACACCTTCCTAACAAACAATGCACCATAAGGAAAACATAGTGCTGCAAGCAAAGACAGTCCCTCTAATCATCGGGTAGAAGAGACAGACAGTCTGTAAAGTCTGTCTCTTCTCTTGTATCTTTTGCAAGGTTGTCAAAAGGACCCATACAGAGAACCACATCTTCTCCAACTGTATCTAATTAGCCTCTAGTAGTCAAGTCTTTTCATCCCTATCAGAATAAAGCACAATACTAATTAAGTTTCTAATTTGGATCATCATTTACAGCTCACTGCTTCAAATTTATTGCTTTTGCCAACTTAGGAATTATTATTAATAATAATAATTGTTAGTATTTCCTCTGATGGTGTATCCCTCACAGTTTTGATTGCCTTATTGAGTAGAAAGCTAAAAGTAATTTCATGAAAAATCCGCTTAAGCCTTAGTCTCTGTGTGTGTGTGTGTGTGTGTGTGTGTGTGTGTGTGCGCCTCAAAGACAGAAATAGATTGTGTGTGTGTGTGTGTGTGTGTGTGTGTGTGTGTGTGTGTAAGCCCTGCATATTTACAGTTGTACCGTCTGAGCGCTCTAATTTTCTGTATCATAGTATATATGGGTATTAGTGCATTTAAAGTGTGTAAAAGTGTGTGTATGGACTCTTGTGTGTTTGAGTTGGGTTCCAGCCACGTCCCTGTATCCTCCAGCTTGTTTTCACTTTCACCTGAGCCAGGAAATCTGTGGGCACGGCCATGAATGGAAACAAAAACAGAGGTTTTCGTAGTGAAACCCCAAAGTCAGGGTCATTTTACGGATGTGTGCGAGCCCACTGCTATTTTGATGCATTGATCTATTCCACAGATTCCCTGGCTATGATGAAATGTGGTTATGGAGAACATTTTGACCACATTTAACTATAACCACCGGCTGTCGAGCAGGCAGGACACGAATTTGAATGTTTGGACCACTGGCTGTAGGATCTGGCTGGTTTTGTGCCAAAGCGCCTGGCAGAGATGACTCGGTTAGCGGCCAGAGCCAAAACTCACCCTTAAGTGTGATAAGCTAGTTGACTACTGAATCTGATCTTCATCCAGAGTGATAATATGGAAGGCATATCAGGAATTCAGGAATTATAGTTAAGTATAAACGTTTCAGACAGAGGTCTTGGACACAGTTGATAAGTTAACCTGAGGGGAAATGAAAATGTTTTTGTCAGCATCCACTAAAATAGCTTTTCTCTGTGGTCGGTGATGTTTTCAGTCCTAATGAACCACAACTGTCACCCCGCGTTCATCTGGGGGTTTCCACTGTCTTCGCTTTCTCCAGTTATGGTTTTGGTCATGCGTCACTGGAGTGTTTCGTGTCATGGTTGTACTCATACTAACAACTACACGTATTTGTTTGGAGATCGTGTTACTTGCCCTCTGTCACTGTCTTCACTTTCCGTCAGGCTGATGATGACTGATTGTTTTTGTATGTTAGCATCGGGGTCACAGTGAGTTTTAAGTAGTTTTTGGTTTCAGTAAAACATTTTATCAGTGTTAACTTTGAGTAAAGGCTTTCACTGAATTATAGCAGTCCACTGTTAGTGGTCTGTGTGTGTGTGCGTGCGTGTGTGTTTCTAGGAGTGTATTGAGTGAACGTGACAGCTTGTTTCATGTGTGTGTGTGTTTGTCCTTGTATGTGAACTGACGTCACTTTTATTGTGGCTCATGTTGCCAGACTGGTAAAGCTGTTTTCCAGTAAGTTCATATTCATAGTTGTGTGTGTGGTCACTGGGCCTCACTGACTGTTCTGATAACCAAAACACGCAGGATGTCTGCAGGAAAAACAATGTCATAGTGACGTGACTTTTCAAAAGCCTCAGCTGCTTTTTCTCTGCATTGTTATTTTCTTTCCGAGAGACCAGCATATTGTTTATGTTGATACTGATATATCTGATACTGATAATTGAATATCAGCCAAAGGTATTGGAGCTGTTACATATCTGTGGAGGTCTTTGTTAGGCAAGCAGTTTTTAAAGCAGAGTAGGGCTGCAACTATTAATTTTAATATCAAATAACTTGACAGTTATTTTTTCTCCATTAATTAATTTAATTTATTTGTGCAAAATGTCTGACAATAGTGAAGGATTACCATTATGATTTCCTAGAGCCAAAAGAGATGCGTTCAGATAGATTGCATGTTTATCAAAAAGCCCCGTTTTTGTCCTAAAGACTTACAGGCAGCTCCTTAGGCACAGTGCTGCTTTCATTCTCACATTAGTGCCATGAATTGGCAAGATTCTGATGAGATAAGCATCTTGTTACCGGGTTTATCATTAAATATATTGCTATGTAGACAATATATTACAATTTTTATGCATCCATGCTGGCATAGCTGTGGCTAGAGGCATTATGTTTTTTGGTTGTCTGTCTGTCCCAAATAACAAAATAACATCATATTCGACACAAACGTGTATTTGGACTCAGATATGAATTGATATCTGTCTATCTATCTATCTAGATATATAAATATATAGACAGATATTCTCGCGGTCAAAGGTTATGGTCAACTGTGTCTTTGCATCCATCTCATTCTCTCGAACAGAATATTTCAAAAAAGATTTTAAGTAATTTCCTCAAATTTTGGCACAAACATCCACTGGATGAACTGATCAGATTAAATTCTAGTTTTTAATCTTATTTTAGGAAAACTGTGATGTTGTAACAAGCACACCGCCATATTCATAAATGATCACGCAATTAGAAAAGTTCTGTCTGCATTTGTATTCATCACCACAGTCACTGTAACATCAGACATCATAGCATGACATTTTGTGCAATCAGAGTAAAGGAATTAACATTTGCCTATATCTGTAAAAAAAAAATAAAATAAAATAAGTGCATGCATGGTCCTTTAGGTACACCACAAAACAAAAAAAGGACAATTAAAAAGTGATACAGTATTTAGGAGAATTGATAAAGTATCACAAAACATAATTAACAACAATACTCAAGTGGGTCAGTGTTTTCTTACACCTCTAATCACAGTGGCCATGTTTATCAGATATCATTTTTACCATTTGTACCACCTTAATTTAGCATGTTGGGATTCTGATATTAATTAATTAGCACCAAACGCAAAGTACAGTTGAGGCCGATGGGAAGTTCTGCAGGTAATAAACCAAATTATTGGACATATTCAAATGACCTGAAGTTTGTGCTAAATTGAGAGTCAGGGATCACCAGAGTTATGATTCATGCTTTAGGCGACAGACGGTCTTTGTCTTTGATTTTTTCAAAAAAGGTCACTACATTTTTTCCGCCCCACTGCCAGCACCTTTTGAAAACTATTTTCCCTCTCTCCCCCGATACAACCGCTTGCTCTCATCTCTCCTTGTACTGTATCTCTCGTTTTACGGCTCCTCTCAGCGGGAGCCAGCAGACATCTCCACCCGTACAGAGAGCTCTAGACTGGGAGGCACCTGCTGGCCTCTTTCTGTGTCACGTCCAGCTGATAAATTGGAGCCCTGCTGGTCTGTGCTGTAGATAGAAGGATACAATATCTGGTGACACACCAAGTGACGCTGACCGCACCACTACCTGAACCTGACCGTTGTGTCTAAATATCTCTGAGTTACAAGCATCAGTGAAGGTTCTTCAGAATATGCCAGCAGTTGCACTGTTTTCCCTGATGGTAGCAATAAAATGTTAATAGTGCTTTTCATTTGGTGCACTTTGCCTCAGCCAGCACTTCTGTCTCCAATTACATTGTAGCAACCCCCCACCCCCACCTCCATATCTTCTTAGGCCCCATATCTTCAGTGTTCATCACCACAACTAAGTGTGCACTTAAAAGGAGATGCATGACAAGTATGATAATAAGATTAGTGCTGTGGAAGAGGTCTTTGCGGTGTGCCATTTCTGAGAGTTGGCTCATCAGGGGAGCAGCGGGAAGAGAGACTGTGGGAAAACAACATTCCCAAAAGAATCCAGCTTCTCTACACTCGAGTCATCAGTGGTCTGTTCATAGCATAGACTGTGTCAGAGAGGGGGATGTAGCCTCTGGGTCTGAAAAGTGAAGCCTATGCAAAGGTGCCTTAAACCTGCATTATATTAAATGGCCAGCAGGGGAGACTATGAGAAAATAACCCCACTTCTCACTTGATTTATTACCTCAGTAAACATTTTCCTAATGAGTTTATGATCTCAATCAGTAGTTTCAGTTAGGGCTGTCGGTGTTAACGCGTTAATCGGGATGCGATTAGGGCCGTAAGTAACTTTTTTTTTTATCATAAGCCAGTATTCCTGTCTTTAAGAGGCTGTACCGGGCTGAGTTTTACTGTGAATGATGACGCTGGTATCATATGAAATGACTCAAGGAATCCAGTATTATGTCATGCTCGCTTCTCACGAAGGAGCCTGAATAATGCTCCAAAATTAGGCTACATTTTTGAAATGGAGAAACTGAACAGTGTTTGAACAGGGGTTTCTTGACCTTTGAACTCGAGATAGCTGAATGAAAATGGGTTCTACGGGTACCCACGAGTCTTCGCTTTACAGACATGCCCACTTTACTTAATTTATTTATTTATTTAGCCCATGCAGTTTTTTTCTGTCATTTGATACCTAATCAAGACAATCTGGTAGGAATTGCTTTACCTTCTATATGGACTTCATGAATGTTTTGTAATGTAAAATAATGGAATTGAAAACAGGTGATCAAAAAAAGATGATTAATCGCAACTAGTTTCGCTGCCACTGTCAGATCCAGCACTCGCTCCTCCAGAGCTCCACCCTCTCGTTCGAATATGGTCCCTTCTAGCTCCAAAAAACAAGATGCCGATGGCCAAAATGCCAAACTAAAGGCTTCAAAACGGTCAGACATAAACTTGGGTTCATACTTGGTTCATAGCCTTTTGTAGAATTTGTTTTTATGGTATTGCAAAGCAATAAAGAATGTGTGGTTTTATATGTTTTGTATGTATTTTTCAGTGGGGTCAAGTGCACCTAATGATCATTGATTATAAATAGAGAAGCACCCACTTCCAACATCATATTCAAAACCTGCTAAATTTCTAAATTTCTTTTATATCAGAAAAGGATGATGAGGCTTTTTTTCTGAGCAACTTTGAAAAGTGTTTTTTTGGACGTGTGAGTCATTGTCTGTCCTCGACAGAGTCACACTACACCACGCCGTCCTTGAACAACTTCTGACAGGGCTTGTATATAATCTGGCAGTTTAATCCAGTCACTGATTATTAAATTTGGGGGGATCAAGGGACAGTGACTCAGACTGTGGGATGAGTGATAGCACATATGTTGCAGATCTCTCTCCACCCTGCACCTCATCTAGCAATATAATGCACCATGTCATGTATGGGGTTATTAAGAATGCAAGTGAAGAGCGTCAACAAACCGCTGTCGCCAGACGCAGCAGCAGCCAGCAGGTCAACTCCAGATTAAAGTCGACCCCATGCCTCCTCCTCCCCTCCACAAACAGCCAGCCTCGTTCCTCCCTCTTTCTGTCACACGTGCAGCTGGACAGTAAATTTCCCTACATCGATTTAAGCCCAGAGCTAATTTTAGCAGGACTTAGCTGTGGCTTAGTCAAAATGTTTTCACAATATGTCATTGCAAGCGTTCCAAAGTTAGAGGTAGCCTCATGGTCGCAGAGGCAGCCATGTGGGGGGTTACCCTATATTGTTTGGGAGAGTCCTATTTGATTTTCCGGTGGCACGTTTTCCACTGTGCACAATGGAAAGAGCTGTCTGTGACAAAGTTTTTTTTCCAATTGGTGTTTCCATCTTTGAATGCGTTTATATGCATGCTTTAATTTTAACAGAGTTCTTATCTGCCAGTTTCTTTCAGTTAAATTAATTACATATTTTTAAACATCATGGTTTATCCTTTCCCTGTCATTTAACATTGTTCCAGTGTGAAAGGACCTGTTATAATGCAAATTGAGAGGGCATTTTGAAATACATTAATATGCATGTTGAAATACTTATAAATGCTTTTTTTCCAGTATTTTAGAGAACCAAAAAGTATTCAAGATAGGCTGTCATCATTTAAGATTGACTTCTTAATTATCTTTTACTAATGGTTTTCAACATTAAACTCAGTTAGTGATTAATTTTACTCTAATCTGGTATAAGTATCTATTCAAAATGTCTCATCTTGTCTCCTGTTTTTCTTCTCTAGGCAGTGGCCTGTCAAGAATAAAGGTAAGTTAAGTCACCTGCACATCATTGACAAATTTTACTTTTTAATTTTTGTCCTGTTTTCATTTGTGCATGTTCCATCAGTAAAACCCTAAAGTGTAATAGCCATGAAGAACTGAATGCAGTAGTAAGTAGGACTTTGTCACCAGCTTGTCAAGGTTGATAAACCTCAATAAACCCTCAGCCAAACACACTGAGTCAGCCAGCTGTCTGTAGCAGACTGCCTGGTAGGATCAAACTCATACAACCACACACGCGCACACGCACGCACACGCGCGCGCACACACACACACACAGGTCCATGCCAGCCAAAACCACATCAATACGTAGCGGTGCCATTTAGTGTTCAGGCGTTCTTTCTCTTCTCTTCTCAGCACTACTGAAGGAGAAATCCTCCAGTCTGCTGCAGAGCACCTCAGTGTGCTCGTACTGTTATCAGTGGCTGCAGCCTGACAACCACCGGATGCGGCTGCGGCCCAAGCAGCGTCCATCAGCACGGGTGCAGAGTGTCCTACGCAGGAAGGCCAGGGGCAAACGACTCAGCCTGGTGCAGAAAAATCTGCTGCAACGCTTCCAAAAGTCCTCCTCCGTACTGGTGAGAAGACAAAACGCTACAACCCCACAGACCCGGTTATTGTACTGCACTGCAGCATATTGTCCTTGCAGAAGAAACACCAGGGGCATATGCTGAATTGTGTCCTCAGTTATAGTAGTGTTGAGCTAAGGGAAAGTTTGGGCTGTGGGTTGGTTTTATGGCCTGACCAATGCTGATATTAGTATTTAGGGATAAGACATGCTGGAGAACTGTGTAATGTCACAGTTTCTAATTTACCTTAATCATTTTTTGAGGATTATGTCCTCTATTTTTAATGCCTCTGCACCGACAAAAGCTGTTGCCAGAGACATAATGTTTTTTAATGTTGTCCATCTGTCCGTCTATGTGTCCCTTTCTGATACATGTGATATCATGAACACCTTGAGGGAATTTCTTCAAACAGGGCACAAACTTCCACTTGGACTCAACAATGAACAGATTTAATTTTGGTGGTCAGAGGTCAGAGTCACTATGACCTTGCATCTGTCTCATCCTTGTCAATGTGATATCTAAAGAACATCTTGAAGGAGTTTATTCAGATTTGGCACAAGCATCTACTTTTTAGTCAAGGATGAACTAATTATATTTTGGTGATCAAAAGTTAAGGTCACCGTGACCTTGCATTTTGTCTCATTCTCATGAGCACAATATTTCAGGAAGGCCTTGAAGGAGTTTCCTCAGATTTGGCACAAACATCCACTTGAATTCAAGAATGAACTGATTCGAGACTGAGGACAAAAATATAACATAAATGTCTAAAAGGAGAAAATAATGAAGTGATAATATTTTATATCCAAAAGTTCAAAGGTCAACTTCACTGTGACAGCGTAGTGTTCTGCAAAAACACGTTCCAGTCATTACTCAACGCCATAACTCAGGAACAGAAGGGCAGACATTTGGCATGATACTGAATTGGTGACACTAATCTTTGGTGTCCACCTTGGAGCTGTGCTGATTGTGCAAATTTTCCATGCTGCAAGGGGGAATATGTGTGAAACATCCATGTTTTCAGACACGTATGTAACCTGTAAGTGCTGCTTGGCAGGTGCATAGAATGGCAAAGCGGTAATTATAGGTTTTTGTTGGGTTTTTTTTACTTATTTTGTTGGTAATTCTGGTGTTTGTGATTTATATCGATTGAGCTTTACCGGTCATGAACATATTTGTATCAGCCCCGTTAAAGAGCCCTCTAGCTGACCACTCATCCTTTAGCTGGGGTTGACCTCTGACCTGTAAAGGTGGAGAGACAACAAATAATTTTTTAGCGACGATCAAAAATGTGTCGAGTCATTACTTATTTTAACATAACAAGGCCGGCATTGTCTCTTAATGTATTGCCTCCAGCTGTTGTTGCCATTTAGATTTATGAAGTCATTTGTATTCATTCCACAGAAAGTGCCTGGTTTCATTATGGTGCTCCACTCATCATTACTGTCGTTACAGTGCTCCCATTAAGCTTAACTGTAAGAGAGCTAATGTTGCCAGACAGTGCTTTGTCAACACTCACCCTGTCCCCCCAATAGCCCCCTAACTGTTAAATTGGTCCTTTTTTGACTGTCCTTTTAGTAGATAGTACCAGGCAGAGACAGAATGGACAGCTTATTTTGGCAAGCACCCACTCGCTCTCCTGATGAGCCCATTTAGATGAGGAAACCGGTGGTGGAGCTTGTGGCAACAGGGTCATTTCCCCCTCTACAATCAGAGAGCAGTGATAAGAGGAAGAGTCCGTCTGGTGATCTGACATCAGCCCTAATGAAGAGCAGCTCTAGTGGAAATGCTGCTGCCTCATTAAAATCTGGTTGGGTTCATTTAAAATGCAGGTATTCACCACGCAAGGCACTCTGAACCCACTCCATCTCACTATCCATCAGTTGACTGTGAGGGCAAAGAGGAAGACAGATGGAGAGAGAGAGCAGTAAAAAAAGGGCAGTGAGAGAAGTGGAGGAGAATAACAGGAGAGTGAAACAGACAAGGTGAATAAAAGCCTGAGGGTGGAAGGCAGATAGATTACAAAGGTGAACAGGAAAAGTCAAATGATGGACTGCAAGAGAAAAAAAAGTTGTCATCTAGTAACCTAACTTTGCATGAAATAGTGGCTGGGTGCTCCTTCATGTTCTGCGTCTGTAGTCTGTGGTGAAGGTCAGATCTGGGGTCAGAAAGTCATCTGGAGAAAGGGATTTGAGAGAATCTTTACATCATGACACTTTTGTAAAATGTTAGATTTATTATATGTGTTTTCAGTTAAGAAAATACTATTAATGATATACTAATAAAAAGAGTCTTTTTATACAGGCCCAAGTTGAGTGCCGAGATTGGCCTAAATATAAGAATGCAGCTACAGCTGTAACATTAAAGGCCCAAGCACACTAAAAGCGTCTGACTCGTGCATTTTGAAGTATATATATTGCTTTAAATGGATATGTGAAGCTGCTTTGATGGCCCTACTCTGAACTTTGAAATTTCGGATCAGATGAGGACACAGTGAACAATGCTGTTTTTTCTGCAGCCATAGTTACTGCTTAGAGAGAGCTAAAAGGAAAAAGAGGGTAGGAATTTTTCCCAAGAAGTCATTAATTTATAAAGAAATACATTTAAAATCATAATAATACAAACTACCTACATATAAATACTTCTGGTTCTGTGGTGTTGGTAACCAAAAATCTGATGCATGCAGTATGCCGTATGAGCATCAACTGACAAGCGTCAAAAGAGGTGTGTGAGTTATTGCTTTCAGTGCATCGGGCCTTTAAAGCAGCCTTCTTCTGCATCTAAAATGCCATCAATGCTGCACCAGCATGGATTTTGTGAAACATGTTATTGAGAAATCTGCTAACTTAAAAAAATGATCCCTGAATTTTTATTCTGCCTTCGCAGCAGTGACCAGAGGCATTTTGTTTTTGTCCATCCATCTGTCTATACATCCTATATATCCTCCAATTTGGCACAAGCGTCCACTTTGGACTCAAGAATGAACTCATTAGATTTTGGTGGTTGGAGGTGACCTCACAAAACCCACTTTTGGACATATCTCCAGAATTCAGAACTTTTTACAAAGTTACGCACAAATGTTCAATAGGACAAAATGATGAATTAGTGACTTTTTAATTCCAAAAGATTAACTTCACTGTGACGACAATCTCTTTCTGATATGTGTGAAGTCTCCATGTGTTAGAATATGCAGCGTCTTTGCAGCACTATCCCTATTTGAAGCATTGTCCGCTGTCATGGCTGCATATGAATCTGGATAGACATGAATGTAAACTGCCACTCAGCTGGTTGGCAGAGGCATACAACCACGCGGCGGTAATTCTAGTTAACAATAATTTATCATTCTGTGTAGGTTTTAACAAGAAAACCCATTTAAATCACCAGTTTGTAACTAGTAAGTTTCTAAGCCCTTAGGAGGATATTCACACCGAAACTTGCTGATTGATTTATGAATAACTGTTGCAAACCCATCCTGGACTTTAAATCCCCAAACATAAACCTGTTTAGCTCATCACACACACCCTTAGTCAAACATAACTGTGTTGTATTTCGTACCCTGAAGGCCTCTCTTACAGACACTCAGTCGTGACTGAGCACCTCTCCTCTTACTCATATGTCAACAGCAGTGTTTTGGTCACGATGGACAATGTTGATGCTTGTCCATCACGTGACTTCCTAGTAAACCAATACAACCCGAGCATGTCTTTCATGGTATTTTTACCCACTGTTTTCATGGTCACTCGCCTGTCATATACTGGCGTTCCAAGGGGCAACAAGTCAAGCCACATATGTGAGACAGTATACACTTGTGCTCAGCTGAGGGGTGATAGAGAGGTGATACCTTTAAAATGCACACTGGTGAAGCAGTGAGATAAGAAAAGGAATGTGGACTTACTTTCCTGTCGTTGTCCCCCTGGCTCCATGCTGATGCACAGACCACAACAACCCTGACAGAGAGGGGGTCAACACGGAGCCTGAATAATCAGATTAGCATCCACTCGTCTGCTCTTTAAAGATAGGAGCATTGTTGTAGTTGGGGTGCAGGGATGATCAGATGTAATATATAGGGAGTATTTTCAAACCTGCACCAGCTGTCCTTTTGTTCATTCTGAGAATAATAAACACAGACTTGAAAACATCCTGCGTGAGATAATGTGCCGCAGTGACCGTGAAGCTTTAATTTGTTTTTTTGTTAGTGCTTCATAATTTTATTGTTTTATTCTAGTGTGCCAGAGTTGAGTGTTATGACTGTGTACACAATATTCTGCTCCTCTTACTGTTTAGTCACGTAGCAGCCTGCAGGGAGAGGCAGAGGATTTATTGGAGAAATAATCAAAACATCCTGTCATATAAATTTACTGTCCCATTTATTCCTCCTTGTGTGCAGGCTTAGACAGACAGTTTATTTGAAACAAGGTGCGAGTACTTGCAGACACAGAGATCCATGTTTGCTTGTGTTCTTAGTCCTTTTCAGAGTGTCAAAACAATTCTGGGATCTTGCTCTGGATGAGAGGTGCTGTAGGACGCTTTGAAGAGCTAATTGTTGTTATAACTGTTCTTTTAATCTGATATTTGTAGTGTATCGAGGCCTTTATGCATTCATAAAGTGTTTCCAGCTTTTGTGGGTGAAATATTAAGTGTTCCAAACAATATACATAGTACATATTACTATAATATAATTCACATATGTTTACATATGTAAAAGTAATCCTGGTGAGCTTCAGATCGTTCCAACTATACAGTATACAGTACTGTGCACTGTTTTGAGACAAGCAGCTTTTTGATGTGTTCATCTGCTCAAGGCATGCAACTGCAAGTGTTTACATAATGTAGCCTACACTGCTACATGTAGCTACATGCTAACATCAGCAAAATGTGATCTTGGTTGCTGATGTTGTTAATTTCTCTGTTACTTCGACTCATATTCCTGCTGGAAAATGTCTGCATTTGAAAAATTTCTAGAAGATTTTATTGGTGATCTTTTTCACAGTAGGAAGTCCCTCTATGTTACAGTCATTCCCCAGCTGCAAGTACACTGCTACATGTAGCTATGTGCTAACATAAGGTAAACATGCCATCTTGGTTGCAATTGATGTATATTATGTATATAATTGATGTATATTATGTCCTATGTCCTAGATTTTGGGCCATATTCCTGCCAGAAGACGTGAGGTCGTTTTTAGAAGATGTTATCGGCGATTTTTTTATATAAGGAAAGTGACACTCCCATACACTGATTCCCCGGCTGCAATGATGATGCAGAGACACCAAGTTACAGGCGGGTGCGAAAAAAAAAAGAAGCGTCTCAGACAGAGAGTATGCAGCACAGACATTATACGTAAAAAAAATGTTTGTTTTTTTTAACATTAAAGCATGTAAACATGTTCTAGCTGGAACCCAAAGTACAAGTATGAACATGAAAATTAGTGTAAAAGTTGCCCTTTAATAAAACATGTCCCTATCTTAACAAAAATATAAGCATGCACATGACCAGTAAATGTATATTCAAACTCAAAAACACGGGTAATGTGCAGCAGTTGTACTCCAGGGTGTAAATCCCCTTCATTTCACACCATATTGCTTTTCCTTTAGGATGTGTGTATGTGTCGCCCTCTGGGTTGATGCAAGCACATGATACTCTTTCCTCAGCTGTGTCAAGTTGTTTCTTATAGGTATTATAAATCTGGTATGTTTATGTCTGCTTGGCAGGTTATGTAGCAACGGATATGGAAATAAGTTGGAATGTTGCCTCACAGGAGAAGTGGAGACCCTAAATGGAGCGAAGGATAGCACATTCGCCTCCTCCTCTGTTCTTCTGCTCTTCCTCCTTGAGCCTAGATTTATGCTTCCCAGCAGAGTTGTTTATTACAAGAAAAAAAGTTTTCAGTACGGGCTTTTCCTGGCTATATACATTAATATTGTTTCGGAGGGTGAATTTATGCTCAGTGCCTATACTCAAGACTTACTTATCTGGGGTTCCCACAGTCACGGAATACCTGGAAAAGTCACAATATTCTTTTATAGATAACCTTCCACATTACAAATGGGCAATATCACCATGTTTCAGGGTGTTTTTGTGATAACAATATTTTTAACTATGACAAAATATAAAAAGTATTTCATCATTAATTTCAAGAACATGCAGTTTCAACAAAATGAGTGCATAGTTCTATATGTCAGGATTTCTTTAGTGTGTAAAAAACCAACCGTAACCAATAGCAAATATGCTCATAGGCACGCTTGACGTAGCCGCGCCTAATGGTATGACAACATTATGTCTACATGTTGGAATATTGCCATTATCACAATCGGAATTTTTATTATACCAGTATTATTGTGAACAATAAGATATGGCACATCAGTGTTTCATGTAATGTAGTATAACGGTAAATAAATTATCGATAGCTGTCGATGTAACGTAGCTATGATATGTGTCAGTGTGTGACAATGTTATGTTTTCCATCCCTGGGTTCTTCCCTCCCTTTTTTATATGCCATCTAGCTGAAATTATGTTTGAATATGTTTTGAATATGATATGTTTGAAAAGTGCTGAACAACTGGTGCAACAAAAAAATCATTCTTATGGGTCTTTGAAAAGTGATGGAAAAGTTTGAAATGTTGTCCATGAAAATGTCTGAGAACCCAGCTATAAGACAGGTGGAAAGGCACAATTACTGAATGTGCAGTCACGATGCTGTTTAACAAGTGTTGTAATGCAACACTTGTTTTACTCTGAAAACAACACTTGCCTTCTGAATAACAGATGAACCAGGCTTAAAAAAACACAGTGGCAGAACATAAGTGGTTGAAAAATTGTTCAGTTTTCCGAGAAGGGCCATTTCTTCCTGACGTAAATCCAACATTCCTCTGTAATTTATGTCACCACTTCTTCTTGACCTCACTGGCCACCTCTCATCCCCCAGTCTTCTGGGGTTTTTCTTTTGTACTCTCCAATCCCTGCACTGCTTTTTCGCTTGCTTTTTACCTCAACCCTTCTACCTGACCGCCCCCTGCCCTCTCACATTACCATCATCTTGCTTCTCTCCTCCCATTCTCGCTCATCTCTTCACCACATCCCTCTGTCATATTTATTTTTACTGGAGTAATGCTGTTGGAAAATGTGTCTCTTAAGGAGATGACAGGAAACAGGAGACAGAGATGTCTGGCTGGTTATTTGTCTGTGTTTGCTCTCAGGGAACAGGAAAACCCCCTCAGAGAGGTTTTGACACCTCGAGATTGGGTAGCGAGTGACAGGATGACGAGAGGGGGACGTGTCTTGGAAGAGAAAGGCCAGTGGTTGCGGCCTTGAGCTTTCTAGATACAAACACAGGAGACTTGCTTTGAAGTGGAAACACTCACTTATGTCTCACGTGTGTCGCGCTTTGACAAAGTGTGTACTGAGGTATTTTAAGCAAGTTAACACACCATTAATGGGAGCACTGTGCATGGCAAGTCAATGCTGGGTTCGTGACTGACATCCTCTGGAAACATTGGAGGGCCTATTAACATAAAAAAAAACATGCATAGTGTAAGAATGCATGCATATTGGTTTGTTTTTCTATCACACACACACACACAAACACACTACAAACCCTGGGCTAGGTTCAGCTTCTGCTCTCTTCTGTCAACATGTTTGTAGCCCAGCTCATATGCAGGATAAACCCCATATAGAGAACTTGATGCTGCTCCATTACAGCGTGTCATCTGTCAATTAGCCTCTGTTCCGCTCTTCATTTCATTTCCTCACCACTATTAAAAGCCTACTCTGGAACTTGGCAATCTCTACTGTGAGCTCAACTGTAAGTTGGCACGGGTGTTAAGGTTTGGAAGCCGCCACAGTTCAGTTTTTGAATCCTCACTCAGCAGCATTTATATTGCTCCTGTAACCCATTCTGACAGCATGCATGCACATTAATGGCATTCATCGCATACCTGTTATAAAGCCACACACGTGCCATTAGTTACCTTTAAATATGACTTGGAGGGCTTCAAATCCAGACCTGTCTCTAGGCTGTATTTTTATGCCTCTGCACCGGCAACAGCCGCGGCCGGAGGCAATAGGTTTTTGGGGTTGTCTGAACGATCTGTGTTCATTTGTCCGTGCATGTGATATTTCAAGAATGCCATATGGTACTTTCCTCAAATTTGGCACAAATGTTCACTTGGACTAAAGGATGGACTGACATTTTGGTGGTCAAAGGTTAAGGTCACTGTAGCCCCTTTGCTTGTTCAAAGCATGAATGTTGTGTCATTATTCCACCTTGCCGTTCTGTATAAAAGGGATAAAATCGGAATAGGGGACACAGTTGTCTCACCTCTTACGCAACAGTGTATGTAGTGACAGCACTGAGTGGAAGTCTGTGTAACAAGGATAGTCAGCAGGACAGGATGAGTGTGATGTTTCGACAAAGTGCTATGTGTGCGACCCATTGCAGGGAGATTTTAAAAGCAGCTAGCAGTCGTTAGGATCTAACTCTAAGACGAAGAACAGCAATAGAAATTGTCCCCAAAGTGGGGAGACAGTGAAGTCTGGGAGCTCCTTATCCTCCAAGCAGAAGGCAAGATCAGCCGCCATGTAACAGGGACAGCAACTTATTGTTGGTGCCATGTTATGCCATTGACATTGTTCAGAAAGGGCTATCTAATGCGTATGTTATATGTCACACTAGAGGCCTACGCTGTTGTGTTACACGTCAGGCCTCTTTTGCTTTCGAAATACTAGAGCTGCACTATGCCTTCCTTGTTTGGTTCTGTATAAAAAAAGCAAAGCCAGTGTAATAAAGGGGTTTGTGTTATAGCCCTAAAGCACAATCTCTGGGTTTTTGGCCATAACTCAACAATTCATACACTTAATGAAAAAAAATCACACAAATGTTTAAAAGAATAAAACGATGAAGTGATGACATTTTATATCTAAAGGTCAAAGTTTAACTTCAGCGTGACATCATAATGTTGAGCAAAAAATGTTCTGGCCACTACTTAACGTCACAACTCAGGAACAGAAGTGAAAACATTTGGTCAGATAATGAATTGGTGAGACTTGTCTCTGCTGCTGGCTTTAAGATGTGTGTGAAGCATTCACGTTTTAGAATTTGTAGCTTCTTTGTAGCAATCTCCATCTTTGAAGCATGGACTATTGTCATGGTTACATACGAGTCTGTACAGACATGGATGTAAATTGTAATTTGACTGGTTGGCACAGGTACATAACCGCACGGTGGTAATTCTAGTTTATTGTTATACCTGCGATCAGAGCAGCTACATCCTGAAGCACAGCTGGTCCATGTGGGAGTAAAATGCATAAAACTGTGTGCAGAATAAGGACTACAACTATGTGCACAAAGACAGAACTATTCATATGCATTATTTATTATTGTTTGCAGATTTATGAAGCCACGCATATCCCTTAGTTATGATTTGTAAATCTCTGATTGTGAAATTGGATGCACAAGCCTAATTTCACCGTCCACAATGTAATATTCTAAATTTATGTCTCTCCCCTTATATTTTATATCCACTCTATTATATCACCAACAGCTATCTCTAAAAAAAACATGCGTGTGCCTGGTCTGAGGTATGCATGAGGTGCGCACAGTCTCACTGTACATTCTTCTTTTATGCATACCAGTGTGAGAAATGACGTATGTGTTCGTCCTTTATATATCTGGCCCTTGAGGTGTCTTCGTGCCAAAGACATTTTGTAAATTGATGTGCCGGCATTGCATATGTGTGTCGTAACGAGTGACATCAAATAATCTTTGGTCTCCTTGCTTATAAATGAAAACAGAATGTAATGATTTTGTTTATACAGAACATTTAATTTTGCATTTTCAAATGTCATACAGACACTAAGCCTTTAATCAGGCAATGTGTTGCTAGATTTAATCCAAACCATGACAGCATACCCTGGAAAAAGCCTTTACAGATTATATCAGGAGAATGGGAGGAAGCATTTGTTCTCACAGTTTATCTTAGGATATTTTTTATGCTATATCTGAAAGAACCTTATCAAGCGTCACTTTTTCCGCCGTGAGATATCGTTGATTCATTGGGCTCTAGATGTTCCCTCACCATTTAACAACTCACAAAAATCTGCAACAGAAGACCCACAGCATCATGAATTACATTATTTCATAAAATCTGGCAGACTGAATATTTCCTACTTGACTTTGTGATAAATCATCTTTTAAAAAACTTAATATCTTACCTTCACCCTTTACAGTGTTTTATTTATTTATGTATTTTTTTTTGAGAACCTGCTGGTGTGATTTAGGATGAAAAGTGACCTTTATCACCCCCAACAGAGACAGAAGGAAAGAGGAGGAACAGATATGACATCTTTCTTTTTTATAAATGGCAGTGTGTAGCCGCTCTGCATTCAGATCGGGTGTCTCTGTGTGTTTACCGGGCATCCTGCCTCCAGACAGTGTGACTAAGTGGCTGCCTGCAACATCACAGCCTGCCTCGTATTGATCCCCCAACTGCTCTTCTGCTTTCGGCTTTATTGTGTTGTATTGATGTGTTCTCAAATGACTTTCACACACAGTGCGCGCAGATATTTGTGCTTTTGAGTGCACGCACACAAGGGCATTTTAAAAACTCTGTCACGCAATCAACATTCAACACTTTTTTCAAACTTATATTCAATTCAAAGGCAATTATGTGCACTTAATTCTGTCACTCACTCTGTTGCTCTGCTCGTCTTTCCCTTCCTGGGCGCTGTCGTGCTGCCTAGGTCAAACTAATCAACCCAAGCTGACCTCTAACTGAAGAGAGAGAAAGTCAGGAAGGGAGGTATTTATGGAGCAGGGGCTAATAATAGAATCAGGGGTCCATCTGTAGAATTGATTTATGTGGGTCTGTGTGAGTTTGTGTCATTTCTGTTGCTTATTGCTATTTCACATTCAATCTACCTTATAATTCTCAGGACTAATGATACATGTAGTAATGTTACATTGTCAGGCTAGAAGCACGGGTGTCACATGCCGGCAGAAATGTATGTTACAGGAAAAAGAACCTACATGGGTTTGACCTGAAAGACTCAGTAGGTCAGAGACAGCAGAAGCAATGATTTCTGTTTTGAACCTCAGAAGTGTTTACTCCCGTCTTCTCATTTTTCAAAATATTAGGTCACACGTTGTCAGCTGGGCGCAACTTCAGCTGCATGACACAAAGCTGCAAAGTCGCGTTCAGAGTTTTTTTTCACTCTTTTGTTCATTTTACCATCATATTTTTATCCCTGTCCATTCATGTAAACTTATATAGGATATATGTCTTAAGCCAAAGCTCATAGATTTAAACTTTGCTGGTGATTTATCAGCATCCCAGCAAGCCCTGACTGCCTTTAAAGGCACAGTTCACCACAAAATTAAAAATACATATTTTTCCTCTAACCTGTAGTGCGATTTATCAGCAAGAAAGGTTATCTGTCTATATGTGTTGGCACTGCGATAGTCTGGCGACCTGTCCAGGGTGTACCCCGCCTTCCACCCGATGACAGCTGGAATTGGCTCCAGCCCCCCTGCGACCCTTACAAGGACAAGAGGTTACAGAAAATGAATGAATAATGACTTGGTTTTCATATTCGAAAAGGAGTGATAAAAATAAAAAAATGTATTTAATTGAACGAAACATCTAATGCAGCTGTTAGTCAGTGCTCATGCACATGTTGTACTGCCAACATGTGCAGAGACAAGAAAGCCAGCAGAAGACCGAGGCCGACAAACTTGTTTTAACTTAAACTTCCACAGAGGAGGACTGACGTCTCCTCTGTTGGATTCTTTCATATGCCATTTGGAGCAATAAGAGGAATCAGAGGAAGGTGCTTTTTTCTGCACATATTCTGTCTCTGTCCTCCTGTCAGGATATAACAAAAGTTTCAACAAATATGACAAAAAGTTATTTTTTTATAATTGTTACCACTGTAGCTTTCATGTTTACATCTTGCACTGTCACGACCGCGAGCCTCTCGTCCATGAGTAGATGCATGCTTCTTTCGGTGCATCTCAAACCAAAATGATCAAGATTGATGATTAGAACCACTGGTTTGACGAAAATTGAATAATTTAATTTTTCGGTGAACTGCCCCCTTTAAACATTTAATTTTCATACCTGCACGTTCATGCAAGCTTACATAGGATGATGCACGTCTTAGTCAAAGCTCATAGATTAAAACAGTGGTGGTGATTTGCTGTTGTGCTGACTGCCTTTAAACCTTTCACTGCACAGACACCATGAGAATTAGCAGATTGGTTTATCCTCTTTATAAAAGATTAAAGGAGACTTAAGCTATTTAGGTGGGCTGCTAGTGAGGTGTATGTGATTGCACATTGTCTTTTTCTATGATTTAAGGGATGAACAGCACAATGCTCATATTCCATGCACTGTGCATAATTTTCCAGAGCTAAACAGCCTAATGTATGCGTATGAGAAGAAGTGTGTGTGTGACTGTTGCTGTGTGTGTTGGCTGGTTGGCTGTGTTGGCACATGTTTTGTCGGAGAGAAACCAAAAAGCTCCTCTTTTTTGTTAGGATGGCAGTAGGATGAAAAGTCAAGGCTGAAGCACGGTGTGAAAATATAATGCTGCTCACTTTGTTTCTTATATGGTGAATTTCATTGTGATATCATAATTACAAGTCATGGTGTCTTCCTCTGATCATATGATGGATCTAGATTTTCAGAAAAAGAAATTTGATTCTCTGCAAAAAACAAAATTCCTTAATTCTCCTCCAGCTGTATATAGGTGGTCGTTTATCCTCTTCCTACACTGAATCTCCAACTTGTCACTTTTGCCATATGCTTTGCGCTCTGGCCACTGCTGGTCTGTCTGCTCCCAGGATCAGCAGACAAGAAATCAAATCTGTCTGTGGCGCTGGCTCACGTGTGTCCCTCCAAGTGCATACACTACATGCCCAAGGATTAGCGTAAATTAGACGGGTACACGTGACGGTTGGGTTTTCATTTCGGTTTGTCATGAACTGTCATAGCCATACGATAGCCACCATTGTTGTTTATGAGTGGACGGTGTCATTTGTCGACGCCTTGGTCTTGTTGAGTTTGACAAGTCTCTGCACTGTGCTTCTCGTGCACGTGCACACACACACTCACTAGATAAAGGTTTCTTTTTTTAGAGCCTGTCATCTCAGTGCCTCAGTGCAGGCCAGCTGATGATGGAGGGGCCAGTAGTGGCAACTAGAGGACAAGAGGATAAACAGAAGCAGGTCATTCTGATTGTAAACATCCATCTGCAGCCAGCTGTCTGTGTTTGATCCACTCCACTGAGAGCTACACACTCCTGTATCCTAAAATTTCTTTTTTTTTTACCTCCTTGGCAATCATGTATTTGATAGTCATCTGAGTTAGACTGTCACCTAGATATCCACGGCCCTAATCACTTACAGAATGCAGTACAATTGCGGTTATTGCACCATTTATAACTGCAGAACAAACAGATTTTGTTAAAGTATTCGTTGCCAGTTTCCTGTCAGTGTTTGATTAGATGAAACTTAAATGATCTACAAGAGGAAATTGGGTAACGGCAGTGATGGAAATGTTCAAAATAACAAAAAAGCAAATACAGAGTGAAATATAATAACACTGCTTATCACAACACTTTAAAAATAAATACAGATGAATAGATGGATGTAAACAGTCATGACGTGAAAATTGGAAGGATGCATGCCATTGTTTAAAATATTCTGTAGGGGAATGTAGTTCCAGTTAATCTCAATGCAGCATGGAAACAATAATATAGTATATACATTATATATGTGTGTGTGTGTGTGTGTGTGTGTGTGTATATATATAAATTTAAGGATAGAGACTGACTATAAAATATATATCGAGAATATATCGAGTCCTTCAAAAAAAAAAAGATCAGGAATAAAAACAGGCTACTGGTAAATACAAAATATTGGTGGTTGTATTACTTCTCAATGTTTTTAGTTCCTTTGTATGATGTTTGTGCCAAAACTGGCCTAAAATATTAAGCTGGCCCATGTGACGTGACTGTGGAAACCTACAGTATGTGACATCAGAACCTCGTGCGCACGTGTTGCACACTTCCACATCAAACACGTGATAGAACGGCAGATAGGAATTATGTTGGATGGTTTGGTGATACTTTTCACCTGATACAAAATACAGCAAGATGCACTCTTTCTGACAAGAAAATGCAGCACAGCAGCAAGATGTGACCTCTTCAAACAAAAAAAACACAACCTAAAAGTTATAGGGAGGCTGAACAAAAACAAGAAGTTGTCCATAATTCATTTGTATTAAAACTGTTATTAGCAGCCATTATGTGCAATGTGAATTGCCTTTAATTCTAATGATCTTTTTTTCCCTAAATTTGACCACTATTTTGAAAAATCACATACCCAATAAAGAAATAATCAATATCAATATTGTTGAAAGTGGAACAAAATATATCAATGTCAGATTGAATTTAGTATGTTTTTTTTATAGTCCATCTCTACTGTGCAGTAGTAATGCTTCACTAATCCTCCAAGGAGAGAGCTGGAACACTCTGGAAACATTAGAAATTCAATGTGGGACTTGAGGACACTATAGCAAGATAGACATTTCCTCCTATATACGTGAACCCAGCTCCTCTAATCGAGTGCCGTTCTGCTCTCTGTAGACTGTTTCTGTGAAATACCTCTATATAACCAGCCGGTGGTGTGAGTATAACAACCTTTGCCATGCTTTTTCAATATTAAGACATATTAGACCGAAAGAAAAGCCTGCAGACAGTGTTTGTTAATGATAAGTTTGAACAGCTTTATGATCTCCAGCTAAATCCATCCTTCGTGGATGAAACACAGTTGCTCCAGCTTTGTCTGCATCTTCTGCATTATCAGCTTTGAGTTATTACGACTAGTTAAATACAACGATTGTAATCAAAATCGGTCGGAGCTTTGCTAAGTTTAAAAGAGTGCTTATTATGTCAACGAGGAGAGATAATGAGTTTGATGAAAAGGCTTTCACTGTTGAATTTTCTCGTTCAATGTGAAGATTCATATGCTGAAATACGGGCTTGTATCAAGGCCTGGAAAGAAATTGTTTTTACTACTTATATAATCACAATAAGTCAGGAACCAGTGGAATGTAACTTAGTACATTTGCTCAAGTACTGTACTTAAGTTTGGTGGTGCTTTGTTCTATTTCTTTTTATGTTGAGTATTTTAGTAGTGGGTTTCTTTCTGGTGATTTTTCTGCATTGGGTACATTTACATTTAATACTGTAAGTACATTTTCCTGAGAATACTGACTTACTTTTACTTAATTAACATTTTCAATGCAGGGCTTTTACTTTTAACTGAGTTTTTTCACAGTGTGATATTCGTACTTTTGCTTAAATAAAGGATCTGAATATTTCTTCCACCACTGAAACCTTATGTATAGACTGTGGATGACCTTGCTGTATTAACTTGGGAATTATTGAGTCCTTGAGAAATAATATAATTGTTTCGCTAAAACATATTAGGCAATCAGTTCTCTTGTATAGGCTGCATTGAAAATTAAATTGTATAGGTGCTGTTGGCCTCTATATTCAGCTGCACTTTTACAATGAAGAAAATACTTCAAAAAGTCAATACAGTCACTAGCAAACCTTTTTTACGATGATCACAATGGTTTTCAAAGTGATTTCTCTTTCAATCCTTTGGATGTGTGCTGCACTACGAATACTGTAATTTCCTTTTTTGAATTTAGTACCATTGGTTTTTAAAAAGCAGTGTACACAGGAATAATTAATCACATTGCGTTCGATACAAAATCAAAATCTTACATATTCTACATGGAAAAAAGGCCTTGGATTCTAACAACATCTTTTAACCCTACCTTCCTGGGTTTAATGCTTAGACGAAGGTCTAACATTTTTTTTATCCCTTGAGGTAAATTTTGTTTGCAAACAACGATGTTTCTAGATGAGTCCAGTTTGAATCTTAATTGTCACCACTGACGAAGCAACAGAGAGTACTGGCTGTCCCACAGAGTAGTCAACCTTTTTGAAAGTGCATTGGTCCGTCCTCCTTTGAGCCACACCCCTGTGCAATGGGTGGATCAGTTGCTCGGCTGGCTCTGTATAAAGCTGGACATGCAGGCTCATGTAGTAAACACTTTACACACGGTCACGTAGAAGCAAGGAGGAACTGTGTACTCGCGGTGCATCGAAACCCAACGCTCTCCAACAGACACCTGTCAGAATCTGAAATGGCTACCTTCGTGTCGGTGAGTTTTCCATCTCATCAGCATTCAGGACTGTCAACAGCTTGACTCAGACTTACTGACCTCTGCAGGGGTGGTCTGTTAGGACCAGTGTGTGTAACTCTTGATGGCGTAATGGGATTTATGTTACTGAAGGTTGAGAGGAATGTTGAAGAAGAATCTTGAATCTACACTAAATACCTTTTTTCTACAGAGAAAATCTCACTAGTTTAAGAGTTTACTGATGTCCTAGTGTTGGTTTATTCTTCTGTGACTTGTCTTGCACTTCAGTTTATCACTGAGATGGTGTTATTATCTCCAAACTGTTATCATCGCTTGATCTTTTAGTTTTCTTAGTTGTAAATACTGGTTAGCAATTGAATAAGAACATTGGTCAAATGTTAAAGGAGTGATTGTGGTGGTTACCTCAGCTGCTGGGTTTTTCTTCTGTTTGGGGATGTACCATAATGTCTGTCATTAACCTCATGACTAACTGCACTGTCCCAGTTACATGTAAGACACATGCACTATACCTTTTTATTGGGACACAAGACAGTGGTGTGCAGGAATCTTGGATGCCAATTGTTGTCTTGAATCATGTGGATCTCATGAACCAGCAGCTGGGGCTCGTAACTCTCGCAAGTGCCTGCGTTCTTTGCTTAATATAGGGCCTTGTGTAATCCGTGTCACGAAATTGCTCAGAATTGATCATGTAAGGCGCAGTATAGTGTCAACTCCACCAGCATTTTAAAGTAATTTTTGTTAGAAAAGGGTCATAGAAATGACCCTGGCTCTTGTAGCACCCATACCCTGAATAGGTGAAACTGCATGGCAACAACCCCACCTTGCCCTTTCATAGGTTAAGCCAATGTTTCCCATCCTGCTTTAACTAATCCAGTTATTTTCATATCCGTACATACATAAGGTAAGATAATCTTGGGAATGTTGGGCAGGGCCAATGGGAACGGCCTCAGCTGTTGAGGCAATCATCTCCTGTCATGAATTTGCTTCCTGGACCCCATTTATGAACGATTCCTCAGCTGTGAGGCTTTGGGCTGGCCAGTGTCAAACAGAGCATATGAGCAACTCTCATTACAGCCCCATTGCCTGCCACAAGTCCCTCGCTTTGTGTCTCTGGCGGCATTCTGTCACTGAAACCAATGTCCAGACTAAGTTACAACAAACTCCCATGTGTCCCAAAGAAAGACACAGAGCTGTGGCTATACTGAGTTTGATGAAAAATAATGACAAATGAAAAAAGCTTCACCCTCCCACACTTAGATTTGCATTAGATTGGTATTATACAACATTAGTTTCAAGAACCTTTAAGAAAACCTTTAGATTTCTTTTGTAAAGCATCCCCATGGGGATACCTTGCATGCCTTCACCTCAAAATCTTGTTATGTGAGAGAAGAATATACATAGATGCTGTCCATGCAATATTAATAAATATGCTCTTCTCTTCCGTTTTTCCCAGATGGCCACCTGCCACACTTGCAACAGGACATCCAGACACAAAGGAATGAACAGGGAGTTTATAGCTACCCTCGCTAAGACCCACAGTACACCGGGGAGTGTCGGAAAACACAAGACCCCACAGTCAACCCACCGAGCCAGCATGACAACTCCCAAGACTCCCGGCAAAGACAAGACACCTGCTCACACACCTAGGTAAGTTATTTTCAGGTGGCTGGTATTAATATATTCTGAGCTAGAAAATTAAAGGGAAACAGCTCTTTCAGTTAGTTCTTTCATGCCATGGTCAATTTTGGTAATTTTTGCTTAAGTCTCATGTCTTCTGACAGACTAGTGAAAAGAAAACGTCCAAATACATGCATCTGATCAGATAATGTATCATTTGCATTTTTAAACAAAACTTTTCAGAAAACTTAATCAGAAAAATAATCGTCTTAATGTTAGTAATCAACTGGGGAAGTTTCATGGTAATATCTATTAGTTAAAAGTTTTACTCTGTTCACCTGTAGTGTCTTTTTTTTTTTTTTGGTCTAAAATGTACAGAATTTTACAGTACTTCTCTTCAAAGGCCATTCTCTCAAAATGAGTTTTTGCTCATACTCTAAGCTGAACACGTCCACTCCAGTAGCACTTTCATACACACTTTATTCATATATATATATAT
The DNA here is from genome assembly GCF_026936395.1 of Plectropomus leopardus. Taxonomy (NCBI): domain Eukaryota; kingdom Metazoa; phylum Chordata; class Actinopteri; order Perciformes; family Serranidae; genus Plectropomus; species Plectropomus leopardus. Next base: position 13,501,056 of record NC_142192.1, on the reverse strand, counting down.
ATATATATATATATATATATATATATATATATATATATATATATATATATATATATATATATTCTGAAGGTTGTTACAATGTGATGTGCTAATAAATCATTCATAGTCTGATTTATATAATATTTTAAAACATGGCAGAAATTGATTTTTTTTTTTTCAATTGCTATTGGCAGCCTGGTTGATAAAAAGAGATATCCTTAAGTCCCTCTGTAAAAATCTTAGCTCTAAATGTCCACAATATGAAACAAGACCTTTGAACCTGGCTCTATGAATGTTCAGATTTATGTTCTGGAAATATATGCAAATTAGCACCTATTCCATCGGATAATTCCCAATTTGCATATTTAAAGTTACAGGGTGTAGGATTTACTGACATCTAGCGGTGGGGTTGCAGAACTTTTCCTATCTACCATGTAGGAGAACTATGGTATGTGTAAAACATGAAAATGCAAATGGCACTATCTAGAGCCGGTGTTAAGTTTGTCCATTCTGAGCTACTGTAGAAACAACATGGCAGACTTTGTGGGAAAGGGCTAATATATAATATAAACAGCTCATTCTATAACAAAAAGGCAATGATTATTAACTCAAGGTAATTCTAAGCTAATGAAAATAGAGCTATGAATGTTACGATCTGCAAATATATGCCCCTAAATCCTACACACTGGACCTTTAAACATAAAATTTCAGATAATTTGTAATATAAAAAAAACAAACAATTGTCTTAATATTAGTAATCACCTAGGGAAGTTTCATGATGATTTCGATCAGTTAAAAGTTTTACTCTATTCACCTGGGGTGATTCCCCTTAAGATAAAACCTTCCTTGACTAAAGTTGGTTGCTGATACAGACATCTGAGAGGATGACGTGTCAGGCATGTAAGCATATGAATGATTTTGTTTCATAAAGAGAACTACAGATGGCTGTATGGGTGCTACGTGCAGGTATCCAGGCTTGCTAGATCATATACATGTTGTCAGCACATTTTTAACATTTGCTGCCAACCAACAAAGTCTCAAGTTACTGTGTTGTAACTTTTCATTCCTCTCCCTTTTTCTGTCACTTTCTCCTCACGTCCCAACTCTCTGTGTCTCTCCAGGTCCTCCACCTCCTCTAACACTTCAGGGTCAGGCTCATCTTCCTCCAAGCCTCCCTCTAAACCTAAAAATTGGGTTGTCCAGCGCCTCAGCAAGATCCTCATGCGGGAGGACAACCAGGGCAGCAAGAAGGGGGGCTTGAAAGATTTTCTCTCTTCACTTTGAATATATTCCTTGTCTTTATGTAAAAAAAAAAACAACAACAAGGAGTTAGACCCATGTTTGTAACCTGTTACACCCAAGGCTACAGGGGGAAACTTTGGTTTCCAAGCCGGTGTGGGAAAGGTTACAGTTTGCCCACCAACACAGCTATTGCCGGGCTGTTTGGAATGGCACTCCTGGTATCCTGAATCTAACAACTGGGAGCACTGGGCTGGCTGTTTCAACTATAAATCAGGGTTACTGCATCTTCTGCTGAGCCAATCGGAGGAGAATGCCTCTTTGTCTAATTTATTTAGCAAAAGCCTCTTGTAATCTCCAGAGCTGGGGATGTTATTTTAGGTGGAAATATTATCAAATGGCTGCAGCCATCGCAGGAAACCCACCTGCGTTCTGTGCTGACATTTCTGGCATGAAAAACCTGCTTTACATGCCAATATCTTTTTGATTTCTTTTTTCTAAAGTTACAAGTATACATTTATATGATACGTATATATAAACTATTTCATATTGATATTACTTGATGTCAAAACTTTTGTATTTGAATTTATTTATTTTTGGCCCTCTCCAGTGGGGAGATGTGTCTTTGTAAATTCATTTAGTTAATGGCTTGACATCACCAGACAGACAAATGTATCGCTGCATTTTTATACATGCATGAAAATCATTTTGAAACTGTGCATTGTCACCAGTTAAGATATTTGTGATTATCATCTAAAATGGGACTCATCAGTTGCTGTTTACATTGAGTAGGCACATTTGCCTAAAACCTGTACAGAAAGACTTATTGACAATCAACATTGCCAGGGCTTTACATTTTCTTTATATATTTTTTGTTTTTTGAATGGTTACTCTTTTCATCTTTTTGTTAAGAGCGGGAATTTGAATGTATCGACTGCGTTTTGTACTGCCTGATTACCCAACTGCTTTCCCATTAGCTGTTCAGTGCACAGTATGTGCTTAGATCCCGAAATACCTCACATTTGTATTCCACCTACACTGTGATTGTCGAAAATAAAAACCTTTTCAGTCTGTGAACCTGTTCTGTTTATTCTTACTCACTGTGAAATGAGTGCTTGAAAATGTCTTTTACCGCAACTTCAGTCTTGCAGATTTTATGTCCTTGTCTCTGCATATGAAGATGTAAAATACGTGATTCAATCAGCTTCTTTTATTGAGGATGCTTTAACCCTTTGAAACCAGTTCATCAGTTTCCTTGTAATGTGTTAGGATGCTTTTCACGGTCTATTTTATCCTTTAAACCCTGAGAAAATTGGTTTGATTTCTTTGAAAAAAACATGGCAATGACCAACTTGGCAAGATATTTGTAAAAGATGATGAGAATATCCAGAAAAACTATAAATTTAATCTCTATAATTTTCTATTCACAATTACGTTACAGGGAAAAAAGGAATTAATACATTTTTAAAAAAAAAACAACTTTTGGGTGATAATTTTTTTCTTTCCTTTTTTTTTCTTCTTATTTTAAAGTACTTTTCTTGTAACTCGTTTACAAACTAACATGTCTTGTTTAGTTGCTCATTGCCTTCTACCCATGTTTTTTGAAAGTAGTCAACTAATTTGTCCAGGTTTCAAAAGGTTGAGGAATCTTTAGACCAATATTTATCTCAAAGAAAACAGCAGTGCCAAATATGTCAAATTAAAGCTACATTAGTACTAAATTAAAACAGAACAAATTAATGTACATGTAAAATGAAGGGAAAAACGACCAGATAAAAACACAAAGATACAAATAAAGTCAAATAAAAGTAAAGTGATACAAACAAAGCTATATATAATACACCTTTCACTTGTGCAGATAATGTTTGTCCATGAGAGATATGTGCATATGAATTGTTACACACACATGCTGTGTAAGTAGAAAGTAGCCTAAAGATTGATATGGGCCTAAAGTATAATTATAGCTTACTTGAGTAAATATATTTAGTTACTTTACACCACTGAATGGATGGAAGCAAGCTATAAAGTTTAAAAAAATGAATGAAAAGGTGTAATTTATTGCCTGAAGTAATTATATGCCCTGAGAAAATAACTATGTGCTTATTTGTATGAAGCCAGCTTTTGAACCCTTTGAAGCCTAAGCAGATTGGTTTGATTTCTTTCAGAAACATGGGGAGATGGGAGCATCAACTTAACAAGATGAGGCTCAATACTTAGCACAAAAAACTAAACAAAGAATGAAAAAAAAGAAAGAAAGAAAATTCCTTAAAAAATGCAAAAAAAAAAAAAAACATTTTAAAAAGGAGTGCTGAAAAAATAATGTATGCATTTTATACATTTATCTTTTCTCCTGTAACATAGTTTTAAAGATTAAAATTATTGAAATTATAGTTTTACCACCTAACATTTTTGTGTTGCGAATTTTCTAATCATCCTCCCCTCTTAAAAAAAAAAAGACAAATCAAAAAAACAAATTTTTAGGTAATTGTCTTGTCATCTTTAATTCATTTCTTGCAACTTTTGGGACATTTCCTGCCTAGTTAGTCATTGTCTTTTTTCAAGTGTTTTAGAAAGAAATAAACCCAATTAGCTCACGTTTCAAAGGGTCAAAAAGCGTGTGAAAGGCGTCTCAGCCCAGCACAGGACAGCAGGATCATCCAGGTTTCCGCGTCCCCTCCCGCGCTGCCGCTCGTGTCCTGCAGGTGTCGCTGGACTTTAACTAACCAGCCTGCTGCACAGGAAGTCCACCGCAGCACCGGAGACATGTCTGCTGCTAGTTAGCCGCTGGTTAGCACGTAGAAAGATGTTTTTCACCGTGTAGCTAACACATTTACATTGAACGCAACAGAACTTGTAAGTTGATGATTTTCTGGACGCAGGTTTTGTCAAGACTGGGACAATGTCAGACAGAAAGCGAAAATCAGAGAAGGAGCACCGACGAGACCACAAGAGACACAAGTCATCCAAACAGGATTTGGACAAACTCAAAACACAGACGAAAAAACTCAACCAGAAAGTCCAGCAACTGAAACACGTCGAGACGTTGTGAGTAAAATCACTGAGAGATTTTTGTTCAAACTCCCAAACTTCTGCATGAATTAAATATGTTAATTTGGTTTTCTGTCGTGACTGCAAGTAGTCAATACTATAGGCTTATTAATGTTAGCTCGGACCTGCTGTTTGAGGAGTTTATGTTGTTTGTTTGACAGTTTTGGGACAGCTGAGTTTGAAATAGTTAATCCTGTAGTTGCATAGCAAGTAAACCAGTGTTGTCTTTCTTTCATACAGCTATGAAAAACCTCCACCAGGACTCATAAAGGTAACATAATACACACCAAAATGCATTTAGTGAATTACAAGAAGCTTTAAACATGTGATTGACACTGTTGTTGTTGTTGCAGGAGCACGAGGACAAACCAGAGGACTGTATTCCTGCTGAACCAGGAAATGAAGAAGCCAGGAGCTTCCTGGCACACGCCCCCACCAAAGGGCTGTGGATGCCTCTGGGGAAGGAGGTGAAGGTGATGCAGTGTGAGTACACTTACACTAACTTATTAACGTCTTATCATCTCATTTATTATCTTCAAGATTCAGGATGTCCTTTACTAAGAAGTCCTGGCTTAGTCAGTGGCACAAGAAGTTTTGAGTAAAAGAACAAACATGCAACTTACAACAAAACAGCTAATGAGTAAAAACAAACAGCATTTTAAAAAAATCACATAAAAGGCACAAACAATCAAATTACAGCAATCTACATCAAACCACGAGTCAGCAGTCTTCATTAACAGGAAATGTGCATTCATTGGTCAAATAGCCCTTACTCCTGTTTTTATTATCGCCCGTGTTTTTTAAATATTCTAGTTTAAGGTGACTGTAGCTCACGCCAAGTTGAGGAAGGAAAAACTCACCAAAGACGGTGTGGATTTGAGGAATGACGTGTATGATTTGTTAGTGTGACTGGAGGTTTTAGGAGACAGTAGAGCTCATATATTAGGAGGCAGTTTGAGTAATATGGCCTCATAAAGCAAAATGTAACAGTGTTCCATTTTATGTTTATATAAAAAAGACAAACCAACTTTCTCAAACTGCAATGATGTGAGCGGAGCCCAGAATCAGAGGAATTGCAATGCAGCATGGTGTACTGAATCTAACATTTTCAAAGAAGATGGATTTTCCATATGTAAAATATAACCACTTTCAATTGTACATAAAAATGTCATTTAAATTATTTTGTTACTTTGACCAAAAGAAAAATTGCATTTGTTTCTAGAAAAGAACACCATCTCCACCCTGATTTTTTTTATTTTATTTTTTTTATTAGACACTCGACATGTTGCCTAAAAGACAGATTGTCTTTTATTTAAAAAAAAAACAGGTATTTGTGAGACTCCATCAGTCATCTTATCATTTAAACTGACAATCTTATATACAGATATATGTTCAGTTTGCTGTTGTATCTGTAAGCATTTAGTCCATGACTGCATATTCCACAAACCTCCAGGACAATTCATGCAGTTACAGAAGCGATGAGTGGATGTCAGAGGTGACGTAATTATACGTTTTTCTTTAAAGATAAGAAAATCGGTCCTATGATACAGCCCCTGACCGTGGCATTAATATGAGTTTTTTTTTTTTTTTTACCCACTGGTCCTTTGAAATGTGATACTTTCTGAATTTTGACAGCTCTCATCTTTTAATTCCTTTTGACTCTGTTGTTGGTCCTCATATTCGTTGATTTATAAAGAAAAAGCTCGTAAAAGGTCCCAACCTCAGCTGATAGATCTCATATGCGCCTTGGATTAAGTTTATCAGAAGTATCAGCCGCCTGTATAGTTGAGGAATTGTAGGTGGGAGTTAATATACACCATGTCAGTGTGGCCAGCGGTCTTGATCGGTTACACATGTCACAACTGTAACTTGACAACTAACACCACATCTATTGTTTGTCTGTTGCTGGAGATTAATACTGGTGTTGGTGGAGATTACCTTCTGTCTTTTTTGGTGAGACAAAGACTGTCCTTATATTCAGTGTTCATTCATTCCTTCGTCCTACTCATTTTCATGCTGCATGAACAGCCAGGGACCTAGGGAGTCAGCACAGACACACACACACACACACACACACACACACACACACACACACACACACAAAAACATGCGGGCCCTGTGCACAAGTTGGCATTTGTTCTGCAGAATCGGAGTGCGTTTGTGCTGCTTTATCCTTCGAGACAATGTTTGAATATGCTATCCTGTTTAAAGGAACGGAGAGATGTCACAGTGAATGATATGGATATGAAAAACCTAAGTAAACAATTTTGCACACGACTACTTTTAGAGGATGAACCGAGACTTTGTGTGGTCTCATGTGGAGAAGACTCAAGTTATTCATAGCAGCTACGCTGCCACTTAAAGCCATGAACATTGAAACAGTGTGAAACTTTGATGCAAGTTCTTCACTTCTTTTCAGTGAAGCCACAAGTGATGATTTATGATTGCTCAAGGAGGTCTGTTTTTTATAACATGTGCAGAGCTGTTAGAGGGCGTGACTTCAGGCAAGTTTGTTCAGCTTTTTTTTTTAAATTTCACTGACAAAAGGAAACCTTTTTTTTTACCCTAAGTTAATATGGATGCATGTATATATATATATATATATATATATATATATATATATATATATATATATATATATATATATATGTTACTATGATTAAGATGGAGACAGTGAGATGTGGTTGAAAGCTCAAGAAGATCTTGTACGTGGTGCTTGAGTTCAGGCTATTTTTTTTATTATTAGATTTTTTTTTACCTTCTAGTCCCAAGGTCAACACTGTGATTTCATGCCCTTATTTATATTATTATAAATCATTTTAGGATGCCTATCAACATTAGGAAAGTGAATACTGATGAAACGTAGTTCCCCAATTAACTTTGGTGCATTTACATTTGTTTAAATGTGGATTAATGCACATTATCCCTGCTTAAATGTGATTTGACTGTCATGTCAGTTGTCTCAGCTACTCAGAGTTATATTTGTTTCCTTCACTACAGGTTGGAGATGCAAACGCTACGGCCACAGGACGGGAGACAGGGAGTGTCCGTTCTTCATCAAAGGCAACCAGAAACTAGAGCAGTTCAGAGTGGTGAGTTTGTTAACTGCTTTGGGAAAAAAGAGCCCACCCGTAGTTATTTAGAGAAAATATCAAAGAACGGTCTTTAGTCAAAGAATGTAGGTTGGATTGTGGCAAGGTCAAGGAGCTGTGACTGAGACAAACGTCTGTGTCTCAGGCTGCCGGCAGAGTTAGAGCATATTGAGTTTACACTGAGGAACATGTGTGCAGCAGACTTCTTCACACAGCCGCTTCCAATGTGCCTGTAATGGAGCAATAACTACTGCAGGAGCACACTGCCTCTGCAATGATTACCATAAATGCAGCTGTGTCATATTTTCATACGTTGTAATGTCACATGGAGGTTTTTGAAAAAAGTGCTGACATAAAGAATCAGTACAATGGTTGGAATGTATGAGCGAATATTTTCCAGGATTTAATATGAAAAGTAGCAACTCTTGTTGTGAGTAGGTATGATTTTTTTCCTTTCCTCATAAGACGTAATGACAGTTTATGTTTTGGTCTTTTAGGCTCATGAAGACCCGATGTATGACATTATTCGGGAAAACAAAAGGAATGAAAAAGAAACCAGGTACGTACACTCTTTTTTTTTTTATAATCATGCTTGTTATTCATATCCTTTGCCAAATTTAACTAAAAAAAATAGTCTGATTTTTTTTTAACCTTAAAAGATATAAAAAGAGGCTAAACACTTACTTTTAAAACTAAAACTTTTAATATAAGGCATCAGCTGTCGGTTGTCAAAACCAAAAATATGATTGGCATTTTTAGTTTGAGTTGTGATGCTGTGTAGTTTTACATTAACTTCATAATGAAAGTGTGACGTAAAAAAATGTTTATAAGCTAAACTACACTGTTCCCAAAGAGCAGCAGAGATTCAGCCAGAGACTCAGTGTCTCTGAAATCAACTCAGAATTTTGTTTACAGCCTTGTGATCAAATATCAAACAATTTGTTAATGATCACGTTTGAAGTCACAAAATGTTTTAGTGAATGTGACTATGGAACAAAAACCTGTTATATATGGCAAATTCAGTGGTGTGAGGTAGTTTCGACAGGCGCCAGTGCAGGCTGTGACAGGCCCCAGATTTTGCATCTGTGCTGTTTACCATATATCGCATTATCTCATCACATGATTAGAGACCTTACATTGGACAGCATTAACATACTGCACATATTACCCAGCCATTTGCACATATGTATGTATGTATGTGACAAAAAGTACCAAAAATAAAAAGAAATCATTCATTTAATTAAATTTTTTAAAAGTTTATTTATGTTTTTTTGTAATGTAGGATAAGCATATAATTTTGTTATAGATATTTAAAAAAAAAAAAGGAAAACCATAATGGAGATAAGTTTGCCTTTTCAAGCACATTAATAGGAAATGGCAGCACTTTTAATTTAACAAGTCTTATTTGGTCACAGTAATATTTTTCAGGTGGCAGTTTGAATTACTTCAGAGGGCCAATTCCTCTACCAATTCCCACCCCACAGGGCCTGGTGCACCTACACTGCCTGCACTGTCTATATACACCCCTGGGCAAATATCTGCATATTTTTTCATTCAACAAAATCTAACATTTTTTACCTGAATGTTCTTTTTAGAGTTACAGAGGTACCCAGATCAAAAACCATAATAATACTAATAACGATTTAAACAGAACTAAATAAAATTCTATGATCGGATATTAATCTGCAAAGTGTTACTAAAACTTTCCCTATAGTTAACAGAGCAAATGTTATCCGAAATGTAAACAGCTGAGATTAACATCATTTAAACACTGCTTGCTGAACTAGACATACTGAATAAACCCAGTTTGCTGAAGTTTAAAACATCTCACACCGTGCTTTGCGGTACATTTATTTCAGCCCAACTTGATAGAAATGTTGAACTGACCATTTGTTTAACGGATTTGATGTGACAGCAAACAAACATCCCAAAAACAACATGTCACCAACAACAAACAAATGTGTTGATCAGTGAGTTCAGTTCTCAAACAGAGTCCAGGTCACCATGGTTTATCTCCTGCATGCCTGATCCATCCTGTAGCTTGTCAGCCGCACCAAATCAGGTAAGGATGTAAAGAGTTGATAGTATTTCAGAACATAATAAGCAGTGTTGAAAAGTTTTATAACATCTCCTGATTTGCAGCATTTATCTCGAGTATAGCAGTGTTCATCACCCCAGTAGTGGGTATGCCAGCTCCTGACGCCTCCACCTGTTTATCACCTATCATTGCTAATTTTTTACAAGTGGTTGTAACTGACGGTAACCAAAGGACAAGAATCGGTTGCCGATTTTGAGGTTGTTCTCAGACAGATCATACACTTGAGATCCTGCAGGGTTTTTGTTTTAATGTTTTCCCACAGTGGAGTGGGACAAACTCAGATGACCTGGAAATCCTCTCAGGTTGGCTGGTTCTCTGTGCTCGTTTCTAGCAAATAGTATTTGACACCAGGGTGTTTGAATTTGAGGTGTGCTTACTATGAAGCCTCACTGAAGGCGTGCGTGTGTACATGCAGAGCAGCAGCACATGCACGCTTGTGAGTGTGTTTTTTGCATGCATTACGAAAAGGTTATTCAAAGGCCAGTTGCTCTTTGAAGCCTGAGTTGCGTGTCTGTGCCACATTCATTTTGGCATCTTATTTGAAAGGGAGGTGAAGCTGTCCTGCCTCTCCCAGCTTGCGTTCCAGTTGCATATACAGTATTGTGTTTCGAGTTGTCCCTGGGTGCGTTTAATGATGAAATTGTGGAAATGAGCTTGTTAAAAGTGACTGTAGCTTTAAAAGTACTCACATCTTTATTTAGAAAGTTAATTTTTGCACTTCTTTAGGGTTGTGAAGATATCCCCAGCTGGATATGGGACTCAGGCCAGTTGTTTTCTGATAGGCATTCCCAAAATGACTTATTATGCATTGCTAATCTAATCTTTAGACTTTTCTTCACTATTTTGGTTTGTATACCACAGATTTTCTTTATTTTCATCAGCTATGAATGTGACAATAACAGTCTCAGGTATTTGAGAGTTGGCTCCCTTTATTTCACTTGTTATTGCAGCCTGAGGCTTAAGTATAAAGACGTGTTGTTGTAACACTGTGAATTTGCTGGCTGATGAAGGTTGGTAACTAAAACGTTGTGTCTCTAATAGACTCAGTACTGACAGTTTGCAGGAATTATACCTTTTTCTTTCAAAAGTGGATTTGAGGAAACTGAAGTATTTGAGTATTTTATTTTGAGACATTTTTATTATTTAGCTGTAGGTTATGAAGTGCTGTTATGATGGAGTTACTTTAAGGACTAGAGGTTTGCTTTAAGGAGTAGTGCGACATTCGAAGTGCTCAGATGATCATTCTGCTCTGTGAAGTCAGCCCCGCTATAATGAGGCCTGATGGACACTTCACAAGAGCATGTCAGCCTTTTTTCAGAGAAATGCTTTCATGGCTGAATAGTTTCTGACTGTCTTTAAAAATTGTACATTAATGATATCCCTCTCAGCGTCCCGGCCCAATTCTCTGAGCTTATTAACGGCCAGTCACCTCCTGTACATCTCTTTTTCTTCCTCTGACAAATGTTTTATATTTCAGTGAGCTGCGTGGTGCTTCCTGCCTCATTCTGGGATGTGATGTTTTAATCCTCCTTGAACCTAATTTAGCTGTGGATACCTCAGCAGATGTTTATGTAATTACCTTTACCATTGACTTCTCCAGGATGGTCAGAACCCTGCAGAATGTACAGGCTCAGTCCCTTAAAGGGATACTAGACGTCCCCCAATCTTACCAGCACCTAGGTTTCCCGCCAGCTTTTCGCTGGCTCTAGGGCTGTTGCTCAAACTACAGATTATACTTCCACCGCTACGGACACAGAGTATAGAAGTGCATAAAGACAGAGTCACTGCTATTTCTCTCACTTGAACTCTGACAAAACTCTGATCAAATGGTAAAAGTGCCACTGTGTTACTAATTTCTCACCTAAAATGTCTTTAGAAACATATTTTAGTGCACTGTCTGGCTGTAACACAAGAACTTGTGAACAGGAACAGGAAGTGGGTGTCATATTGTTTCCTGTACTGTAAAACTGAAGGCTGAAAAAACTGTGATTAAAGAATAAGCAGTGCTGATAGAATTTGAACCAAGATGCTGTAACTGCTTATCTTTCATCTCAAATGTTTTCAGAAACATATTTTAGAGTACTGTTTAGATGTAATATGAGACTGCTTGTTATCAGCCAGTTGATACACTGTTTCCTGAGTCAATTCGGACAAGCTTGCATTATTTCATCCACCATCAGGAGTTTTTATTGGTGCAGTGGGGCGCAGTGCTTTCTGATAATTGTAGGTTTTCTATCTCTTAATCAAAAGCAAATACCACAGCCCTTTCCTTCTGCTTTCTGTGGTCATGTAGCACCAATTTCAAAAGTATTTGTGTCTTTCTGCTGCATAGACAGCCCTGTTTTATGAAAAGACCATCTTTCCAGCAGTAAAATACTTCTCGAACTTCTGTAAAGGTTTAATTGTAAGTTATCTGATGTATTTCAGTCATCTGAGCTCGAGACTAAGTGACAGGATGACCCCAATATCCAGGTGTGTCCCAGTGTGTTCTGAAAAATCCTCCACATACATGCAGACTTAGCAGGTATTTGGGCACTGTTGGCAATTACTGGATATATGTAACACAAGTAGCCACTTGTCAGGAAATGTCGGTACTTGGACAAAGACAGTGTCTTCATGAAGGACACTTCAGATGCTTGCCAACCCGGGTATCCAAGCCTGCATTAGTTGTTATTTCCTCCCTGTACTTGACTCTAATCCTACCTCCGCTCCTCCCTGCCCTTCCTGTTTCCAGGATCCAGCAGCTGCAGCAGATGCTTCAGGACACCACTTCCTCCAATTCAGACAGCTCCTCCTCTTCCTCCTCCTCCTCCTCTGACCACCATCGGAGCAAGAAAAGAAAAAAGAGGAGGGACAAAAAGAAGAAAGACAAGAAGAAGAGAAAAAGGAAACGAAAGCACAAGTCCTCCAAAACCAGTGACTGCTCAGATTCAGACTGACTGTTGGGAGCATGCTGATGTACGTGCGCCATCAGCTTTAAACGTAGGAAGAGACTGAATACAGTAGCAGCGCGGGTAGATCTTGCGCTGTAGTGCAGTGTGTTCTGCAGAGTGCCTCAGTAAGAACTACACTCTGAAGACTGTTTAAATCCTTTTATCTGCAGGTTGAAAACTGTTATGTCCAGTATGCATGACTTCTCCCAGCCGTCTCATTGTCTCCAGGGTGATGATTTGCATTCGCATCCTCTCTGTCGGATCGTACAGCACAGGCTCATATGGCACAGCTGCTTAAGTAACTGTGTGCATGTGTGTGTCAAAAAGCATTAGCTGCATGGGTAATGAATCTTAAGTGATATGAAATGAGCCCGCTGGTGTAAGAGATAGCATGTCAGCAAATACACTGTGTTATTAAGAGATTGTATTTTCCACCATATTTTTGTAGCTCTGCCATCTCGCTGGTATGAAATACTTTGATTGTAGACTGTGTTAAACGCAGAGGTGGAAAAAAAAAAAAGAAACATCGGGAGTACAGTTAAGATTTGTCTTCCACACAAGCCTGAATGTTTGAATGCTTGTGACTGTACATAAATATTTGGAATGATTTGAGGTTGGAATATGCTCATTTGCTCTGAAAAAAAGCCACAGACATGGGGAAAGAATGTATGTGAATGTGCTCCCTCATTCTGAGAATAAAGATGGCTCTCTTTCTCCAGTGTTTACCCGGCTCAAGGCTGCAAAAACAAAGATGTTAATCATTTCAGCCCTAATGCTTGCACGACTATTTTTCATATTGATAACAATTATCTTTTGAAGACGGTGCAGTGAAACTCCTCACAGAAGTCCGATCATTAAAAAGTGCACACGACCGTACTGCTGTGACCTTCCTAAGAGACGAAGAACATTTTTTTACTTTTGATCTTGTCCTGCGAGCAGTCTGAGGAGACTTCAGAGAGCGTTTCTCAGAAATCATTTCACAGTCCGTAACCTACACAATGCGAAGCGATCCTCCCTCTCTGTGCTGCGCTTCCATCAACAACTCATCAAACCAGCAGCTTCACGGTTGCTTCTTCGTGCTGTACTCGAACCTTTAGGCCACATGTGAGGAAGTCTGGTGCTCCTCTCCTCCACGAGCATCACATTTTTGAGCGTGACGCCCCGTGGGAATGAACTTGAAACATTCCCTTTTCCTAATGACCCTGATAGAGAGACAATTACAGTAGACCTGCAGGGAACAAGCAAACTAGATTTCCATTTAGATTTGTGTCTTAAGCTTTCTGCTGAGCTCAAATGCTGCAGGGAGTGTATGTGTATATGTGAGAAATTACACTTCCATCAAAGAGTGACAGATTATGCAGCTATGAGAGCATTTTAGTTGCTGATAGAACGCTTATTTATCCTCTCCTCTTTCTCATCTCCTTCGTCATGGCGGCTCTGTCTATCCCTCCTCTGGTGCTTTCATCAATAACACAAGATAAATCAGCTTCATTGAAACAGCCTGTTCCACGTTGACTTCTCTCTCTCTCTCTTTCTGAGTAGAACAATGAATCTCCCAGATGAGATTCAGTCACAAGCTGCTCAGAGGGAGGTTGCGCCACGTAGAGAGAATCTGGTCAGCGGAGAGTCTTTATTGAAGCACTCTGTCTTCTTGGACAAGGGACAGGTTAGATTGAGAGCCAGGCCAGTGCTCGTTGTGCAGACTGTGTTAGAGACAGGCCCAACAGATTTTCAGAAAACCAGCTAATTAAATCTTTATGACTGGAGCTCTGCGCTTAACTCATGAATAATAATGTTTTGCAGGAAAGATGCAGTAACAAGGTTTCTCTCCCTTTTGGTAATGTGATATCATCTTCACACCACATGTCCAGTGGTTGTGAAACAAGCTGTGTTCACATCCAAGTGAGGTAAAAGTCCATGCGTAAAGGAAAACAATCTGAGGTGTACTTTGTGAGATGCAAAGAGAAACAAGCGAGACTATTTTATGCGATGCAGGGGTTCATTGTGCTGCATTGGGAGCGTGAACTTTACTGAATGCATCACGCAGCGCTTTTAAATCATATGGGCTGGTTTAAACGAGCAGCGTGTAGGATTTAGTGGCATCTAGTCGTGAGGATTTCAGATTTTAACCAGCTGAAACTTCTCTCCCGCGCCAAGCGTGAACTCCTGGTTAGGATTCATTCAATATTTATCGCTCAGGAGGTTCTTACCAGGAGCTTAATTATCCACAGAGGTCTCTTCCTCTCCAAAACAATCAGACCGGGTGATTAAAACAGTGAAAAAAAGCAGTCTAAGATTACAAGACATATTTTCTCTGATGCTGTTCGGCCTGTCAGAGTCGGCCTGCTTACCAAGCACGTGCTACTGTGAGCTCACATTTCTTCACTGATAACTTACGATCCAGACATACAGGAGGTTTTAACGGGGAGCTAGATCATCTGCAGAGGTCTCTTCCTCTCCAAAGCAAACAAACCCATTGATTTACACTGGTAAATACACTGAATAAAGCAGTTTCATGGTTGAAAAAAGTGTTTTTCTGATGCTGCTCATCACAAAGGGGCGACTAGCTATGATGGCTGACAGGAGTACGCAAAAGGCCCTGTCCAGAACCAGAGCTTGTTTCTCTGTTGTGTGCCACTGTAGAAACATAGCTGGGCAACATGACAGACTCCATGGAGCTCCCTTTTGAGATATAACTGGCTCATTCTGCTGTGCTAAAAACACAGTGATTCTTATTTTCAGGTGATCATTCACAAAAGAAAACATACGTATTATATCATATTCCCCTTAATCTTACACATTTGGCCTTAAAAACCCTCTACTGTCTCCGTAGTCTCAGATAAAAAAGATCACATCCTCTGTAAGCCCTCTGATGTAGTCTTGACCACTATGAGGCTGAAGTCAGATGCAAAAGTCAGCAAAACTCAATGATGGGAGCAAAATAAAGGGGAAAAAGTTAAGTTTATTTGTTCCATAATCCAAAGAACAATCAAGTAGTGTTTAGCAAATAATTCCGCACAATTTGAGCTGTTTGGATGTTATCAAATCTTGAAAAACCACTGCTCATCACTTAGACTGAGTTGCTTGAGCTAAATTGTTATAAACAGTGAAAAAATCACATCTGCAAACTCAAATCTATGCAAAAATCTTGTTTATTATGCCAGCTTTCGGTCAGAGATGATCAGATGCCTTAAAGACCGAAAGCTGGCATTGTAAACATGATTTTTGCATGGATTTGAGTGTGTGGATGTGCTTTCTTTTTCTACTGTTGATAACTGTTTGGATGAACCCCCGAATCTGATGTGACCTTCAAGGGTTAAACCAAATGGATTTCAAGGGGGACGCAGGGAAAACGTCCCCCACTCTCCTCAAATGAAACCATGAAAGCAGACGAGGACTTCTAATATTAAAGACATTTATGGCATAAATTGATGAAGAAAAGGCACAGATTTGTACATAAAAATTCAACAGAATGCAGGAAATTATGTGTTTGATGCCTACAATTTTTGAGTCCCCCTTCCCCAATGTTGAAAACAAACAAAACAAAGAATGATTTAAAACTAGCGTTTGACTTGCCCTGCTACACTTTACTGTTATCTTTGTATCAGGCCTAACTGCCTTCCAAGCCATATGAATTATGTTTTCAAATTAAGATTTTAGTGAAGAACACAGGTTGTCATTTAATGAGGCGGAGGTTTGCATCTTGTGTCTTTCACAGTGAGAAAAAAAAATAGGGAGAAAGAGAGATTTCTGCTGGGTGTGTTGCTCTAGATTATTTATCAGGACGGATGGGGGCTCCTGTATTAATCCTCCTCCTGCTGCTCCTGCTGAGTGGAAACAAGGATGAGCTGCAGGATTGTCTGCTGTTCACTCTGTTTTACTCATAAAAACACACTCTGGATTTAATATCAGAAACTGTCTGTAATCACTGACAAAATTAAAGGGAAGTGGCCTCGTGTGGCTCAGTGCCGCTCTGCTCTGTGATGAAGTCCTATATCCTGTCCTGTGCGCTGACATCCAATGAAACTGTAACATTATGCTGTGTAGGACCACGCTTGAGCTCTATCAAAATGGTCCTCGGCATAATGTAACATCAGAGGGTCATAACCCTTCCCTCCAAACAGCTCTGTGTGGAGACCAGAGAGCGTTCAATAACCATGAATTATTGAAGTCATTGTTCCTGTTTGCCTTCCATGTCTGGCTGCAAGATTGGAGGCAGTCAAGTCTGTGTGTCACCCAACGTCGTGAGAAAAGACGTGGCGTACATAGATGTTTGTTTTCTTTATTCAGATGGAATTTATTGCAGATCTGCTTTATTCACTAGTTGGTATTTGAGAGTGTAGGCAAGGCTACTGTCCACCAGGGGAGTTCTAGGGTAACATTTTATACATAAGAAGACAAGAAACAAACAATAAAAAGCTAATTCATTTTCCTCTGTCCACTGCATAAATAAGGTGTGGTTTGAAAGTACTCTGGAAATTTTGACATTATTGACATAAAAATTATATTTAAACAATTAAATAACTATAATAAAATAACTTAACATATAATTAATCACTGCTTATGAAAAACAGACAAACCTATTGACCTATGTTGAGTGTAGGAACCCCCCCTTCACACACACACACACACACACACACACACACACACAGACACTTCAGTTTTGTTGGGAGGCTACTACATTTTACATGTAACTAACCACATTGAGGAAAGATTTTTTTTGAGATTTCAACAATACAGTAATATTATGAGAAAAACCTGTGCTCTCACCTGGTTTATAGTTTGCAGGCAATATGTTTATTTCTGTAATATGATATCCCCTTTCTCCTAAAAATATATTTTTATTCTCATAAAATTACGACTTTTTTTTCTCTGAAAATTACAACTTCAGTCTCGTAATATTCCAACTTTATTCTCATAAAATGACTACTTTTTCTCGGATAATTACTTCTTTTTTCCCCTATAATATTAAGACTTCGTTCTTGAAATTACAATTTTATTCTCATAATGTTCTGACTTTATTTTCAAAATCTACCTTTTTTTCCCTATTGCATGGCCCTAATCCTCTGTCGTATAACATTGCACCAACCAACCCTTTGAAGGAGCTGGATGGCACAAATGCACAACATTAATCAATAATCACCTAATTTTAGTAAACATTTCTGTAAATTAAACATTTATTTTTAACTGAGACCTTAACCCTTACTTTGCTGCTGGTTAGACTGCTCTAATATAAATTATGCCAAAGAAATAGGCTATAGCAGAGAGCAAAAAGTGTGCCAACCAGCCCCAGTCTCCCCTATTTTCAGACATAACTGACCTCAGAGCTGCTCAAACTAAAGTAGCACACAGACTTCTGGATTTAAATCTGATGAAATGCCACCATACACTCCTTAACCAGTGAGTCAGTGAGCAGCTGGGCTCCCATGTATTCATGCATCCTCTGTCTGGCTTCACCAAGCCAGCCAGCAGACGGCAGAAGAAGAAAAGAGGAAGTGGAAACATCAGCACTATCTCTATACGGCAGAGGAGAGAGAGAGAGAGAGGAGGGAGAAAACACCACTGAGTGACACACACACACTCACACATACACTCCCAACACACACACACACAAACTCCGGACATCAGCGCTTTAGTGGAAGAAGTGTCCTCGCTTCGTCAGGTTTGTCAAAGCACGTTTCTCTTCTTGCACAAATGTTGGTGTTGAGCGGTATTTTTAGCTTCACTTCCCTCGCGCTTTGTGCTAAATGTTGAGGATTCACGATGTTTGGGGGCTTCGCTGCGCTTTGCCTCAGCAAGCGTTTCTGTGTCTGTTACATTGCAGCGAGACAATACTGTGTTTCTTCTGCTGCCTCTTCTCTCTGTATACCTCCCTGCTCCGGCTTTACTTTTGTGAAGTGGCCATAGCGGCTTTGGGCGCTGTTCTGTTTTTTTTTTTTTGTTGTTGTTGTTTTTGCTTATTGACGTGCCTGATTAAAACATCGCAGCCCACTCCGCTTTCACACACATTGAACTGCAGCGAAAATTCAAACTGCAAGTGGTTTCATTCACCGAGCTGCTTTTTTCAGTTCTGGTTTGTTAAACAAGTGCGCGTTGACGCTGCAAGTTGTGTTGTGTTTGCAGCAGATTGACTGTGAGGACGCCGAGGCTGCTGCTGCTGCTGCTGC